>NW_021318595.1:227635-249851 GCF_001605985.2 Dendrobium catenatum
ATTATTATAATTATGATTAATAATATTATAATTATGAATAATAATTTTATTTCAATTAATTTTTAATTTTACATTAAAATTTCTTTTTTAAAAATTATAAATAACATTCACATATTATATTTATTCTTATTAATATTATTTTAATTTCTCATCAAATATAATTTTTTAAACTTACATCTAATTCCTGCTATTTATAACCAATTTAAAATTTTATGCTCCCTTTTAAATTTTAAAATTTTTATGCTCCTGCCTAGTATATTACTTTAAAAAATAATTTTTTTTTTTATGTTGAACCTAAGGAAATTAAAATATAAAAAATTAATTTCTTAATTCAATGCATATATATTTCTTAATTCAGTGCAATTTAATTTTTATAAATATATACAATTTGTAAACATTAACTTTTACTTATAACGCAAACTTTTACTAATTATATTTCTATACATTAAATCAAATACATTTTTTATATTTTAAGTCATTTGTAACAGCCACATTTCCGTCAACTAAATTAATTTTTTAATATCTAAAGAAAACGCAATATATGATTGCATTTTCTTTCAAAACGCACGCCTGGTTTGCGTTTTCAGAGGAAAACGCAAAGCAGGATCGCATTTTCTTCAGAAAATGCAATCCTGCTTTGCGTTTTCTAAGAAAACGCTAAACCTGTTCGCATTTCTGCTCCTTTTTAAATTTAATTACTTTCATGCTCCTACACCTAAAACATTTACCAACTTTGCTCCTTTTAAAAATTTGCACTCATTTAGGCTTCGTTTGGGATGACTTTCTTCTTGTTTTCTATAACAGTTTTTCAGTACAATTTTTTTTTGAATTTGAAATTTTTTACTAAAAAACCGTTTTAAAAAACATTATGAAAGCTGTCCCTACGAAGCCTTAATTTGGTCATCAGAAAGTGTTTTTGTGTTTTTTATGAGACTTGGGAGATTTGTCGAAAACGATATTTTTGTATGGATTTGAAAAGTTTGTTGGTTGATTTCTCATCAGTTAATGTGCATTTTTATGTAGCAAGAAGAAGCAGCTTTGATATCTGCTGATCTATAACCACTTGCAGGCCAGGGAAAAGGAGATTCAACAGGCATTTACAATAAGTCATTTGGAGTTCTGAAAAGAGAATATTATTCTCAGACTCTTTAACTTGCAAAAAAAACTTTGATTCATTGAAGGAGAAGAACTTGTGCATTATACAAGGAGGAAGATAAATTCTCTCTCCTTCCATGAATTCTTTTATCCTGCTTTACTCTCTCTAGTTATCTCTAAGCTTTCGTGCTGCTTACTAAATCGATTTTTTAGTGTAAAATTTAATAATTTAATAAAATTTTGTACTAAAAAGTTGTTTTAGAAAGAAACAAAAAAGTTATCACAAACGAAGCCTAACTCAAAACTCTCTTAGCATAAGAGTAGGGAGCTCCTATCAAAAACTTGCGTTTGTTGCAAAGGAGGTGGCATTGTGTTTGACAGTTTTCTCAAACAGGCACTTGAACGAGCGATTATTCTGTGTGGATACCGAACGGGAGAACTGTCCGGTTTTGCAATCGGTGCTTTTTTTTTGGGGCGGCATGATGCATTTTTATTGGTCTCCAGACAAATTCGGACCCGAACGTAATATTTTTTCCACTTGAACCGATCTGCAACAAACAACTCAGTGGAAGGAGGAACTCGGCTTAGGAGAGTTCTACTTAGCATTGCAGATTCTCTCAGCATACTGTAATCTTCTCAACCATCCGAAACCCATTCGACAAATTCTAAGTTTAAATTCCTCTAAACATTCGTCCAGTTAGCAGATCTCTTGATCAGTACAGGATGTGCTAACATCAAAGAGTCCAAAGACTTCTTATAAAATAAGAAAAATCAGATCTTCAGATTTTTTTGAATTTGCAGGTTATGAAGTTGGGTGAGAATAGATCGCTTGCATCAGATATGGTAATGCTGGGTCTTCAATTCTTTTCTGATTTCTTGAAAATGTAATTAAACAGTTCAACTTATTGCAAACTGGAAGATAATTATTTGAGGTGAAACAAAAACTTTGAGGAGGCAATACAAAACTTATCGGTTGATTATTTTCCTTTTTTCCATGGAGCGTTGCAACTTGGATAAGTCTCTCTTGATTATTGAGTATATGTCCCTCTATTCAAGAAAAAATTATTAGGCGCGGAGTGCGCACCGTCCGCATAAGTACTGGGTACCTAGCGGTACCGAGTGCGGGTACTGTTAGGTACCTAATGCTTGTGCGAACGGTTCTCCCGTCCGCACTCCGCACCTAATAATCTCTCCGATTCAAGGCATCTTGAAGTGTCTATCTCAATTGAAATTTTATTAATAAAACTTTTACAATTATATAAGCTTTCTCCATAATGATAAAATAGCACATGTGGTGATGTAGCCAAACGGTGATCATCAGAGTTATCTGTAGAGAGTGAGCATTGTTGCAGCATGAAGATATGAAAATAATACAATTGATGAATGTGAAAGGAGGTTACGTATCTTGAAGAAAACAGTTAAAATGCAAGAAAGATTTATTTACAAATCTTAACGAAATTGTAACACAAGCCAGGCTGCAGCATAAGGTTTTAAATGACATTACAACAATTAAGTCCTATAGAAGATTGTTCGGCTTAAGCCACTACAGAAAAAATCATCCATTAACGGCGGCGATTTCCAGCGATTAACATCAATTTTCCGACAGCATAAAAACCACCGGTATAAACCACGTAGGAAATGGACTCCGGCAGTAAATTTCCGGCAGCTACAGCAGCCGGAAATTACTGGACTCAAAACCGCAACTACCGGAAGATTCTAGCGCAAATATCACCGGCAAACCGTCTGTCATTACCGTCGGAAGTTCCACCGGTATTCAGTGAATTTCCTGTAGTGAGCAAGGAGGCTACAACAATCCTTTTCCACACATGAATGTGTATATACCTATAGCTGAAATAAAATTTTGAATAAAGTCAACCGAATATTTAATAGTGTTAAAGCGGCGAGGAACCACATTTTATATGTAATTGAAAGTCAGGTGCAATCCTACAAACTGAGCAATAGGCAGCTAGTACAGCCAAACAACTTAGCTAGAGAGGACCACTGTGCACAAACATCAACACATGAGAATTTTAAATGTTAAAGTGCATTAATGAATTAATTGAAACATTTCAAACAAATGAACCGATTGACCTTTAACATTGTACACTGTGGGCACCCATATTTACCTTCTCGTCTACAGCACCCAATATTACCTTCATCCCAACTTAGGAATTTTCTTCAGCATTGCAATTACAAAATATGATCAAATAAGAGTTCTAAAATGTTTCATGGCTCAAGAATCCTTGTGATCAACAAAATGACCAGGCAATGCTTTCTGTTTGATTCATAAACTCCTGATGGAATACTAGTTGGATAACTATTATGAGCTGGCTGGAATGCAATGTTAGCAGTAAAAGTTAGTAAATTTATGATTTGGAAAAAATACTCTAGAAATTTTAGTCAGTTAACAACTAAAGGGTGCCTGGAGCACTACTCTTCATATTTATCTATAACGGTTTTCAGTAACAAATTCAGCTGAACTGACCAATATAGTCTCATCATCTTTTACATTCTTCTTCGACCTCAATCTTTGCTTCACCGTCTTCTTTATTACTCATAAGTGATGGAAAATTGGAAACTCTTCTGTATTAAGTGGACGCCCTTCTCTACAGGCATGATTCCCTGAGATGTCGTCAATGACGCATCCCTGGCCACCTTTTTATTGCCAAAGCAAGAGCAAAAAGAAATTGATTAGATTTTCTTCTGAGAGACTTATCCAGAATTTCAAGTTGGTGCTAGAAATGTTGGCTTTTCCAAGCCTATTTCACACTTAGGTTTCATTTGGGATGACTTTCTTACTGCTTCTTAAAGCAGCTTTTTAGTTAAAAATTTAAAATTTTTATACTAGAAAGCTGCTTTAAGAAACAATAAAAAAGCCGCCCCAAAATAAACCTTAGATGCAAAGTTTGTGCATAAAGTTAACGTAACAGAATTGTTTCTGGTTGAAGTTGGTGAATGATGGGGAACATTCGCCCCTATCCACATACTTCATTGAAGCCTGTCATCTGACCAACCTCAAATCTCCTATTACAAATATTACTCTCCAGATTTGATGTCAATTATAAATACAGTTAGTGGGAAAGGAACATGAGCATATAAGGTGAATGGATGATTACATGGCATGCTAATACTTGTCCTGCTGAATATTGAGGCGTATGAAAGCTACATGTATGGAGAAAATTTTGGTCAAGATGAGTTTTAAAACTCTTAGATTTTAATTTGAGATGAGTACAATGTATGAACAATAAATCAACCCTAGCATTGAACTCATCTTAAAGCAAATCCAAAAATTTTAAAAGCAATCATGACCAAATTTTAATCAGGATATCCTCGTGCAATTTTTATTCAATTTGTATTTGAATAATTCCACCGTGCATGCCATGAAACTATATAGTTTTATGTTGCAGGATCAAGGGACCCACAAGTCAAACAATTTTGGCAGAGATCTTTGAGCATGCGGATTAAGAATATAATCGTTGGATCGGTCCTATTATGACCTTAGATTACAATCCATGTGCCTCCTCTAGCTATTGTAGCTGATGGCTACTCTTAGGAGGTTTTTTTTTTATAGCTTTAATTTATTTCCATTGCATACATTTTGAAAATGTCTATAAATACTTACACTTTATACAATCAAGCAATAAAATTCAAAAAATACATATTTATTTACTTTCCAACTTTTTATTTGGTATCAGAGCAATCTTTAGGATTTATGTCTTTCAACCTTTGTTCTTTTTCTTTTTCTCCCTTCTTATTGAGATCCTTCATTCTCTTCATTATGATTGATTTCTTTGACTTCCCTTCTAATGAGTCCAGCGCCATGAATGACGAAAATTAGAATACAGGAGAATTCTAAAAGCTAAAAGCCTCATATCTCCCTAATGAGAGAAATTATCTAAAATGAGTCAAAATTGTGTAGACCTTTCTAAAAGGAAATGAAAATATCAATTATCTTATGAATCCTCCTCTAAAGTCGAAATACTCAAAATTTGTATTGTGTGATGTAGCATAAGTCATGATCATGACATCATTGTGGAATATCATGATGCCTAAAATCAATGGGTCATATATATTCTTCCTTCCTATAAAAAAGTTTGGGATGCCATCAAGCAAACATATTAAAAATGATGGATAATACCATCATCTATGAGATCAAAATTAAGATTTCAACAACCAAGCAAAATAAACTTCCTATTATTTTGTATTTAAAAGCAATAATGGCTAATTGGATTAAATTAGATTATTATCATAATTTCAAGATGTCATGTTGCGATGATGTAATAATTCTCAAGGAATTTGTAGAAAGAGAAAAGGTGTTTAAGCTCCTTCCAGAACTCAATAATGACTTTGAACAAGTACATGTCCAAATCTAAAGCAAAGAAAATCTACCACCACTAAATGCAATTTTTCTTATATGAGCCAAAGAAGCAAAAAGGACGGCAATGCTCGATGCTCGGTCTCCAAAAAATCTATTATGAAAACCACCGAATCTAAAGTAAGAGACTTGTTGCTATAGACTCTTTCCTTAAAAAAGAAAAAATCTTAAACCCTAAAATAATCTATGATGCAACTACGGCTAGAAGAAATGACACAAAAAATTGTTGTAAACTCCATGAAAAGGTCCCAGGTTATATTTGATGTAGACAAAGGGGGGGTCAACACATGTCAAAAATAATATGATTTTTGGCTTCCCTTGAGTCTACTAGCTCAACAAAAATTGAGCTAGAATTTTAGCTCATTTATGAGCTAGTCTTTAGTTCATTTATTGAACTAGAGGTTAGTTTATTATTAGCTATGATTTTAGCTCATATTTATCTTTGATTTTAATGCATTTTTTATTGTCTTTAAATGTCTACTTTATGATGTCTCTTGGGGTTCCAAAAAGGACTTTTGGAATCCCAAGAATGGTGTTTTGTATTCCCATGCATGACTCCTTGGTTTCCTCCATGGTTTCATTGCATTTGCCCCCTTGGAATCCGGCCGGCTGCTGGTTTCCCGTGCCTGGGCTCTTTCCCATGGCCGTGGCCCCTTGGTTCCCACTCGGCCTCCTTGTTTCCCGCAGTGGCTGCTTCGGTTCCATGGCTTTGGATGTTTTTTCGTGCAATGCATTAATAGGTTTAATGCTTGTGGTGTTTAGGTTCTTGTGTTAATTAATGTATTGTGTCTTTTGATATTCCTCTTTCATACCTATAAATATGAGAGGATTTGTAATGTTTTAAGTAAGTTATGATATGTGATTTTTGGAGAAAATCTAACTTGCGGGTTTGTTGTGGAAATCCTGCGGGCTCGTTCCAACCTTCTTTCTCATCCCCTCCGGAAATCCTGCGGGCTCTTTCCAACCTTTCTTCTCGGGCTTCTAATCTCTTTCGTCTCTCCGCAAGTGCCACTCCACCTGTATCCCTCTTCCAAGTGCAGCAACTTTAGGGTGTCGTCTTTTACTTTGAGTTATGTTTGTAAGTTTTTTATTTCTAAGTTTATGTCAAATTTGAAATGTAAGAATTTGTTCGTTCTCTCTCTTCCTAGTCCTTCGTGTTTCGTCATCGTCTAGTAGTAGTTATTTTTGGCGGTCAAGAAGTATAGGGTCCCCTGTATTTTTTTGCTCGCATCAATATTCGAAATAAAGATCACCAAAAAAAGCAAACTTGTCTTGGAATCAGAAGAAGTCAATCCAAAAGAAATTTACAAACTCGGGAACATATTCAACTCTTTAAAAAAAATCATATAGAGCATACTCTCTAGCTCAAAATGGCATGACTTTTATTTTTTATATTTTCAATTTCTTAAATAATTTCCTCCCCCCCCCCCTTAGTGCTTTGGTTTCCCCCTCCTTGGTAGCTATTTTGTTGCTTCGGTTTTCCCCCCTTGGTACTTCGGTTTCCTTCTCCTTGGCAGCTGTGTTGTTGCTTCGATCCCCCTCCCCCCCTTTATGCTATGTGGATGCTTCGTGTTTTCCCCTTGGCAACTGTCCCTTCAGTTCCTGTTTGTTGTAGTTTTGATGAGTTTTTATTAGATGTATGTGGCGTTTTACCTACTCGCATTTATTTCTCTTTTCCCCTTTTCTTCCATATAAATAGGGGTTGTTTTCCCACTAGTTTTGGATAGTTTTTGGTGAATAATTTGCATATAAACCTGCGGATTTTTCTAGCTTGCGAACTAGCCTCATTTTCCCTTCCCCTCTATTACTTCGCCTCAGTTGTCTACCTCTTCTTCTTTATCCACGATTCCCACCCCATCTGTATCAGTCTTCTCTTGTGAGTTTGGTGATATATGATGTCACGTTTTGGTAGGTATTTGTCGGAGGAGTGTGGACTTGTGTCGAATTATTTCAGTGGTGGATTCCGGGTCAGATCTATCCTTTGAGCACCTATCCTTTATATTTCGAGCTTTGTATGTGAGGTGGCCGCTTTTTGGTTGTTCTGAGGGTAGCCTTGTTGTAATTTCTTTATATTTACGAATTTTGTAAGCTGCTTTCTAAAACTTGTTTCTACTTTTAGTTTTATATGTGGATGTTTATGCTTAACTAAAAGGAAGAAGTTCTCTAATTGCTTTCCTAGGTGTTCTCCATAAAATATTTAGAAACTTAGGTTGCACCACTCCTTAGATGGTTTGGTCACATAAAATGGCAGCCTTTTGATGACCCGATTAGGAAAGTAGATGTATTAGATTTAACTTATATTAAGAAAGGTAGAGGTAGACCTAAAAAGACTTGTTAAGAAAATATTAGAAATGACCTTTCTTTATTAGATTTAGATGAGAATTTGACCCTAAACAGGACACAATAGAGAAAAAGGATTCATGTAGCCGACCCCACAATGGGATAAAGGCTTGTTGTTGTTGTTGTTGTTATTGTTGCACTATGCGAAAAATAATTAGACAAGCTAGAGAAAATTGATGGGCTATATCTTCATGAAGATAAAAATCACTTGTCATTTTCCTTCATTTTCACCCTCAATATAGAAGTCATTTGAGAACATAATTATAAACTAGGCTATCCCTCTTTCAAAACCATTTCCTTTTATTTTTTAAAATGTAAACATGAAAAATTCTTATTGCATGGCTTGTGAAATTGGCAAGCATAATCGTGTTATTTGTTCTAAAAATGAATATAGATCCACCACACCTTTTTATAATTGCTCACTCTGGCATTTGGGGACATTCCCAAATCTCCAATATTTCTAGAGCTACAACCTCTATAAACTTCATTGATGATTGCACTCGGATGACATGGATAATCTTATCAAGCAAAAATCTGATGTGAACATTATTGTGACAAAAATAATTCAATATTAACATCAAGATTGTTGAACTAATAATGCTATAAATGAGACTGACAGGTAAAGGATATACTTCATCTTATGAAATTAACTGCCAAAAAACTTATGCTCATTACGCTAAGTTAAATATAATACAACAATAACAAGCCTTTTATTACACTACATGGGGTCGGCTACATAAATCCTTTTTCTCCATTGTGTCATATTAAAAGTCAAATTCTCGTTTAAATCTAATAAAGAAATATCATTTCTAATATTTTCTAACCAAGTCTCTGTCTCTACCTTTCTTAACATAAGTCAAATCTAATGCCTCTACTTTCCTAGCCGGGTCATCGAAAGGCAGCCGTTTTATGTGACCAAACCATCTAAGGCGTCTCTCTAATCTTATCTTCTATTGGAGCTACTCCAACCTTTTCACGTATATGCTCATTTCATATCCCATCTCTAAGGGTAAAGCCACTCATCCACCTGAGCATCCTCATCTCTACCACAATGCTTCTCTTTTAATGGCCAACATTCGGCACCATAAAGCATTGCAGGCCTCACCACCATCTTATAGAATTTTCCCTTAAGTTTAAGGTGTACTTTTTTATCGCACAACAAGCCCGATGCATTCCTCCACTTCAACCATCCAACTTGAATTATGCTGATAATATCCCCATCTATTTCACCATCACTCTAAACAATAGATATAAGTTAAATATAATACGCATCTTAATTTCTCTTGTAGCCAATCAAGGATGGTCTATGTAACAGTATGATGTAAAGAATGATTTCCTACATGCGAATGTTGAAGAAGTTTATATAGATCAATAACATGGATTTGATAGTTCTTTCATAAAGAACAAAGTATAAAAAAAAAGGCTTTGTAAAACTTTAAACAATTACTAAGAGCATAGCCTGACAAATTCACAAAAGTCATAAATAAAATAAGATAAAAAAAACAAGATCATACCTTCTTTATAAAATACTCCACTACTAATAAAATCTCAAATGTCATTACATATGTTGACAATATAATTATTACAGGGGATGACAATAGAGAAAATGAGCCTATAAGGAAAAAGCATGCTGAACAATTTGAGATAGAAGATTGGGCAAACTCAAATACTTATTAGAAATAAAACTTGCTCAATCATAACAAGTTACATTCCTCTCTCTTAACAAAAATTTCATGAATCTACTTAAAAAAAAATGGCTTATTGCAAATCTTGTGAAAACCCACATAACCAGGTAAATAATTGAACATACATGACGAAGGAAAAGGAGTAGAAATAGGAAAATATCAAAAATAGTTAGAAAATTAATCTATCTCACATCCATCTAGATATCTTATTTACAATGAGTCTCATCAATCAATTAATTCACAAGCCTAAAGATTTTCACCTTCAAATTACTTATAGAATCCTCAAATGCCTTAAATGAAGTCCTAGAAAAGGAATCCATTACATAAAAAAAGATTATTTATAAATTGAAGGGTGCATTGATACAGACTATGCATGATTATCAGAGGATAGAAAACCAACAATGGGATACTATACATTTTTGGTAGGAAATCTCATAATGTGGATGAGCAAAAAAACAACCTATTGTTTCAAGATCTAATGCTTATTTTTAATTTTGAGCATTACCTAAGGACTTTGAGAGCTTCTGTGGATCTGAATCCTTTTGAAAGATTTAAAAAAATTAATTGAAAAGGCGAATGAAATGTGCTATGATAAAAAATTTTCCATCAATGTCGCTCATAAGTCATAATCATAAACAACATACTTGTACCAAGTATGCGGATCTGGATATACATTTTATAAAAGTGAAATTGAAAAATGGGTTGATCTGCACTAAATGTGTCAATAAGAAATCAACTTATAGATATTCTTATCAAAGGGCTTTGCAACCCCACTTTAAAAAATATTATAAGAAACCGACAATGGTAGATTTATACCATTTAGTTTAAGAGTTGAAGGATCGTGGAAACCACAAATTAACAGATCTCAGTAATCCTTGAGCACACGAATTAGAGTTCTAGCAGTTGAATCGATATTCTTATGGCATTAGATTGCAATCCATGTTCCTCAAGCTCCCATTCTAACCAACGGCCCCTCATGGGGATTTTTTTTTCTTTTTTTTAAATAGTTTTAATTTATTTTAATTATAAACACAATACACATAATCGAGCAATAAAATTTGAAGTAATTTTTTTCTACTTTTCTACAGGTTATATCATGATGAATTAATAATCAAGAAACATATAAATGAAGACCGACAAGCAAAATGTTACCCAAAAATTTACTCGAAGGAATTACTTAAGGAAATCACAGCAGCAATAATCACATGAACTCCAAGTAATGGAAATACTTCAACTCAATTGGAAAGAATAAAAAAGAAAAGGAGGGAGAACTCACATGGTCACCTCACCAACAGCAAACTAAATATTTTGCTTGAAGATATTATTAACTCATGGGACTTCACAGCAGTAATAAGCACGTGAAATCCAAGTAATAAGAATACTTTAGAATCAGTTGGAAAGAATTTAAAAAAGGATGGAGAGCTCACATGTTCACCTCCTCCAATAACCATATCCTGAACGCTTTCAGTAATGCTGGTGCCTGGGGCTTCAAAGCATGCTTTCTTCTGTTCCACAATAGTTGGCTTCTTCTCTTTATTCTCTAAGTTTGCTTTGGCTATTGTTTGCATGGAAGTGACCTTTCCACACGGAGAAACCTGCATAAATTGGTATGGCTTCGCTGGAAATACATATATATGTGCAATAGCTGCAACAGCCATCTGCAATTACCAGACCATATGAAAAAATATTCATGAATTTATAAATAAAAAAAATCGTCATCACAAGCAATGGCTATTTTTCATTATTTGCCTAAGATTGCAAAGAATAAAGGCATGCAGGTGAATTTCAATAAATTCCATCACAAATATAAATTCTTATACATAAATTTAGAATCAAATTTTCATGACAAATTTCAGCAAAGCCAAAGTTAAGCTATCTGCTAACTTAATAAGACATTAAAAACTAACTTACATCAATGCAGAAAAGAAAATCTTGGATACTATTCTGAATCTTTTCTTCTTTCGGCAATACACCAAAGTAACATATCATTGCAATGCCAATAGCTTTAAAGCTAATAAATTTTGCTAATGGATGGATAGGTTCGAACCAATGATAGGTCACAATATAGAACTGCACAAGACAATATAGAGCCCACATTTGACTGAGCTTATGACAACAGCAATATAGGGGTACCTGCAGGAAATTGCTCAAGTTCTGATATACAGGCACTCAAAAAGAAAGCAGAAAAAATATAAAAACATACATGCATACCCGTGATACCACTTAAACTCCCGATCTCCATAAACACCAAAAAGATCCAACAACAGCGCCAAGAAGGAACATAATGTTTTCAGAATCATCTGCATTTGCAAGAAATGTTAGACAATGCAAAAGAATAAAGACAGAATTAATGTTCTTCCAACATACATATTGGACAAGGCCAGACTTTACTATTGTGTATAAATCGTTTCCAAGAATAATTGGATACTTGGATTGAAGAAAAAATCATAAAAAGGACTACGATGCAATATTCCCTTCTCCTCATCTCCCTTGAGCAACTGCTCTGTGAGCTGTTTTTTACTTGTTCCTTTCTCAAGCAATTCCATAGCTCTTTCTTCACCACCTGTATCAATAGTTTTGCCATCATCAGTTGTTGATGGGGCATAATCAGTTTAGAGAAAGTTACAATAGCCAAATGGTTTTGAAGTCTTAGAGAAAGAAAATCCTGTTATATGCACCTTTGGAAAATTAAACTAAATCTAAAGACGGGATAATTAAGTAATCACATATGCTGAAGGAAATAGAACAACATGCAAATGCTCGCATGCATGCACTTAGTACATATATAGATAGGCATATGGATAGACAACCAAATACATACATATATACATATTTGTAGACTTAAGTAAATAAAAGAGAGGGAGGGAGGGAAGGATAGAGAGAGAGCTGAAATTAACACAATGAAAACTTGATAACATCCCTTCAATCGATGATTACAGAGATGTCATTCTTCTTAAAGGTGTAAGTAGAAGTACTATATACTTTTACTAAAAAAAATATTTAATAATAATCTCCTAAAAAATAAAATATTTTGAAAATCCTCTTGATTCATATGAGATAAATTTTACTCCATTATTATGATTAGTTTGCCTAAAAGGTGTTGTAGAAAAGAAAGAGCAGCACTCTCATTAGACAAACTTTTACTCTTTCAAAAGATTTGAATTAGTACTAATAGTATTATACATCTAAAGAGACGACGACTTGATTAATAGTTTTTCACCTATGGAAAAGATTACATTTCTTAACCCCATAAAAAAGCTAAGCTACACAACTTGCAAGAACTATTTTACTCCAACAAATAGGAACAAATTTACAGCATCAGTGAAATTCAAAACTCAAGAGTGAATTTTGAATTCACTTCCATCAAGAATTCAAAAAAAATCAAGCACGGCGTTTGCTCAAACGCCATGAATTTGGTTCATGGTATCTATCATAGAGTGGCTCGATTCTCTCTTGACGCTTTCGCTTGCTCATCTTTGTTGGATCTGAAGATTTATAAAACCTAGGTGCGAGTTCTACAAGCCATTTGGGATCGATGACGGTAACTTCACGCATGTACTCCTTTGTCGTCATGACAAGCTCATGATATATGACCCAATCTGGCTGCCTTTGGAAGAGAGCGCTGCTGGGATGAATGTAGACTGGTTGGTTCTCCACTAGGGTTCTGTAACCTTCTTGAGGATCTTTTCTAGCAGCATGAAAGAAGAATCCTGCAGTAATGGCCTTCCTTATCTTTGTGAAGTTTTTACCGGCACTGACAACATCCAATTTGTACCTGTCGATCAACAAGAAATCAGATGCAATGACATAATATTGGGATTTTGTGTTAATTCTTGAATCATGTCAATAGAATCAGTAGACAGACTAGCATATAACAGTTGCAGAGCCAAACAATTCTCTAAAAGGTGGCATAGTTAGGATTTGTTTAGGGGGTTGCAATTCTAAAAAAATAATAGTAAATTATTGCTGGAAAATTAGATTTTTGAAAGCTACAAGTATTACAAACTTGCTTCCTCTTTAAAAAATCGGATAGCCTATCAGAACGGGTTATAAAAAGCTATTTTTATCACAATTTTTTTAAAATAGCAATAAAATTGTAATAATTGTGGCAGCTATGAAAAAGTTACCCCAACCAAACTCTCCTTTTTTTTCTTTGAAAGAGTGCATTTGCATGACTATAAAAAGAATTGTGGCAGCATGTGCATCTATCTGAACTTAAATTCTAAAGCAACTAAACAATAAGAAGCAATCCATTTGAAGCATTAAAAAAACCATCAAAAAGTAATCCAATAAGAAAATCAAACAGATAACGATTGCAAAACATAATCAGGATTTCTTAATGCAGAAAATAAGAATTCTTGGGGGTAAAAATAGATGTTCATCAAATCCATACCTATCCATAATAGTGAGGAGTTGCTTTCTAACATCTTGAGCCCTCCTAAGGGAACGGGACTGTACAAAGTTCTCAAAACACCACGGGCCAGAAAAATTCTTAGCTTTCCAAGCCTCATAAACAGCAAGCAAAGTTAAGTGGTCTCCTTCTGGCTGGAAAAACTTGGCTCGCTTTTGATCTGCTTGGGCTTGCTTCTCTCTTGGCCTGTAGAAAATATTCCCAGTCTGAATCATAGCAATGATGGTCAGGATTTCATCAGTGCATCCAAGGTCCACACTAGCAAGTAGCATCTTAGACAATGGAGGATCCAATGGGAACTCTGCCATTTTTCTCCCTAGTTTAGTCAAAAGTCCTTCTTCATCTAAAGCTCCTAGACTGTACAACTGTTCCATGGCAGATATAAGGGCTTGAGGCGATGGAGGATCCATAAAATCAAAAGATAAGAGATCATTTATCCCCATAGCCTTCATATTCAATGTTGTTGTCCCAAGATTAATCCTCTGAATTTCTGGAATTGTGGTAGGAGACATTTCATTGCGATAGGCACTCTCTGTGTAGAGACGATAACACTTCCCTGGGCCAGTACGCCCTGCACGGCCGGCTCTTTGCTTAGCTGATGCTTGAGATATAGGAGTGATGACCAAGGAATCAAGCCCTTGTTTAGGGTTGTACACATTTTGCTTAGCAAAGCCAGGGTCAATGACATAAAATATTCCATCAATTGTCAATGAAGCCTCCGCAATATTAGTAGCTACAACAACTTTTCTCTTACCAGGAGGAGCAGGATCAAAAATTCTAGATTGCATTTCACTGGGAAGAGCACTGTACACAGGCAAGATAATCAGTTCTGGCACATTCTTACCCAGACCTTTCATTCTCTCATAAAGAGATTGACAAGCATGATCAATCTCTTCTTGACCAGTCAAGAAAAGAAGAACGTCTCCTTCAGGTTCTGTTAAGTGAATCTGCAAAACAGTGATCAGTGCTGCATCTAGATAATCACTTTCTGGCTGCTTTGTGTAGAGTATCTCAACAGGAAATGTTCTACCAGGAATTGTGAAGATATTGCAGTTGAAGAAATACCCAGAGAACTTCTCTGCATCTAGTGTGGCTGAAGTGACAATCAACCGAAGTTCAGGCCTTCGTTTCACTAGCTGTTTTAGTAAACCAAAGAGCACATCTGTGTGGATTGTCCTCTCATGAGCTTCATCGAGCATGATAACAGAATACTGTGAAAGGCTTTCATCAACCAATATTTCCCTCAGAAGCATGCCATCTGTCATATACTTTATCACAGTTTCTGGCCCAGTGCAGTCCTCAAACCGAATAGCATAACCGACTTCCTCACCTAACCGACAACCAAACTCCTCTGCCACCCTTTTGGCAACTGACATTGCTGCCACCCTACGGGGCTGTGTGCACCCAATCTTTCCTCTTGTAGTATAACCTGCCTCAGCTAGGTATTGAGTCACCTGTGTAGTCTTCCCAGAGCCAGTCTCGCCAATGACAACCAATACCTGGTTATCATGAACAGCCTGAATCAGTTCTTTCTTCAATTTGTAGATTGGAAGACTCTGTCTTTGATCTTGTATTGAAAGTTTTGATCTCTGGCCAAATGTCAAAGCTTTTCCATATGCGTCTTTCTTCCATTCCGGCATGTCATAAGCAGACAATCCTACACCTCTCAGCTCCTGTGCAAGGTGCCTCTCCCCTGTCTCCGGCATTGGATCTTCCCACGGTCGATTGAGATCCTTTGGGATAGAATCAAGCATAGTTCTCTGTTGCTGCTCACGAACTTCTCTCCGCTCCTTGATGAGAGCAGACTGGAGAGCCGCTGCCCTGCTTAAAGAACCCTCTGGATTTTTGAAGATCTTTACAGGAGACATGTCAATGGAAAACCGACTCTGGCCTTGCAAAAATGCAGGTTCATCTTCATTGAGTTCAATCTCAAGTTCTTCTTCAGCGCCTTCTTCCTGATATAAGAGTCCATCCCCCTCTTCATCAAACATTGGATAATCACGCACATCCAGAACACCAGCTGCAATTAGCTGCTTTGCTTCCCACTTCTCAGGCGAGCTCATCCTTTTCAATGGCCTCCTGGACAATGCATTATTATCATCCTCAACGATAGTAATGCCTGAAAGACCTTTCCTTACAATAGGGCCATTGTTTCCACTAGAGGGGTTGGTCCTTAAAGCTTCATCCTCTGTGCTCTTCCTTAATGGCAGGAGATCCTTCCCAGTGTTTTGATCCACATCCCTCATGGATAGACTAAGCTTTTTCCCAGACACTGAGATCACCTTAACATATACATCCTGACCACGCTTCACCTCTTCCTTTGCATTGGTGACTCTTCTATTGGCAATCTGTGAAACATGAACAAGTCCCTCCTTCCCTCTGAAATCAGATAACTCAACAAAGCACCCGTTGTCCATCAGGCGCAATACCTTCCCCTTGTAAACCTCATAGAGCTCCGGTTCATCAGAATTCCTTCCACCGCTAGAACGGGTTCTCTCATGTCTCATGCCATCACCTTCGTCATCATCGCTATAAGCTCTATGGTTGCTGTATTCTTCTCTTCTATTACTCCTAGCTCTATCTCTGACTCGATCATACCTGTGATCCCGATCACGGTCGCGATGGACTCTCCGATCTCTGTCCTGATCACGATCGCGATGGCGATCGCGATTTCTATCGCGATCCCTGTCGCGGTGCTTACTTTCCTCGTCCGCTTTAACCTGAACTTCCTTCTCGATCTCACGCTCTAGCTCCTTGACGCGTTCGCGGTCGTCCACACGGGAAAGTCCGGGAAAGGGGGCAGATTTTTTCTTCGAAGAAGAATCAGAGTTGGGCTTGGATTTGGATTTGGGGGGTAGGATTGCATGTATGATGGTGAGGAGAGTGCGTACGAAATAGTCGGGCATTTCAGCTCCGTTTTCCTTGAGCTTCGCATCGAATTCCTCCACTGATTCGGCGTTCCGGCCAAGTTCGGTGATGAACTCCGCCAGAATTTTATCGCCGCAGCCCAGATGGCTTTCAAGTTCGGTACACACCTTCGAAACGAGGGAAAGAAACTCGAGTTTTTTTAGGCCGTCCTCGGCCTCCGCCACCGCCGCCGGCATAAGGATCTTCAACGTCGTGAATTCCGAACCAACAGGAAGGAGCGAAGTCGAACAGCAACACAGTAGCAGCAGAAGCGAATCGTGCAAAACTACGGAGTCGAACGGCGACGGCAAATGGAGAAATGAAAATCAAGCCCTAGAGGTAGGGGTGTCAAGACGGGCCTTCGGATCTGGTTCGAGTCTAATCTAAATGCAACTCAAATTCGACTCGATTATAAAAATAGGTCGGAAATCTGTATCCAAATTTGATCTGATTCGGATTCGGATCAATCCAAAATGACTCACGATTTGAAAGCTAAAATTAATTATGAAAATTGTTGCTATTTGGACCGAGCGGCAATTGTTATTGATGGAGATATGGACGAGAGCATCAATCCGACCCTATTATGACGTCTTTCTACCGGCCATAGAGTGGAGGAGCTAAAATTCATAATAGGAATCCTCCCTATATGGTCAACCGGCATCTTCATATCCACCGCCAAATTTAACAACTACACCTTTGGGCTTTAGCTTAGTCCAGGCAAAGTCAATGGACCACAAGCTCGCTGGCGACTTCAACATTCCACAAGCAAGCCTCTTCTATCTTCTCCTCCATTGCCTTTGATGGCCTCTATCCTTCCGCCTTATCGTAATTGGCCCTCCCCAATCAGATAACACAGACGCCCTGCAGTAAGTCGGTTGGAATTTCAAACTTAGAAGCTCCCTCAACTACTAAATACCGTGTGTTTGTCGCAAATAGTTTGACCGACCTCGAACCTTACATGCTTGAGTCCCCATCTTTTGCCAACAGCGATTTTGATGAACTTGAAGTTGTGACGGCATCTCTGTTTCCGGGTCAACCTTGGTTGATTTCGAATTTTCGAATTAACCTGAAACCGACCTGATTTTATAGACAGGTCGGAATCTCGAACCCGAACCCAACCCGTATGGCAAACAGGTTGACCCAAACCCGAAATTTCCCAAGTCATACAGGTCAAATTTTGACACCCCTAACTAGAAGCCTCTAACCTATTAGTCTAACTGTGCTTTGATCAAGCACTTGAATGGTCTACAAATCTTGCACACTTATAGGCTAGAAAAATCTAACATGCCCAAGGCCTTTTAATTTTAACATCATAAGGCACTTAATTATTAAAAAAATGATCTACGATCTAAGGAATTAATATGAGCCATCTGATTGGATATTCCATTTTTGTTTCTATATTTACTAGACAGTTTATTCTAAATAATCTATAAATATGCCACCCTTTGAGAGAGATTTTTGAGCTTCGCCACTAAATTTTGAGCTAGGCCACACTCACTATCAATATGAGAGCGAATTTTGAGCTTGGATTTACTTGAAGGCTCTAAAAATCTTAAAGCTCCACTCAAGCACTGTCGCTAGGCCGCCCTTTGAACATAGTATATATGGCATGCATAAAGTCCACAGTTCATCTGATATGATATATATTTTGGAATACTAGATGCATACTGATAAACATATTGGATAGATTTACATGCTATGTTAATTATGATATATATAAATAATGTGTGATAGGTACTATTATTATGCTATGCATGATTATGTTCTAGTTGGCTAAAAATATGTTACCATATACATAAAGGTAAACTAATGGGCTTTCCTTTAAATAAAGTTCATAGTATAATCCTAATCGATATGAAAAAGAATGTATAAAGAGATTGATTGATATGATGCACCAATTGGCCGGAGTTATGACTCTAACATGAAGCTACATGACTTATGATTGATATGACTCATTTATGTTTATATAGGATTGGTATGATTATGACTAATTTATGTGTGGTCTAAGGGCCTGCAAGACTTAATATAGGAAAAATATCACAAAAGGCAGATGTCCTATCTTGCTTGAAATATGCATGCATACTTGATAGAGTTGCATATAAATTGATACACTATAACATAACATGATAATTACATGATTGATGTGATATATCATAACATGAACATGATGCATAACATAACTAATACATGCACGTAATAAGATTAGTAAAATTGATGCAAGAACACATTATACACATGATACATGGTATTTATATATGTTATATTAACATGATACATGTGTATTGATACAACATTACATGTATAGAATAAATCTAGAATACTTAATATATTGACATATATTACATAACATAGAGATAGAATAAAGGTATAAAATATAAACATGCATGGATTCAAGAATCCACCTATTATATTGTAATTGTTATGAGTATAGGAATAACATAATATTCTGATTTATAACAGTTGCATTGATTTATACTGTTAATATGAATTGATATCGTTTATATTGAATGTCACAAATTCTTACTATTACATGCTCATACTGACATAAGGAATGAATGATTATATAAATATTATTTCTATTATCATGCGTTGATTATAATTGTAGGTTTAGATAATGTACTAGGCTATTAACTCATTTCATGATTTACATGTTTCAAGAAAGGATAAGAATCCGATGGATTGAAGCTTATCAAGATTATTGGTTTAGATATTTAAAGTTCTATTATTTATTTTTCTAGTTATGAATGGGTAAAGGATATATTGATTTGAAATATGCATTCATGGCTACTGTATATGATTCTTTTGGAATTAGAGATGTATATTGGTTGATGATAAACAAAATGAAAGATTACTTCCGTTGTGTTTATTATTCATGTATGGATGTTTATGAATGACTATGGTAGTGAATTAAAATATTAAAAAGATAATTTTTTTTCATTAGATATTGGGCCATGGCAAATAGCTAAACATTAGGATTTTATAACCATATTATTAATATGAAATGAGTTAGGGTTTGATGGTAAGCAACAAAGCAGTGACACTATATATGAGGAGGATTTCTTAACACATTACATAAGAGAAATTTCCAAAAAGGGATGGGATAAAGCAATGACATGACCTTTCCTTGATTCATCTCCTTTTTAGAAAGCACATCTCATAGACATATGCCAAAGCGAAATCTCAAATCAAGGTGTGAACCCCTAAGTAATGAACTTAGGAGCGGATGCTAAATAAGTTGGAAATCATAAGAGATATTGATCAACTTTGCTGCTAAAGTGATATGTGAATCAAAAAGAGGCAAAGCAAAGTGGTGCCTAAAGGATAGAGCTGGGAACCAAAATGGGGATATATAATATAAGGTGAAGTGGCATTAGTCAAGTGTTGACATGCCAAGTGCCATATGGGAAGGATCGGAAGTAAAGGCAGATGTATGCCTTGAATTTCAGTCAGAAGCAATATCGAATCACAACCACAAACGTGATCCACCAACCTAAATCCATGCACAGGTTCTCAAATGGTTGGACCGACAAAATTGGATCTATAACCCCCCAAATCCTAGGTTTTCTCTCCTCTCTCCTCTTTGTTTCTTCTCTAATATCTGATTTCTCATTCTCGGCTAATGAAATAAGGAAGGAAAAAGGGATAATGGATTATAGGTAATGAATAAATATCTTTTTATAATGAAATATCTTTAGGAAATATTGATAATTATTCCAATTGGTCAATTTTTAGTATAAAATTCTTATAAATTATTTTATATTTTCAAACTAGAAGTTCTAAAAATTATAAAAAAATATTTATAAATTAGCTAAGCAATTCTAGAATGATTTAGTAAAATCAACTTGCAAAATGAACATCTAACGGTCCTAAAAAATTCACTTATATAAATAGGCTTTATAACCCCCAAATCCTAGGTTTCCTCTCCTCTCTCCTCTTTGTTTCTTCTCTAATATCTGATTTCTCAATCTCAGCTAATGAAATAAGGAAGGAAAAAGGGATATATGGATTATAGGTAATGAATAAAGATATTTTTATAATGAAATATCTTTAGGAAATATTGATAATTATTCCAATTGGTCAATTTTTAGTATAAAATTCTTATAAATTCTTTTATATTTTCAAACTAGAAGCTCTAAAAATTATAAAAAAAAAATTATTCATAAATTAGCTAAGCATTTCTAGAATGATTTAGTAAAAACAATTTGCAAAATGAACATCTAACGGTCCCAAAAAATTCACTTATATCGACTTGTGTCAATTTTTCATATTGCCCCAAAAATTAGGAGAAAAATATTATAATTAAAGCACAATAATATTTACATTATGATGAAGATAATTTACAAATTAGACTTATAATAACTCTTAAAAAATTATTTGATTTGGTCAAAGTATGGGTTATTATATGACATCTAACTCTACATTAGCTAACTTATGTTAGACTGCATCTTTCTTCCCTTTAAAGGACTTCAATGTTTTGGACAATCATTCTTAGTCTTCAATAAAAGGAGCAATATAATAATTATTTTTATTTCATCAAGAACTTCTGACGTTTCCTTTTTTAAACTGGGAATATATTTTTAGCATAAGAAGCTAACCATACTTCATGTGAGATTTTTAAACATAAGGTATAATAACTTGATACGTCACCAAAAATTACCTTGATTAAGCATGAATCTTGATGCACATATGAATTGGAAACTTTCAAAGTTAAATTTGGGACCATCCAAACTCTGATTTTAACAAATTTATAGTCCAATTGAACATCTAAAAAAGATGAACCCAACGAGACAAAATTTGGTCCAATTCGAGCCCAATTAGGTCCATATTAAAGGATGAAAATATATTTGGGAGTTTCAAAGCATTAATAGGATGATCAAATGAAATCCAAATATATAATGTTCATTGTCGAAGCAAGTGGTTTTATGAGACAAATCCAACGAACCCAAGACTGATTTATTCTAACATCACTAAGGTATTTAAATGATTGATAAATGCTCTATGATCAAGAGAATCGACATACACTACGGGAAAACACGCGCATACCGTCGGATTTTCCGGCGAAAAATTCTGGACGGTAATAAACGGCGCAGTTACCGGCGGATTTGCTCGACGTAAAGTTCGCATCAACTTTTCCGGCGCAAAATACGCCGTAAAGTCACCGACGCAGGTTCCGCCGACCACTCCGACGGTATTGGGATGCCTCAACCATTTCCGTCGCACGTTACGGCGGAACCATTCCGACGTATTTTACCGGCGGAAATTGCGCCGGCGTATTTAAACTCAACGAAATATATCCGACGGATGAGACATCAGAATTGATACTGACGTCACTAGTGTCAGTACTGGCGGAACTTCCGCCGGTAAAAGCCCTATTTCGCGAACCCGAACCCCTCGGCCGTCATT
>NW_021318595.1:253191-257515 GCF_001605985.2 Dendrobium catenatum
TTTAAAATTTTTGGATTTGCTTTAAGATGAGTTCAATACTAGGGTTGATTTATTGTTCATTGTTGACCTCTTTTTTTTTCGCTCGAGTGCCCTCGAGCGCATTCGATCAATGCAATTAGACCCTCGTTGAGCCCAATTTGAACTCGAGTCAATCCAGATTTATTTTAATTAGACTCGACCCCATTCATTCAAACCCGAGTTATTTATTTTGACTGCGACGAGTTCAATTTGATCTGAATCGTCTTTGATTTGATTTGATCAAATTGATTGAGCCCAAATCTGATTCAAATCAATTCATTTGATTCAAATAAATTCCAATCCACTTTCGGCTTTATTTGGATCAATTCCCAAATCCGGTAATTGCATTGATGGCTCCGACTTCCCGACCGTTGCCGCTGTGTTCTGTCTCGTGAGGCCCGATTCGCCCTTTTTCTGGCTCTCTCATGCCCTCCCTCTGAGAGGCGGACGACCTAGCTCTCTACCCCGAGCTCTCTCCCATTCGCTATCTCTCTCTCTCTAGCTCTTCCTCTTTCAGAAAGCCGTTCGGATCGCCAGCTCTCCTGCTCCCGATAGCCACCCGACCCGACGCTACCTGGACCGATCCCGACACCAGAAGTTGCCGGACTCTTCTTCCTTGCAAGGTGAGTATTTCCTCTTCTTCTTCTTCCTTCTTCTACTACTCATTTCATTTTTTTTTCTCGTACTATTCCTCCTCCTTTGCAAAACAAAAAAAAATGAGAATCAAATTTAGTTGTTTTCAGTTTACTTTGTGTATGCATATTTGTTGAAGTGATTGTTGTATGGATCATGAAAGTTCCTTTGTGGGTCATTGATTATATTGTGATCTGATAAGTGTATAAATCTCTTTGTATAATAGTTTGTTCTATGTGTTTTTTTTTTAAGTATCGCACCTCAAGTGTTTGATGAATTGCTCCCAAAGAAAAGCCATGGGCATTATGGATTTGTGTGGTGAGATTGCTGTTGTAGAACTTTTTTTCAATATATTGTCTAGAGTCTAAAGGGGAAAATCTGAAAATGCACATGGTCATTTGGTGAGATATGTGTAAAGTCCTTGGTCTTTCTTTCATATATTTTCCTTCTTTAAACTCAATGCTTGTAGATGAGTACCATGTGTTTTAAATGTGTGATGATTGCATGGTCTATCTCTCTGTCCTCGTCAAATAGAGTTTGAGAATGGTTATTTAAAGTAATTGCTTCATATGCAAAGGTTCTTTCATATGTATAGTCACTTTAGCCATTACATAAATAACATTTGTGCTATATCGGTAGAATGTGAATTTTCATGGGTTGGAAAGGAGCAAGTTGTTTTTGTCCACATTATTCTAGTTGTTTTACTTGATACATGCTTTAGGACGAGTCACGTATATATGAGCATATGTTGATAAAGCCTTGTGGATATCCGGGTTAAAGACAAGTTATATTTACACAAGTTCACTTCGACTAAAAAAATTTTCTTACAGGGAAGTTTCATGGTGCATTTCTTTATATCCATAGTTATCCTGCTTTTAATAAATATATTTCTTTTTTTTCATGTTGGGTTCCATAAAGTTTGGAATAATCATATTGCTAATGAGGTTATTTAGAAAATATGCATTCATGTTACACTTAAATTTTTGCACTTGTTTGGGTTGAATAATCTCTTACTGGCGAATGCTCACTCTTCAACACTTGATTAGATAGTCTCATGAATCATGAATGAGCTTATGAATGATTAGAGAAGTTGTATGTCGAAAGTATATTCAAACATAGCGAGGTATGCTTGTTTTAAAAGTCGTTTATGAATATGTGGTTCGTTAACGGATTTGTTTTAAGAAAGCATGCTTGTGCATGAATTTATATATATATATAAACCCATGAGAAGGTATGTTGAATTTAATTATGAGATGATGATATTGACTTGTTCTCAATGAATGAAGTTCTATTCCATGCGTAGCTAGACCAAGATGTTTCATCGTGCATATTTGTGTTAGTACTCATATGTAGCTTTGTGTATCTCGTGAAGGTTATTTAGTTAAAATAATTACATTCTCTCATGATCCATGATTAGTTGATGGGATTTCACATACGATTCTATGATTAGATTGTCTCATTACAAAAGTTTAGAGAAGGATGATATTGAGTAGTCTTCTTCCCATATTTTCCCGTAAGTAATTATTTGTTACAAATTGATAGTGCTGTATTAATTGTTATTCTCTTTATTCATCATGTCAATGTGTTGGAAAATGAGGTGTATGCTAAACATCGAATTTGTTAAACAATCTCTTGTAGCATGTATGACCACCATAGGTTACGTATGCTCTTATACTTGGGTTTAAGTGCTCAAATTAGATTTTAGAGAAATGTAGACATATGATATCACATGTTTAAAACTTGTTTGAAAGGTTGCCATGCTAGAATAAATGAGTTTCACATAGCTTATGTTAGAAGACTTTTTTTTTGAGTTCCTTTGAGATGGAGTGGGCTCCTATCAAACTTTCTTTTTGTGATTTTTTTTTTTTCCCAGCTCGAAGGATGTGGAAATTCTTTTTGGTATGGGAGATGATTGCTGTACCATGATAATTCATTCTCCAATTGTTTTATTGAATATCTCCATGAAATGGGTAGTGTATTTGAGTTTTTTTTTAAAGCCTATATATGTTATATGAGGCTTTTATTTTAACTTTTGGAAAGGATGAGCATGCTTTCCTGATTCTCAACTTTGGTCGGATATAGCAAGGTAAGGCAATGTGTGGTTTGCTAAAACAAATATGAATGGATTAATGGTTATTTCTTTTAGAATCAGTGAAGGTTATAGGTTTGCTTCTGTTGAAAATTGGTGAGCTATCATCCTCGTGTCCTTCCTTTATTTAACAAATCAACACTTGAAGTAGCTTTCTATTACATGTTTGTGAAAAGATTAATAGAGATTAATTTTTGAAGTGATTAGTCCTCATATTTCCTTGTTTCTCTACTGAGTTTTTTTTATAGGGCTTTATTAATGAAAAGGGTTGAATAACATTCCTTTAATTCCCTTATTAGAACTTAAACAAAATTTAAATGTGAGTTTCTTTGTTTTTACTGAATATTCATGTATTGGTGGATTTAATGCCACATTGTTTATGTTGTTGGAAATGTAAGAAATGATTTAACATGTCGTCATTTGTAGCATCCAAAATTATCTCTTCTAAACTGTTTTAGTTTGCTCGTGGTTATGAATATTTTTGTAGAGAAGCATGCTACATTGAAGGGTCTCTTTGCATGAGTAATACTTCTTTGGAATGTGAGAGTTTTGTGATCTTGCTTTGCGTGGTGAAGTCTTTTTTTTCTTATATAAATGTTTTAAACTAAGGTTTTATGCGACGAGTTTTATGAAGGCTTTACAACGAGAGGTTCTATACAACTTTCTTGTCGGAAAGCCTTGTGGTATATACCCCACTCCAAATGAAAGGAGAGGCACTTGGTTATGAGTTGTTGGGTAGGGTTTTGTGTTAAAAGAGCGGATTTTTAGTAGAAGATTTTTGTAGAGTTTTTTTTGTCAAAACAAAGTGAAAAGAGAGAAGAAGACTTTGGTAGATAATTTTTGGGAGGTTTTGTGTAATGGTTCATTTAGAAGCTTTTGCGAGTTATTTTGAAATATATAATTTTATGATTAGACTTGTTTAGTAGGATCCTTTAGTTTCTCTTGGATACAAATAGTGTTTTCTCATTTTGGGTTAGATTCCCTTAGTGTTTCTCTCTATAAGATGGATTTTGGAATTTGAAATATTAGGGAGCTTTGGGTTGGAAGGTCTCTATTGTCTCTTTGGGAGTAAGACAGTTCTTACTTGTTTGAGTTAGATTCCGTTAGTGTTAGCTTCTCAAGATGAAAAGAATTTTTGGATGAATGTAAAACAAGAGAGAATTTTACTTTCGGACTATGTTAGGAGTTAGTCTCCCTTTAGTGGGTATAGATGTGTCTAGAATATGTTGTAGGTAGAGGTCTTAAACATATCAAGTGCCTCATTTGGATTGTGGGAACATCAAAGGGCATTGTAAATGTTGTTTTAGGGCACACTTGACTTCACAGAAGTGTGCCCAATAACTATAATGCCTACATCCCTTTTATTTCTGATTTTTATTCTTTTTCTTTCTACTGTTTTGCTATAGATTCCTAAGCCTAGTGACGCATGTACGAAAGTCCTAGAGGGTTAGAAAATAACACATCTTTCAGTCCTACAACTCTAGTGACATTTAAGGACAAAAATTAAGGACCGAGTCTTAGAAAACATAGACTTAGGGTGCATGCTCTCTATAGGGTAGAGACATCAAAACTAAACTTAGCGAC
>NW_021318595.1:257615-261360 GCF_001605985.2 Dendrobium catenatum
ATATATATATATATATATATCTGCTGCTACTGCTGCTGCTGCTTTAAAAAAAATTCATTTAAAAATAATTCTTGTACTGAAAAAGGTATTTAAAAAAAGAGTACAAAAACTGTGTCAAATAAAGCTTAAGCCGCCGGATAATCATTAGTTGACTAATTTTTAAATTAGTCTTTAAATATTAAGTTTTTTTGAAAAAAAAAAATTATTAAAAAATCGTTATTGAAAAACTTAATTTTTTGAATGCTTTGAAGCTTCAAGATTGAATATTTTTTATCATGAGACTAAATTATTTTTATTCAAATATAATATTTAGTTTAATATTTAGATACATATTTGCATAGTAAATTGCCATGAATTTAACCACGCCAGCTAATGGGCCTTCATTCTTCATCTTGTTTGCTTCCTCATTGCTTAGTTTTTTTAATGAGAGCTGCATTGTGATGATAATGATGGATTATTATGAATGCAAATTAAGTCGAAACTATTAAATCTATGCTCTTTTAAGATTATAACTGAAGAATATGCCTACATATCATATTATGATAGATTATTAGATCTAAGGAGTGGGGATTGTGCAAAACAAAAATTCTCGAAACTGTTAATTGAATTTCAACAACTTGATTCACAAATTGGAGAGATATGAAAGTGCAAAAAATGAAAATTGACTTAACTAATTTGAAATAAATTTGATTTAGTTGAAACCAATTTGGTTGAAATTAGTCTCATGTGGTTGAATTAGATCAACTGAATTCATTTTAATGAAACTCAATTTAATTAGATTTTAACTAATTCAATTTGATATGATCGGGCTTAGTTTAAATTAATTTAATGCAAATAAAATTTTACCTTTTCACAGTTTGAGTCGACTTGGCTTGATTTAACTTTCTCTAATTTGACTCCAAAAATGAGAAGATGATGAAGATTATAAATTTGTTTTGGAAGGGTATGAGGTGTTTTAGGATTATGAAACACTTCATACCTAACATATCCTATGTGTTGGACTTTAAATTTTGGATTGAAGAGAATAAGATTTAAGTTATTAATTTTTTAAAAAGTTGGGATTACGTTTCTGGAAGGTGGGGTCTTAAGATTTTGAATTTATCCCAGATTCTAAATCTATTTTGGGCACTGGATGACAGCAACCCGAGCCTAGCTAATGCAGTGCAAAATCTAGACTTACCCCAACCTAGATTTGGGAGCCAGCTAACCACTTAGGTGATTTTAAATTCATGAGTCCCGTCTTAATGAAAGATTGGTAGGACATTAACTAAATTATATGGAGCTAGAGAGAATCCTAATTGACTTCTTGACTTATGTAGGGTAGTATGGTTTAGAGAATGCAATTAAAATTTTAGACACTTTTAAATTGATTTCTAACGTAATGCATGCTAATTGACTCAAAGAGATGCATGAAATATATGAAGCAGTTTTAAAAATGCTTAAAATATATATTTTTTCCCAGATATTGTGCAATATCCCCTTGATAGAACTACAACCTAATAGGTCAGGTGGTCTGCCAGAACCTGCAGGCGTAGATGTGCCTAACAAGGAAGAGAAGATTTTAATATGCTTATGCAGAAACTTGGTGGTCCCAAGCTTACTTTTTAGATCGTTAGAGCATCTATGTTAGCCTAAAAATTTTATTTAGATTTTGTCCCTATAGAGTAAGCTGATTTGCACCTTCATTAGAATATCACTTGTGATATGCTATTGTTGTCACTTTTTTATAGAAATTGATATAATTGCATATTTGGCATAAAATCTATAAGCCTGTTGCGGACTTGAATATACGCGGTGAATAGAGTTTTAACTATATGTCTTAGCTTTGCACGGATACCCAGCACACACACACATAATACAAGATTTTTTACGTGGAAAACCTTTGAAAGGGGAATAACCACGAGGCCTAGCCCAATTGAAAATGATTCCACTAGAATTTGAGTATGTTACAAAGGGCTGACTCGGCTCCAAGGGCGATCAGGTTAGTAATAGCAGCTGTTCAATAAAGGTCTGGGTGTCAGGTGATGATTTGGCAGAACTTCGGGCCTTTGATGAAAGTAAGGACCTCTGGCGAAGGTGAGGGCCTTAGGCAGAGGTGAGGGCCTCAGGCGGTGGTCCGGGGAGAATGAGGGCCTCAGGTGGTGGTCCGGCGAAGCTCCGGCGGTGGTTCGGCGAGGCTCCTATGGTGGTCCGGCGAGACTCCTGCGGTGGTCCGGCGAGGCTTCGGCGGTGGTCAAGGAGCTTCTTCCTTCTCTTCCTTATCTTCTCTTATTCTCTTCCTTATCTTCTCTTCTTCTTCTCTCTCTTCACTTGGATCCTCTTTGTGAAGAATGAGGGCTCTATTTATAGATTTTCTGGAGTGGCATAGCTCGTAAATAGGCGTGAGATCAGGGGCGAATAGGGAGTGGTCGAATGGACGGCCGATATTGAATCTTACGATCATGCACAGTTCGTTGGACATTTGAAGGCTTTAGTGATGTCGGAAGTTGGTGATCTTGGGCTCGTTGGATTTGTCTCGTCGAGCCATTCGATTCGAGTATAAGCTCGTTAAAATCGGAGACCGTTTGGTAACTCAAATTGCGGTTTGAATCTTCCAACAGTGCTTCGGGTCCATGATTCGGACCCATTTGGGCTCGGATTGGGTCGAATTTGGTGTTGTTGGGTTTGTATTTCCGAGACGCTCAGTTTGACTATAAACTCGCTGAAATCAGAGTTCAAATGCTCTTGAATTTAATTTTTGAAGTTTCCGGATAGATTTTGCCTCGAGATTCGTGCTTGATCAAGATAATTTTTTGATAATACATCAAAGCCATTAATGGATGATAGAAAATTATGAGCCATTTGACTGCCATTATAATGAAAATGAAATAGCTTCATTCGTTAATTTGTATAATTCAAATATGAAGAATTGAAATACCAAGTGATAAATACTATGAAGAAATGTTTAATTTAAATCAGATTGATGCAGTTAACGAATCATAGTAAACCCCAAATATTATATGTTTATGGATCATTTATTTGGTTTTTTTACATGCTTCATAGCAACAGAAAGCTAACACAAAATAGATATATATTTTATTTGTATTAAAAAATCGTCAGTTGCTTTTAAATAAACTTGCTTTGTAAAATCTCCTTTTTATAATAAATCCTATTTACCAAAAGTTGTGTTTTATACAAGCATGGGGAAAAGAAATCATAATAAACCTTCAAAGTATTAGATATAAGTAAATTTCATAATAAGATAAAATGTTTTGAAATACTTGCTGGAAGAAACTGGCGAAGCAAACTACTGTAGAAATATTCTTCGATTTCAAGATCCTTCAATTTATTTGAAATCATCTTCCACACATTAACATACATGAACCACAAATATCATAATAGATATTAGTTGAACTTCATATGCATTCAACGCAAGGGGAAAAAATAGATTAATAAGCCATAATCCACCCATTAATAGTGTTCCAAGTGATAAAAAATAATATTATTAAATTAAAAAGAGAAGGCATTAGCATTATGGTTATCTCTGACAACTTTTTGTCAGAATCCAATTCTTTTTCTCAAAAGAAAGCCACATGGAGGCCAATGGGCCCTATATAGTGGCTTTTTGACAAGGAACGCATTTCCAAGATAGCTTTTGAAAAGAGAAATAGTTGGGAAGTATTTACCTCTGCAAACATCAGTGCAACTGAGTCCATTCGAGTTGTTACTAGAATCTTACTACCAAAACCCCCAGAAGCTAGAGGGG
>NW_021318595.1:261460-317714 GCF_001605985.2 Dendrobium catenatum
CTTAGTTTTTTAAATGAGAGTTGCATTGTGGTGGTAACGAAGGGTTATTATGAATGCAAATTAAGTCATAACAATTAAATCTACGCTCTTCTAAGATTATAAGAGAAGAATATGCTTACATATCATATTATGATTGATTACTAGGTTTAAGTAAGGAGTGGGGATCGCGCAAAAAAAAAAAATTCTCCAAATTATTAATTTAATTCCAATAGCTTGATGACATTAATGTCCAAAGGACGCCACATGCAGAAAGACAGTTCTCTGTCATCTATCACTTAATATTCTTGCTTTTTCACAAAGCACGTAACATGCACAGAAGGTATTAAGTAGAGCACATGCTACTCTCTTAAATTTATTTTATTTTAATGTCATCAATGCATTTGACTTTAATGACATTAATTAGGACTCTTCAATTCATTGGTTTGTAGAAGATATCTTGTAAGAGAAAAAAATTTAAAATAAGCATAATATCGTAAATGTCATTTTATACCATAATGCTCAATTTCATTGATGAACAGTGGTGCTGAAAATTGACACGACTCAAAAATTCGATTCAATTTAATCCAAAATTTTCAAGTTCACATCTACTCGTTTTAAGAACGGGTCGGATTTAGGTCCTATTTTTCGACCCATTTTGAGTTCCTGGTCGGGTTTGGATCAACCCGGAAACCCGTTTTGTCGTCTCACACACGAACAATTATTTATTTTTCTTTCATGTGTTTTCCACTTTCTCATTCCACTAATCTAACCGTCTCCCGCATAACCGCACCACTTGACGCGCAATCGCCGCTTTTCTCTTCTTTAGACCACGCCGCTCACTGCTTCTTTCTCTCTAACCTGTCAAAACTACCTCACTCTCAGAGCTCTCTCTTTTTAGCCAAGCAGCTAGCCATGGTCTTTGTCGCGTTACTCGCATGAATAGTGCTTGCGGCGATAAACTTACAGGTCGGGTCGGGTTGACTCAAACCCGAAGCAGGTCTAGTTAGGGTCCGAAGAACTGACCCATTTTTTTAAAATGGGTCATTTTCGGGCGGGTCCAAAAGTGCCTGGTCAATTCCAGGTTAGAGCTGAACCCGGCCCGTGACCCGATTTTGACAGTTCTATTAGTGAAGATGAAGTAAATTTTATGATGAGACTTTTATGATAAAATTATTTTTATTAAAAAATAATAATAATTTTGTCTTAATAAAAATTTATCAAGCACCTTATATATGTTATAGATATGCACCTTTTCAATATTTCATAAAAAATTTCCTTGATGATTTTAAATTTTGTGTTTTTTATTAAATAGGCAATAATTTCAGACTATGAAAAATAGTGGCATAATATGATTAAAGTCTTAAAATAATATTTTAAATAGTCCCTAGTAATTTAATTATATTCTATAAATGTGAATTTTTTATTTTTGTTGACAACAATTGAGATATTTTAATAATTTCTGAATTGAGTTTTGATTATATTCTATTTAATGATACATCAAAATATGTGTATAATGATGAACAAAATGCGAATGTGATGAGAGTTATTTTCAAGAGAGTGTGAGCCTGGTCATTTGGCTGACAAGATTATAGTTGGGTGACAATGGTTAGAGGGACCGTAGATCGTAGTCGATATGCGACGGTGGTTGGAGTTAGTTTGCTGGTGATAGTGGTTGGACAGACCTTAGTTGGCGGGCAACAGTCATCGTACGAACCATAGTCAGCAAATGATGGTTGTCGGAGGGACTGTGGTTGGTGAGCAATAATGGTCAAATGAACCGTAGTTGAGCAGGTGACGATATTCTGAGTGATCGTAGTCAGTAGGCAATGGTGGTTGAAGGGATAACGGTTGACAAGCAACGGATGTCAGAAGAGTCATAGTCGGCGGGAGAGGGAAGTTGCAGGGACTATAGTCAGCGGGCGAAGGGGGTTAGAAGGACCGTCATTGAGAGTTGACAGAGGTTGGAGGGGTGTATCGATGGCAGCCGAGCGGAGGAGGTCCAACGAATGGTATGTCGCAGGCGAAGGTCTGGCAGTGATCGGTGGCCTAGTGGAAGTCTGACAACGGTAAGCTATCAGGTGGTTATCTCACGATGGTCAGGCATAAGTCTAGTTGTGATCGGTGGCCAAGTGGATGTCAGGTGATGGTCGGTGGCTGGGTGGGGGTCTGACGATGGTTAAAAGAAATTCTGGCACCGGTTGACAGTCGAGTGGATGTCTGGCAATGGGCGACAACCAATTGGATGTCTAGCGACGCCCAGTGGTTGGGTGGTGGTTTGATAATTGTCAGGCAGTGTTTCGATAATGACCTGGAGGTGGTACAATGATGGTCGGATGGTTGTTCAGCGAAGGTTGGCGGTCGAGCGATGGTCTTCCAATGGTCGAAGGAGGTTCTTCGGCGGTGGTTCCTAGGTGGAGCTTTAGATCCATGAAGCCTTAGAGCTCTCTTCAATCTCCAACTAAAGGTCTAGGCTCCAAGCCCCCTTTCATGTGGGATATGGGGGTCTATTTATAGATTTTTAAGACTGGCATGCCCCATAAATATAAAGATAATCAATGACAAAATCGGAGTGTTCTATCGGATGGCTCATATTGATCTCCTTGATCATAGAACATTTGTTAAACATTTATGTTTCCAAATGATGTCAGAATTAAGTAGTGTTAGACTTGTTGGATTTGCCTCGTCAAACTGCTTGATTCAATGATAAGCATGCTATATTTGGATATCATTTGGTCATCCAATTTATACTTTAAAGCTTCCAAATAAGTTTTGTCCCTTGAATTGGACCCATTTGGGCTCGGATTGAACTAATTTTGGTGTTATTGGATTTGTCTCGTTGAGATGTTCAATTTGACTATATGTTTGTTGAAATTTGTGCTTAGATGATCGTAAATTTAATTTTGGAAGTTGTCAGCTCATATATGCTTTCGATTCGTGCCTAATCAAAATGATATTTTGGAGCCACATTAGTTTCCTTTCTATTTTCGGACGTCAAAGCTCAAGTCATCCGAAAATATATGTCTTTGTCTTGCAAACCAAAAGGTTGGAGTGTGCTCTCCAAGACACTTTAGTGTATATAAGACTCCCCTTAGAAGAAAAAAGACGAGTACCGATAACTTCACCAATTAGTGATGTCGAATTTGGTGCTCTAACTTCTTCCTGTAATCATGTAAGTTCATAGACCTTTGAACAAACTACTGAACATTTATCAGATAAATGGGAGATAGATCCTGCCATATCGATGCTCTGGCTGATTCTAAAGTTTTATTAACCTTTTTTCATCAATTATATGGAAAATAATCGTCAAACAAATCTGATTTATCCTCCAAAAATATTGCAACTTTGACATACAAAATAGTTATCATTTTAAACTTCAAAAGCTCTGAAATGCATCAAAAATGAGATTATAAAGATTATAAGTTTGATTTGGAAAAGGAGGCCAACAAAACAAAGAATTGTCTACTGCTAACATTATGGGTCATGATAATGAGTCCTTGTGCTTCAATAGTGATTTTTTCTTAACATATTCAAATCGATATTTTGGATGAGTTTGATTCCCCTAAGTATAAAACCTCATCACAATTAAGTTATTTTTTATTTGGCAACCACAAGCTCAAGCCTTCAACGTAACATCAAGCAAGTAAATAATAATAATAATAATAATAATAATAATAATAAAGTTTTATTGAATATTTTTCTTCTTTTGATGGCAAGCTTCCCTAACTTCTAATGAATTGGTGACATTAAAGTCCAAAGGACGTCACATGCAGAAAGGCATGGTTGTCTGCCACTTAGGGTGCGTTTGGGACGCTTTACGGCTGCTTTGTTTTATAAAAAATTATTAAGTACTCGTTTGGGGCATTGCGGTAGAACAAAGTTAGAAAATTTTCTGCGGCCTATCGCTGCTTCTTGCGACCTTTCATTGCGTCCCGCGGTCCGCTGCGGGTCGCTGCTTTCCACCGTTTCGAAGGGCATAAATGACGAAAAAGCCCAATCGCAATGTTTGCTATAGACCAACGTCGACCTTTACAAGCTCATCCATCTCGACTCACCTTCTCCGATGCGCGCCTTCTTCGTTGCGCGCCGATTTGCCAAAGATCCCTCCACTCATCGCTGCTTCTCCCGCATTCCTTCCTCCGACTCTGCCATCTTCTCTCCATTTCTCTCGATTAAGATTAGGATTCCTATTTAAATATGGGCTGCGATTCCCAGCATCAATCGCGGCTCTTAGATGAGTTGTGGGCCCTTCTCCTCACCTTTTGTTGCTCTCCCCACCTTTTTCTCTCCTCTTCGTTGTCGTCATCGCTGCAGCTCAGCGTCGGAACTGTTGCCTATCGCGGTCGCGCTGCTCGCAGATCTCACGGATTGGCTTCGCTTTGCTCGTCTTTAGTGCCTCATTCGCACTCCTCTGTGGATCCTCTGTGGATCTGTTGCCTCTGTGCTTGGCGGCATCCTGTTTCCATGGGATATCAAGGTAAAGTCTATTGCATTGGAATAAGGTTTATGCAGCCACAGGCTATGGTCACTTTATCATTGTTCTGAACTTTTATTCAATGCTCATCTTAAAGTTATATTAGTAAAATGGATAAATTATTACATGTGTGTACAAAGGATTCCATATTCCAGCGTTATTTTCATCTGTTGCAAATGTTGAAAACAAATTATAGTATTTATATGTATAAAGTAATAAAATAATTAGATTTTATATCAAAATTGTTAACATAAAGAGTTAAAAAAATTAAATTTGAACAAATTTTATTCATCTTCATATATGTAAGGGTAACAAGGTAATTTGTTGTCAACAGAAGCACAGCAGTTCGACAGTAGTACTACCCAAACAACATTGACTGATTTCTATACAACAACTTAAGAAAGCAGATTTATGTACAACAATTTTACAATATGCTTTACCGACAGCAACAGCCGTCCCAAACGCACCCTTAAACTACTCAATAACTCACTCGGCTCTTGCCTCATATGTAGTAAGATTTGAGAGTTCTACAACGGTCTTTGTGCGCAGGCAAATTGCGTTATGAACATCCTCTTGTACTCAATGAAAGAAGTGCTGATGTCAAGTGGATGAGAACCATCACAAAAACAATGTATATAAGATAGTAAAGAATAATATACACTTTAATGTGTCGATATCAAGAAGTGAAACAATTAACTCAAAAGTAGGTGAAATAAAAATCCGCATGATAGATTTTGAACTTGAGCAATTTCTCTCATCAAGCTCTTCACAAGCCATGATCTCCACTTCTAAATTATCCCTTCTTCTCGATAAAGAATTGAAGATGATTCCTCACTATCATGATAATATATTTCATCAACGATTATACTTGAGGTGTAGGCTCTATCTCTAAATAATCTCCTCCCCCTCACCATAGAATCAAAGGATAATTTAAGCAATTCATAGAGTTGTTTTCATTATCCTTCGAGTATTTCCTACATCATTCAAGTCATCCTTTCCTAGAATTCAACAAGCTAGTGAGCAATTATTAACACTAGATTATCCATGTTAATAGATTCTTCTCTTGGATTTTGTTTTATTTTACATAATATTCCTCTTCTTATTCTTCTAATTTCTAGCATTTTATATGCTTATCTTATATTTTAGTATGTTGAATTCAAAATTATCAAAGAATCACATCCAACCATACTTAAAATACTAAATAAAAAATAAAATAGAAAGAGAAAGAAAAATACTAGAATATGAAGTTATAATATTTTTATAAAAATAACTCAATTACAAACAATTGCATAAAAATCACATAAAATAAGCTCACCTCTCAACCCCAATCCCTATTTATAAATTTGAATTGAGATTTAAGCATTATAAAATTGGTTATATACATTACTACAAAAAAAAAAAAAAAAAAAATCAAAGAATCACATCCAACCATACTTAAAATACTAAATAAAAAATAAAATAGAAAGAGAAAGAAAAATACTAGATTATAAAGTTATAAGATTTTTATAAAAATAACTCAATTACAAATAATTGCATAAAAATCACATAAAATAAGCTCACCTCTTGACCCCAGTCCCACAAAATTGTAGAATAGCTAAGCTGTCAATCAATAGTTTACTGCAATGCCATTCATCCAAGTTATTAAAATCTAACAAAATTAAAAGCAAACTCCAAATTTAATAAAAAAAACCCAAACATTCTCCTATTAAAATATACTTTCTGATATTTTGCAGGACATTTCTTGTTTAACAATAAATCAATAAAAAATTATTAACAATTGATGTTTAGAAAACAAAAGAATTATCTTACAAAATATTTAAAACTATCAAACAATCTAAGAAAGCAATTTTTGCTAAGGTAAAATTTTTTAAGAGCAAATCCTGAACTAAAGCTTTTCGCCTACTAAAATATCCCGCAATTTTTAAGACAGACTTATACACACATCGCATACACAAGATCCAAATCCAAGACCTCTTAATTAGTAGCATAAGCTCTCAACTAACAAACCAAGTTGAACTATGCTCCGCAACGCATTCTTACTTGTTAAGCAATTATCAACCAAATATAGCAGTGTTTGTCACTATCCAGTTCTGGGGAAGAAATCTGAATGAACATATCAATGGCGGCCCTTTCTCTTTTCATTTCGTTACAATGACGTTCCAGATCAATTATGCGCCAACGGGCTTATTAAAAAAAAACAAAGATCTCCAGTTATAAACAGTTCTTAAGCCATTATTAACCTATATTTCATCACATCTCCATGACAAATTTGTTATAGGCCAGGGGGCTTGAACAAAGGAACTGGAAAGAAGCTCTCAACATCGATTGGCACTTGAAGTGCACTGCTTACAAGCTCTGGCATGGAGGTTGTTCCCTTCCAGGTGGAAAACCATGGCCCCCCACCAACTTCCACAGCTGCCATGTTGCTTGTCGCTTCAAGGATTAGCTGCAAGCAAAATTGTTCATCAACTTCAGCCACCATCATTAGATATATGCTTCGTTTAGGACGGCTTTTTTATTGCTTCTTAAAGTAGCTTTCTAATACAAAAATTTAAAATTTTGTACTAAAAAGTTGCTTTAAGAAGCAATGAAAAAGTCGTCCCAAATGAAGTCATAATGTGATGATTTTGTTAAGGACTAAAGATATTGGATATGGATCTCGAAAAGTTTTAAAATAAGCAATTTCTATGCTCAACTTCAGTTTCATTCGAGCATGGCATTGTCAGTGTCTTTATATAATGCATGGAAATAACTAATTGCCGAAAAAATTTCATCTAAAATGTCATAATACTAATTATGCTTAGCTAAGCCACCTCATCATTATTATTATCTAAACAGTTTGAGGTATGAGAAATGGATGTCTACTATTTTTTTGTACATTCTTTCACAACTTTTAACCGTATTATCTCATGTCTAACACTTTTTTTTCCTATTTCCTCCACATTTGGTCCATCCTCTTGTTGACCTCGATAAATTATTCCAGTGGATCAATTCAAGGAGAAATGATGAGTGAACAGAGTGATGTCCTATCAAACTTATTTGAAACGTTTCAACCAAAATTGCCCGAATGGCATCCATTTTCAAAGCAAATATTGTCGAGGCGTTCAAAACAACTGAAACAACTAGAATTGACACCTATATTGGTAAGACTTTTAAATCGGTAAAAATATTTAAAAAAATATAATGCACACGGAATGAGATCAAATATACGAGCGTTAGTAATAAAATTTAAATGATCAAGCTTAGATAGTTTTTAGACTAATATTTACTTATTATTATTATAAATTTTAAATCAAAATTTATATTTTAATAACAATAATCACATAAACCTAAATAACTACCCACTAATCCACCATCTCATTTAAACCATCCCCACTAATGTCACTAACTGGGGGGCCACCCTCACAAACTTTTCGATAGCTTCGATCGACGTGACAGATAGCAAGCCGCAACCTTCCAAGACCCAATCTCCCTCTCCCACTCGATACTGGCTCATGACTGATCCCTCTCGCAACTCTTATGTCGTTGTTGACAAAATTTTCGCGTCGACTCGACTCAGATTGAGTCGAATTGTACCCGATTGAGTTCAATTAAACCCTATCAACTCAATTAAGCATCGTCATACCCAAATCAACTCGAATCGGCTTTGATTCGAGATTAATTTCATAAATTTAACTTGATCAAATTAAATCAAACTCAAATCAGTTCAAATTGAGCTTTATTTGAGCTAAATTCAAGTCCGTTTAGTTTAATTTAAACCCAATTGACTTTCCAAACCAAACAAATTCAATCTAACAGCTCCGATTCTCTTGAATTATGCTCCCTGCGTGCACTGCATTTCTATCAAATCCCACAACATGCAATCAAGAGGGATAGAATCCTCCCTATACGAAAAAAAGACTTAACCTTCTCTGTCATTCTGCTTCATGGGTTTATGGGGACATCGGAGCTTGGAAAGTCGACGTGGCCGTCGATCTACGGCCACGATCGAGTCGATGTATTTTTTAGTCATATTATTTATTTGGTTTTTATTATTTTATATTTGTAGTTGCTTTTGTTATTTTTCACTTTTACCCTTTATTAAAAGGGCGTCATGTGTAAGCCCAAAGGGCATTGTTGTGTTTTACTTTTTGAGTCCTTTGTACGAAGCTATTTATAGCCCTTAGGTTTCTCTTCTCATATTTAATGATTGAATGATAAAAAATTTTCCATTGCTTGAGTTCTTTGTGAGATCTTGAGAGTGTTTGAAGAGAGAAATCCTTAGAAGAAGGAAATCAGATCACCCACCAACCTTGGAGACGGTCAGAATCGTCGTTCGTTCTATTATTTCATCGTTTCCTCTTTTCCCCACCCTACACCACCGACCCACCACCCCTCTCTCACCACCCAAGCCGTAGGCCATATTAGCCCCACTCTCACCTTCGGCTAATTTTCCCATCTCCACCCCACTGATCCCTCCTTCCTTGCCCCCAACACCATTCACAGTCACCACACGTGCCCATTAAGCCGCCAGCCCCCTCATTATTTCCCATGGATTTATTTCCTAAAGCTCATCTCCCCCTTTGGAATTAATTCAAACCTTCATACCCCCTCTTTGGCCGAAATTTCCAAAAGCCCCCACCTCCTTATTACTTTCAAAAAATCTAATATTAAGTTTTGGAAACAAATCCCTAAAACCCTCTCTCTTGCCACTGCCCCTTCACTCCCTTTCTCTTCTTTAATTATTCCCAATCATAGGTATTAATTAGAAGATTGTTTGAAACTCTTTCCCTCCACCAAAATCTCAACCAAATTAAATTCCCCTCCCTCCTTCCTTGGCCGGCCATCTCCTCCTCTCCACTTCAATTTTGAGAGAAACTTCTTTCTCTCTAGTGGAGCTTCAAGGGATCGACATTGATCTTCGGCTACACATCATCCTTCCGAAGCCAATGAATGGCCAATCCGGAGCTTGACTACGGATTTGCTTACGACGAGCAAGGATACATTAACATCCTCCACTCCACCTTCTTTGACTTCAACCAGGAAGTCGATCGTTCCATCGAAGAGTACGTGGACTGTATTATTTACATGCTATCGGAGGCCATTGACGAGCAACTTACCGGCGCCCAGTGCAAATCGTCTCTGGACCTTCCCAAGGGTGAATTTCTTCCCCTTTTCATTTACTGTCCTAATCCACTAATCTTGTAGGTGGTGACAAGTCACAAGGTACCGTGCCTCGCTTTCTGCTTAAGCTTAGTAAATGTAAGATTGAATGTACTTTCTATGTTGCTATCTTAATGTTAGAATAGAGATTTTTATTGAAAGCTATTTAATTCGCATGTTGTTGAAATTCTAAGTTGTTTTGATAATCCAAATGTTTGACATGTGACTTGGCCTAAGCTTAGCCATCCCTCTTACGTTTTATATTGTTGTCTTGATTGCTAATAGTTTTAATCATAATTGTTTTATCAAGAAATCGTGCAAGTTTTTATCGCATGCATTTAAAAGCATTGTAGTCCTGCATTAGTTTCGTTCTACTTCTTACTTGCGTCCAAACCAAGAGAACGAGGGAGAAGAGCAAAGAGCTTTCGCATGTGGTTCTTCCTATGTGCCTGAGCGAAACCAAGAGAAAGGCTAAGAGAGATCGATCAAGAACGCACTTGGTTGCGTGCATCTGAGGTGGGATCAAGCGGGTGAGAGTTTTTTCTCTCAGCTGTGCGTGCGACCTGGAAAGAAAAGTTTAGCGGGGGTCCTTAATTGAGAGTCCGAAGCCTCTCACTCGTGCATCTGGGCTAAACCGACCGAGGAACCAGTGGCTATGGCTGCTTCTATGCGTGTACTGGAGCCAGATCGAGCAAGGACCAAGCGACTAGGGAAGCTTTCCTGTCGTGTGCAACCTCCAGGGATTGAGGGGCTGTCTTCTTCTTCCCTCAACTGAGAGATAGGAGCTTCTTCCCTTGCTGTCATTCTCCAAAAACTAAGAGTAAGAAAGAAGCTACTGTAACTTGCCTCCTGTACAGCCAAGTGATAGTGGAGAGCTTCTTCCTCTCTACATACCAACTCTCCAGCAAGTTGATAGCAGCGAGATTGTCATTCAGAGCGTCTTGGACAGCAAGCTCGTTTTTCATTATTCCTCTATCTCGTATTTTCAAGGCAAGAGCATATTGATCAGCGTCGGACACTTTACTTCGACGAGGTAAAAATCTCAAAAACTTGGGGTTCCTCAGCCCTGTGATGTGGTTGATGCTTACAAATCTTTAGGAACCTAAAAAACCCCACATTTTAATTTCTTAAACCTAAGAAAAATCCTATGCTTGTAGTCCTAGCAAAACAGTGGAAATACAATGATTTCCATCCATGTGCTCTAATGTGAGAGCTTGAGGGGATGTCAATGCCCGTAGGGTTGTCGGTAGGGGTGTCAATTTCGGGTCACGGGTTTCAAACGGGTCGACCCTAACCCGACCCGGTTAGGTAAACGGGTCGGAAATGCGAACCCGGACCCGACCCGACGGGTTGCCGGGTTGACCCGACCCGACCCGGGACGACCCGCGAGTGCGGCGAGGTCGCACGAGGGCGCGGTGAATATCTAACCCGAACCCGACCCGGTTCGGGTTGACCCAAACCCGAAATTTTCGGGTCGAGTTCGGGTCGGGTTTTCGGGTCGGGTCAAATGTTGACAGCTCTAGTTGTCGGATTAGTGTTTGAAAACTTCCAAATGTATGAAAATATCATTCATGTTGTGTAAAATCTGTCACCTATGATAAAACATAGGTTCCATAGTGCTAGACTCAAATTTGATTGCCATTCACTTGAATCAAATTGCATGATGTTAAGGTTTGAATTGACTTGCACTAATTCAAAGGAGATGCATGTCGTAGGCCTCTTGCTAGGTTTATCACCATCCAAATTTGCAAGATTCAAGAATATGTTCATCTAACTCCGGTATTTATGAGACTAGTTTATGGTATTCTCTAGGTCCTCAAAGGCCCATGAGGCATACCACATCTTGCTTTGGATTTATTTGAACCTATTCATGAGATTTTCAAATCTATTTATGTGAATGTGCATTTGATGAGGCTTACAAATCTTTTCATGAATTTTTTAAATGCTTAAAGGTAAATTTAGTAGTTTAAAAAGTCCCAAACTATCATGAGACTCCTCATTGACCTCCTAAGATCTATGTTATGACTCCCACAAAGGACATCAGTGATGAAGTTCATCTCCAACACTTTGCAAAGTTGAAAAGAATGATTTGAATGATCTAAATTGCTAGAATTCCTAAAATGCAAATCACATTCACACATCCTTAACTTCTCTTAAATCATGCCAAAATTGACTAGAAATATTCTTAAGGCTTTAGATGTGTTTTTCATATTCTAACATGATCAAAACAATGTGCCATAGGTCTCTTGTTAGGATCACAAAATCTCCAAAATTTTTAAGTTCCTAAATATGCTCATCTTAAGTGCTTATAAAACTAATTTGTTATTTCATGAACCACCCAAAGGCCCATAGCAAATACCCCATCACACTTAGAAATTAGATAAGCTTATTTGTTCAACTTGCGAATTAAAATGGCTAAGTGTAATAACAAACGACCTAAACAGTTGAGGAAAACCCTAAAAGATGACAACTTCTATGTGTTTTCAATGAACTACTTCATGATAAAATTGCTTTAGAAATCACTCCAAAGCCACATGCAATCACTCCTATTTAAAAATAAGTCCAAAACACTAATTAAAATAGGGAGCTCTCTTTCAAGTGTTGTTTTTCCTCATTTGTAACATTATGGAGCCTCCCTAAGGCTCAAATCTTCTATTACATATATCATTGGACTTTAAGACCAAATCTTACATTCTTGTAACCTAATTGTTGAATCTAAAATCAATAATTGATCTCTTAGACTAAGGACCCAAATCCTAGTCTTTCTCATTTGCATCGATTCAAATTACGCAAATGAATATTTCTATTTGAACACCAAAAGTTCAAAGAACCTTCACTAATTTGCAACTCCTAAGTTGCACATTCCCCTCCTATCTTCTATCAACCTTAAAGTTATGAAAATCCCCCATTTTTCATAGCCTTAAAGCCATAAGAAATTCTTCAATTTCTTTGCTTAGCGTTTTTCTTAAACTCATATATAAGTTCTCAAATGACTTTTTGAGAGTTTAGCAAAGCATTAGCTAGCCTTAGGGATAAACCTAAGCTTAATCAATTCACTTGTTGAGCCCAAAATCAATTGGTGGTTGCTATTGCGTTAAACTTAAGATCTAAAATCCTAGCTTCTTTATTTTGCTTAGCCCAAATTAAGCAAATGCCAAGCTTCTTTGAACCAAAAAAAAAACAAAAAAAGAAATATTTTTTATTTGTAGCCACAAAACTATAAATCTTCCCTCTTTTCTATGGACACCAAAAAAGTTCTAAAAATCTCCAAGTTATTAGCCTCATGGCTATGAGTTTTATTTGTTTATCTTTAGCTCTAAATTTAAAGAGAACTCTCCAACCTTTAGTACAAAAACTATAGATTAAACTTCTTCCATCTCTTCCTAAGCTTCAAAAGCCATAGAAACTTATTCTAACCATAGTTCAAAAACTAAGTGTTAGCTCATTTCTTATTCAACCTTTACCCTCAAAGCTATAAGTTCTATTCTATTCTCTTTAGTTCCAAAGCTAAAAGGAATTTCAAAAAATCATAAGTTAAACCATTAGCCATGTTTACAATATTCTATTAGATGAACATTTCTCTTTTATACAAGCACTAAGAGAACTTTAAAAAAACACCTAAAAATCACTTGGTTCCTTCTGATATAAGAGTAAATCATTCCACCCTAAAATATGAAATGCCTACATCATTAAATCTTAAGGTTTCATAAGTAATAGGCTTGACTCAAAGCAAGCAGTGGTTGTTTTATGAGTTCTTCATAATCCTTCTAAATATAAAATAATTAAAAATTAAATAAAAATTTTAAGTCACAAACTTAAAGCAAAATCACCCTTAGACTAAAATTGAATATCCTCTATTTTTGAATAAAACGAAACACCACTAGTAGTGTGACATACCACAATGCCAGCACATACACATAGGTTCATAGCCCCTAGTTATGTTATGATTAAGATTTTTTTATGCATGTTTTTGTTGTGTTTGGTGTGATAAACATCGAATTGTTTACATTGTTGGCACTTTCTGCAGGTGGTCATGTCCAAGAGAGTGTAAATAAATCATCATTATAAAGCAAATGCTTGCTTACAAGTGTTGTTTAAAACCCCTCATAAGAGGCATGGCCAATATGATAGAAAACAGAGCTTGACACTTCAAGTGCCAGACAATTTTGTGATGTTTCTTTGCCTTATATATTAAATTGCTTTCTAATCACCCAATTTTATAGGTTTGAGTTTTTTATATTTTTAAATGTAATTGATAGTACAAAATGCATTGTGCAAATGTGTATGTACATTATTAGTTAATGTGTCATTGAAAAATATTCCACATGTGCTCTAATCTTTATGTCAAACTCTAAACATGAGATTTGAGAATGCATCGCATATTTGTTAAAAGTGTTTAAACACTTTAATGATAGGCATGTTGATAGGAAATTTTAATCGGAGGGAGCTATTTAATTTTTAAAATGCCCTTAAAATTTTAAAATCATTCATTCAAAACCTAAATTCAGATCAAACTAAAAGTTTAAATTCTTAAAATTAAATTCATCACAAAAAATTAAAATTAAAATCCATCCACACTTCATAATAGTTTGTTAAAAAGGATAAATTTGAGTATAACTTTAGCTCACCAAAAGCGAATTTCATGTTGTGTATTTCTAAGATCCATTCTCAAATCATCTCTTACCAGTAAGGACATGGCACGTGTCCTCTAATATGTGATTTTGCTACCAAATGACACCACATATAAACCATTATAATTGGGGCCCTCTGACCAGGTGGTATTGCCGCCAAATGACTATGGTCACGATCAGAATCTGTATGTTTCCCAAGTACTCTAAACCCTTGAGGAATGAATTATATGGTATACTCGATAAGGCACAATAAACTTTGTTAGCTAAGATGGACTCAAACCTATCCCATTAGGCAAACATTTATCCCAAGTCTATAAGGTACCCTTGAATGATGCAACTCATGGCAGCCGACAAGTATCCTTCAGTCATGTTAGGCTAACTACCCCCTCTAACTAAGAAGACTAGAAACAATGATAGCCCGGAACGACAAAACCATCAAATTTTGATTGGGTCGATCATCATTCCCTCATCAACCGGTTTGTGTACGCTGATAAATTTTAAATCTTAAAAATATCCTAAAAATCTAATTTCCAAATCATAAAAGTTGTTGCTATTATCTGCTGGACACTTAGTGTCTATCTAATAACTAGCGTTAATCGAAAGTTCTTTCGCTTCATCAGCAGGGATAATTAATCATAGGAGTTTGCACCAATAAGACGGATCCCAGATCATAAAGTCCTCACAAAAATGAGGTCGAAACCTAGTATCTTATCTAAAATCCAATCTGTCATCTAAAAATTTACCTTAAAACCTAAACTCATTAAAATTTTCCTTTTCAACAAAAAAAAAAATGTATAGAGAGGCCATGGCATGAATTTTTTAAGCCCACACTACTCATATCTAACTTCGACATTCTCATTCATGTGAAACCTGACTAGACTATGAATAGCTTTTGTTTCCCAAAGCTTTCATCATTAAACTTGTTATTTTAATCAGTTGCCAATTTATAACACAATATCACAACAAAAGATATTGAAGTCAACTCTAGCTGCCGTTGTTTTTTTTTTTTTTTTTTTTTTTTTTTTTTTTTTTTTTTTTTTTGCAGTACAAGTTTAAGCGGGTCTATTTTTGTGCTCTTTTCTACTTCCATGAAAAGAACAAGTATATGATAAGGCATCAGCCCCAACTTATTAGCTTTGAACATCTTCGTGATCACTTAAATTTTTTTCATTTCTTATATTTTATTTAAGAAAACATATTTATTTAGAATTTTTTAAATTATTTTCTTTTTTATTTTCTAAAATAAATCAATTCACTTTTAAAAAGACACAAAATCATTTTTTGGTGTTTTGAGTGTTTTTAAAAGCAACTATCATTACCACCATTGATGTTGGCCACTGCCAGCCTTCACCACAGGCAACAAACATGGTTGTCATCACCTCATCCACTGCCATACTAGTGATTGCCGCCACCACCATTTAAATAAGCAAAAACATGTTTTTAATAAATCAAATATGTTTTATTTGATGTCAGAATATAAACAAAACAAAATTAAAAATTAAAAAGAAAAAAACTAAAAGCAATCCCAAATCCCCCTTAAGGCTTTAGCTTGATAATTGCTAATGCTTAATACAAAACTTTGAGAGTAAATCTAGGCCATCAGACAAGTTTTTTACTCTAGTATAACAGATTAGCCTGCCACCGTCTCCAGTTATATTAGGCTTCCATCCCAAAGTTGTCAGGTTATAAAACCCTAAAAAAAGAGTTAAAATGTAAAAAATGAGGATTCATGTACCTTTCCCTTTTTGCCATCAGATGTTTTTTCCCACAACTGCAACGTCAGATCACCATAGCAAGTATCTTTACATGCTGTCACTAGTCCAGCTTCTTGCGTTGGAGCTCTCAGGGGAGTGCCAGGTTCTTCAACTGTTGCTACTAATTCTACCTGTTCAATTTGTCCACAAGAATTGCAATTATTGCAGGGGCATAAATAGCTAGAATAATATATGATGAATTTCAGAACCAGTGCATATTTCAAGATACAGTAAATGTTAAAGAATTCAATGGACATTCTGAATAATCAAAACTATCAACTGCACTACATTTTGATGTTGCAGGTAAAGAGACCACCATATTTTGATTGTTCTCTGCAGAGATATGCCAGTAACCCCATTGACTGATCTCCCAGCTCACAGAACCATTCCAGGGCACAAATTCATAGAATTTTCCTCCATAATGAACCCCAACCTAGAAAAAACAGAACGCACAATTAGATTTATTCTGGTCTTCATGAGTGCCTTGCATATTGTTTAGGAAAACAATAAATAAAGAAAAACATGCTGACGCTAACATTGTTCAAGCCTAGAGAGTCGTCAAATTGTCTTAAAGAGATTATCATACTAACCATCAAATCCTGCAAGTTAAAGTTGTCCTTAAAAAAACATAGTTGGACCGGACTTTTCTAGAGCCTCTATTCTTGGTTTCATTTGAACATTTCACACTAACTCCTTCCCTCCGGTCAGTAGTCAAATCAATTTTCAATTTCTCATTTAGAAATCCTTAGGGCTTAGCCGGTTCAGAATCCTACTCCATTATCAAATCAAAGTGGCTTCCTATAAAATTGTAAGAAGTTGTGAAGGTGCTAAAAAGGAAAAAAAAAAAAGAACTCCAGAAAAAAAAAAAAAAAAAGAAAAAAATAAAAATATAAATAGCATACCAAGGCCGCATTTTCATAATTATCAGCCAATCCAGCTAGTTTCCTCAATCCACCAGCAGCTGTCAAAGCAACTTCACCTGAAGCCCCCTTAAATACATTACACTGGACCTGCAATAGTCGGAAGATTTGATTATACAACATTAAGTAGCTTTTGTTTTTTTTAATCATCGATTGTATTCTACTTAAATTATGACGAAACAAATCACAAAACAGTGGAATCTTAAATCACAAAGGCCAAAATATTAAATATTAAAATCTCCTAAAATAAATAAGAAAATCAGATTATTGCTTAGTTCACTCATTTGACATTTTTTTTAAGCTTAAAACCCTTAATGTTCCCACTACTATTAACGTTGGTTTTTAGGATACCTATTCTCACCTAACACCTCAAGGGTTTAAGGTTCAGATACACAACAAGGAAAGCTTCCAGCTTGTCTGTTCTAATGACAGTCTCGTCATCTAGTAAATGAGTTAGCTTCTGCCATAGCAAATGCAAGTGAAACATGGTCTTTAATTCAACAAATTAAAATTTGAAATAGTTTGGATATTTCAAAATATTCGGTATTTTGAAGTTGTTTATTATACATGCATGACTCCTCTCTCCATAATCTTATGATTGAGAGTTGGCTTGTGCATGCTCTGATTTATAATAGTTCCCAGGAAAATTGGTTTCTGACTATGAACTGGTTTTTATCCTGAAAATATATGCATTGTGGCCACATTTAACGTGATCATGATCAAAGCCTTAAGCCCAAGCAAGAAATGGATATGGATGAATAGAAAAAGTTAACGATGGAGAAATCACAATGAAGCAATGGAGCTTTATTTAGATGGCGTACATATTGTGCAGCTTAAATTATTGCAATGCAATGTGATTGGAACAGATGGTGCAAGGGAACAATATCACCCAAAGAGCTTTACCTCATTTATCACCAAAACAAAAGTGCTTTGTTCTTCTAATTAGTATCTTAATAATAATAATATAAAAAAGGTGGTAATAATGAAATGAACAATAGCATCAAAATCCAATTACTTTCATGAGCAGCTTGATTCCATCAAATTATCTGACAAGCATGATGAAACAGATAACATCACAAGAAATAATTAACATATGCCAGCAATTATAACCTATAACACCAAACATTGGCTGCAGGTTGATAGCACTTTGGAGCACGCTAATGACTTCAATAGACAATGATGTACGTTCTTCAATACTAGTGAAGCTCTTTCTCTATCTTTCCCTTTGACCAGTGATTATTTTTCCAAAAGGAAAGAGGTCTTTTCCTTTCTTGACTACCATGAAGGTTTTCTGACGGTAGGAGAAGAAACTTACCCAAAACCATTTTCTTGGAAAGCCTCCACCCCAATTTTTTTCTGAGTAGGATGGTGCATTTTCAAATTCAAACCGTTCTCCATCCCATTCAATCCAACCTGGGTAATGCAATGGAATCTTTGGATAGACTAAAATATACAATGATCTTACTTCATTAAAGAATCTAAGACGTTCGACAAAAAGATAACAAAATACTTCAAAAAGGTTCCATGTTCAAGAAAGTAGCAGAGGAGCATCAAGTAGATCATAAGAGATGAAACAGCAGGGGGAAAAAAATTCCGTTACTATGCGCTTCATAAATCAACAGGAAACATAGTATAGCATGCGTGACCCACAAATCTAAGGAACTAAGGAAGGCAAGTTAATCAGCCACCAGATAAAACAATAAATGAGGTCAAATACTGGAAAACTAGAAAAAGTAGTACAAAAACTGAAATTAATTTTAGAATGCATATAAAAAGACACATAACATGTAAAGGTAGGATGCACATAAAAAGCTCAGATTTGTAGGCAAGAGAGGAATACAACCTAATCTACCAAATAAAACATTCTTCTAGCAAAAAGATTAATCCTTCCTTGGGTTTGATGGGAAATAGGCTTTACAAGTTCTCAAAGAAACTTACAGAAATTGAGACATTCAGATTAGGCGGGAAACCTAGGTTTAGATCCTATTACACAAAAGGAGTAAATTGCATAACTAGAGTAGATTAGGTTTTACTAAAAACGCAAGAACTTGATGATGGCCATTCTTGATAGTACTCCTCTTGCTTTGACTCTTCCATCCTATGGGTTCTAGTTATTGTTACCCGACTATTATATTTGAGTAGTTCCTGGTTAGAATAATTTTTTAGAACAAAGATTGGATATTGTTAGATTCAGAGATTTGGAAAGGGAAAAGCTTAATATTATTGCACAAATATATCATTATTTATAGATCTATATAATATATCTTAAAGAGAAGCAAATAATTACATAATCATTCATAATTTCTCTAATATAATCCTTCCTAAATCAACACCGTAAGCATGAAAGGAGATTGGCGTGATCTAAGTGAGTCTTCCATAGATCCTCATCCTAGCCGTGGGATCAAAATGCCAAGGGACGACTGAGATTTTAACACTCCCCCTCAAGCCAGGGAATATAGATTTTCCGAGCTTGGTAATCAGTCCAAAAAAAAATAGAGTTATCAAGTCCTTTGGTAAGAATATCTGCAAGCTGATCTTTTGATGAGACATAGTAAATACATATAATACTGCTATCTAATTTCTTCTTTATGAAATGTATGTCTACTTCTATGTGTTTGGTCATGCCATATTGAACTGGATTGTGAGCTATGCTGATTGCCGATTTGTTGTCACAGTTTATCTTTATGGGCCTTTCCCACTTGATTCTCAAATCTTTTAGAATCATCTTGATCCATAATAGCTCACATATTCACAAGGCCATAGCTCTGTATTATGTTTTTGCACTAAATCTCTTCACCATATTATGTTTCTTACTTTTCTATGTAACAAAGGCTCCTCCGAGGAAAGTACAGTATCCTAAGGTAAATCGTCTATATACTGGTAATGCTATGCAATATGCATCAGTATATGCCTATAGGGTTATTACATGGTCTCTTAAAAAGAGAATACCTTTATCTTGGTTCCCCTTAAGTTAGTGCAATATTCTGTCTAAAGCTTACATATGAGTCTACTTTGGATTTTGCATGAACTGGCTAATCATGCTTATAGAAAATGTTATATCTGGTATGGTGTGAGAAAGGTAGATCAATTTTCCCACACTGCTTTGGTAAGCTCTCTCATCTACATTTGGATTTTCTTTAACTTCTCCCAATTTGAGATTTGGTTCTATTGGTGTTGGTATCGGTTTACAATCTAGCTTACATGTTTCTTTGAGAAGATCATTAATGTATTTTTTAAGGGTGTCAAAAATGGGTCAACGAGTCGAGTTCGAGTCCAACACAAATTGACTCGGGTCCAAACAGATTGACCCTAATTCGACCCAATTTTATAAATGGATCAGGAATTCCAATCCGGACCCAACCCACTGGTTTACTGGTTTGACCCGACTCGACCAGCTAACTCGGAATACCGAAACGAGATTGGGCACGGTCCGCACAAACAATAGCGCAAGTGGGTTTGGGTGTTGTGCGGATGCGACGGCAAGCAGGTGTGGTCCTGACATGGGAGCGGGCTAGGTTGGATTTGCGGGAGCGAGCGTGGGACTCAGTCCGGGCAATCAGGCATCAGATGCAAGTGCAGGAGGGAGAGCAGGTCCTGCGCGCTCGAGAGCGCAGGAGCTTTGTGGCCAATCGTAAGTGTGTGTCGGCTGCAGGAGGTCGCGAGGGCAGCACATCTCTAGATTTTGGGTCAATTCAATTCATCCTCGGGTTTCCGGGTCAACCTGAACCCGACACGATTATAAAAATGGTTCAGAATCCCGAACACGAACCATACCTATATGGCAAACGGGTTGACCCAAACCCGAAATTTTACTGGACGGGTCTGGGTCGAATTTCGAGGCGGGTCAAATTTTGACAACCCTAGTATTTTCATTGTGAATGAAGATTCCTTTGCTAGAGTGGGCTACTTTAATTCCAATGATATATTTTAATCTACCAAGATCTTTGATCTCAAATTCCTTAGCAAAACATTTCCTTGGAATCACTTTCTCTTTTTCATCATTCCCAGTCAAGATGATATCATCCATATAAATTATAAAATTGTGACTTCCCCCGAGTCTGAGTGCTTGAAGAATAATGTATGCTCCTCTTAGCTCTACCGAAAACCATTAAGTAGCATGACTATTGAAAATCTTTCAAAACAAGCTCTAGATGACTGTTTTAGCCTATATAGAGCCTTTTTTAACCTACACATTATCACCCTCATATTTATCCTTGAATCATGGTGGAATTTCTATAAATATTTCTTCCTCTAAATTCCTGTGTAGGAATGCATTTCTGACATCCAGTTGTTCTAGATGCTTGCTATAATTAGCTACTAGTGAGAGCAGGAAATTCATAGTGTTCATCTTGGAAACTGATGCAAAAATTTCCTGGTAGTTAATAAAGTATGTCTGAGTGTACACTTTCGCCACCAGTCTTGCCTTATACCTTTCTAGCGTACCATCAACTTTGTATTTCACAAAGAACACCCATTTGCAGCTGACTAATTTTTTTCCTACGAATAGGTCGGTGATCTTCCACGTATTATTCTTTTCCAAGGTCTATATTTCATTTCATGGCACTTTTTCAATTTTCATTAGATATGGCCTCAGAAATATCATTAGAAATATGAATATCATTTAATGTATCCAAAAAAATTTTGTATGAAGGTTGAAGTTATGGAAGGATATAAAGTTGGTTATGGGGTATAAGAGATTTTTTTTTTGTGAATTGTGTTTACTTCAATTTCAGGAGACGGTTTCGATTATTGAATCTCCTTTGGAGCATAGTTTGGATATGTATGCATGGAATACACTTTACTAAAATTAATGTTATCCATAATAGCTTTGTTTATGTTTCCTAGCTTTAATTTTAGGCTTAGATGGATTGATTTAAGATGGAGCTGCAAGGGCAAGAGAGGCAAGCTCATTTTCCTCGGTTTCAATTCCCCGCAGAAGATGAGGTTTGGTAAAATAGGATTTTTGTTCATCAAAATTGACATCAACAGATGCAAAGATTTTCTTGGTGTAGGGATGATAATACTTATAACCTTTCTGGATGGTTGAATATCCAAGAAAGATACATTTGAGTGCTCTTGAATCTACTTTTCCTCTATGTTGGTTGTAAATGTGAACATAGGCAACACAACCAAAGATTCTGAGTGTAAGGTTATTATGAGATTGAAATTTGGAGTAAAAAAAGAATAGAATATCCATTGCTATTTTGAGTCACAAGATTTTTGAAGGTAAACGGGTAGAGCTTAGAAGGTGACTATTTTTTTCTTTCTGTGATCCCGTTTTGTTATGAGGTGTAAATGCAGAAAGACTCATGAATGATACTTTTTTTTCAAGTATGAGAATAGGGTTTGGATAAAGTAATCTTTAGCATTGTCGAAGCAAAATTTCTATATTTTTACCCCAAATTGATTTTGGATCATTGTGTGAAAAATGGGGAGGATAATGCTAACATCAAATTTATTTTTAGGAGAATGATCCAAGAGACTTGAGTTTAGTTATCAATGAATGATACAAACCATCGAGCCCTTGAGATGTTAGAGATTTTTAGGGTACCCAGATATCACTATGAATAACGTAGAACGGAGTATCACATCTCTCATGTTTGTTTAGAAAAGAAACTCATTTATGTTTGGTTAACTCATAGGTTTCACAACGAAAAGATTCATTTTCTAACTTATAAAAAAATTTTGTGTGCATATTTTTCAAGACATTAAAAGATGGATGTCCTAATCTAAAATGATGAAGCCAAATAAAAATAACATAGAATAGCCATTATTGATAATATTAGATTTGTTAAGCTCTTCTAGGTAGTACAGTCCATCTCCCTCCTTAGAATGTCTAATCTTCTTCCCCGATCCCGGGTCCTGAAATAAGCAATAAGTAGGGTTAAATAAGAGTTGACAATTATGGTCACCAGTAAATTTTTGTATGGAGATTACGTTAGTGGATAATTTGATACATGGAGCACATATTTTAGAGTGAGAGAGGGAGATAAGGGTATGTCTCCTTAGCCTGCTACTGTGGTAAAAGAACCATTAGCAGTGATGAATTTTTTATCACATGAGCAAGGAGTATTATTGACGAAGTGGGTGGTGGTGGAGTATATCATGTGATATGTGGCTCCTACGTCAATGATCTATAAACCTTTCAAATGATTTCTAGAGGCATTTAATCTGATGGATATAGGAAACTTACCTAAAAGTGCAAAAGAAGAAGATGCATATAGTTTTTCAAGTGATATCAGGAGTTGCTTTAGCTTATCAATATCTTGTTTATTGAACTCTCTTAAGTTGAACTGTGTTACTGGGGTGGGCTAACTTGTTGTAGTGTTATATTGTGATGTATTCTTTTGTCCATTCTTTGGTTCCACTCTTTACTGGGAGCTTTTCATGCATCTTTCAGCTTGCCTCCTTTGTGTGTCTTGATTTCTTAAAATAAATGCACTAAATGGAGTCTTTGTCTTTGAATTTTGAAAAATCCTTACATTTTTTCTTCGATGGTGCCTCTCTAGTTATCACCACTACTGAGCCTGTAACAACCTTTGAATTCCCATAAAACTTTAAAGCTAAAAAGTCATTAAAACCTAAATATTTAAAATTAAAATTTAAACAAAAAAATACTTAAAGCAAAATTCATCCATCCTCCACAACAGTTTGCCAATTGGGATAAACTTGAAAATAACATTAGCTCACAAAGAGCAAACGTCTGGTCGAGAATATCGCTAAAATTCATTCTCATTCCATCTATTGCCAGTAAGTACGTGACACGTGTCATTTAACCGATGGTTTCACTGTCAAATGACACCACAAGTAAACGGTTATGACCGGGACCCCTAATCGGGTGGTTTTGCCGCTAAATGGCACCATTAAATTACAGTCATGATCAGATCCCGTAGGTTCTCAAACGGTGTCAAATCATTAAGTAATGAATTAATATGATATAATCGATAGGGAACAAAACCCTCTGTTAGCTAATGTGGATTCAAATTTATCCTTTTAGATAAATATTCGTCCAATGTCTACGAGGTATCCTTGGTCGACGAAACTCATGGTTGCCAACAAGGATCCTTCTATCAAGTTAGGTCGACTACCTCCTCTAACCAAGTAGATCAGGAAACATGATGACCCGAGACGACGGAAGCATGGGATCTTGATCGAGTCTATCATCATTTCCTCTCACCATCCGCTTTAAATGCAAGGTGGTAAATTTTTAATTTTAAATATTAAATTTTTTAAATATCAAATCATGCTACTAAGATACACAGATACTACGTATTCGTTTGACGACTAGCCTTAATCGAAAGTTCTCTCTCATTAGAGGGGTAATTAACTATAGGGGCTTGGATTATAGGAAACCCGAACTCATATCATAAAGTTCTCACAAAATGAAGGTGAAATCTCTGAGTAATATCTTATTCAAAACCCAATATGCCTTCTAAAAATTTTCCTTAAAACTTACTCGTTAAAACTCTCCTCGACGACCCAAAAAAAAGAGAAGGGGCCGTGAAAAGGTCGGGGTGTGAATTTTCGGATCCCACAGATAGGTAGCAGCACTCAGTCCTTCTTGAGCAAACGCATGAAAGCTTGTGTAGATTATGTTTTAGAATTCTACAAAAGATGAAGATCTAAGAATTTAAATTGAGATCGAAGAAATTTAGCTTTTCATTTCCCTTTTAAGACTGTCACAAAATTTTTTTTGCTAAGTGACAAGGTGTACATGGGTTACTAAGATAAAGAGCACATATGAGACTAGGCAAAGATGAAAAAAGAAATTTTCCTCAACAAATTTCCCATAAATTTATAGGCTTTAAAAATTCTCTCAGCTCATTTTTGTTCAAGTGGTTCAAGTTTAGATTTTTGGAAGACGGATTAGATATTACATAAGACAATGGTCAAAGATTTTGCCCTCCTCTAAAAAGGACTTCATAATCATATTCAAGATTTCCTATAAACACAAGCTCCTATGATTTATTATCCCCAATCATAAGCAAGAACTTTCAATTAAAGCTAGAAGGTAAGCTAAAATATGCTTTATTTTTAGTAACAACAATTTTATTTATGGAGAAGAATATATCAATGTTGTCTTAGAGCAGGCATGGGAAATTACCTCAAACATTATCAGGATCCATGATTTTGTGATTTAAGATTTTTATAGATATTGGTTCACTTAGCCAACGAAAATAATCAACTCGATATGACTAAAAAAATTTTATCAATAACTATGAGTGTATCTTATAGGGGAAAGGAAGCCCATAAATAGGGGAAAGCTTGTAAAAGGGGTTTAAATCAGCCTCAGCTAACAAAGGGGGCAATGTACCTATCAAGTGCGACTTACAATCCATGATTATAATTATAACAACAACAAGAAGCTTTTATTCGCTACGTGGAGGGTCAGCTATATGAATTCTTTTTTTCTGTTATGTCTTATTTAAAGTCAAATTCTCATTTAGAGCAAATAAAAAAAAGTCATTTTTAATACTTTCTAACAAAGTCTTTTTAGGTATATCTCTATCTTTTTTAACATAGGCCGGATTATTACATCTACTCTCCTAATAGAGGCATTAGAAAACCGATGTTTTATGTGACCACATCATCTAAGGTAATTCTCACTAATCTCATCTGCCACTATAGCTACTCCAACCTTTTTTCATCTATATACTTATTTCGTATTCTATCTCTAAGTATAAAGCCACTCATAAATCTGAGTATCCTCATCTCTGCAATACTTTGCTTAATTTTATGCTTCTCTTTTAATGGCCAAAATTCTATGACATAAAGCATTGCAGGTCTCACCACCATCTTATAAAATTTTTCCTTAAGTTTGAAGGGTAATTTTCTATCATAAAATAGGCCTGATGCATTTCTCCACTTCAACCATCCAACTTGAATTCTACTAATAATATCCTTATGTATTTTACCATCACTTTGAACAATAGGCCCAAGATATCTAAAATGTGCACTCTTTTTAAAGACTTGATCACTATAAGATTCAGGCCAATCACTGTAATGACACTGGTGCTATCTTAATTAGGCTAACCATCTGATTAGAGGGCAGGTGCAATTTCCTTACAGGCATAAGAGTTTTGAGTGTGATAATATGAATATACTAGATATAAGGTTGGCTCTTTGTGAGATTCATTCAAGCCTACATTTATCAACTTCAACAGATTGATGGAAAGGATAGATGTGTAGCTACTGAGCACAAATAAGCTGATTATTAATATTTTTTCTCGTAAGAGGGGTGCTAGATTTTGATGGAATTCTCTCTGGATATGGTTTCGATCATATTATATCCATTTTATGGCGAGAAAGATCCCCTCCACTGATGATAATCTAATGATTGAACTCATCATTGAGGGAAAGGTACATGTGTTTTTATTTCTACATTAGGTTATTGTGCTCTGAATCTTATAAACTCTATTATTTATTTTCAAAGGAACGAGCTTAGAAGTTTATCGAATATTGACTTATAGACCTTGTTGACTCAATCTTAAGAGAAAATTTTATAAGATGGTGTTGAGACTTGCAATGCTTTATGGCGTAGAATGTTGGCCATCAAAAGAGAAGCATAATATTAAGTTAAGTGTTGTTGAGATTAGGATGCTCAAGTGGATGAGTGGACTTAACTCTTAGAGACAAAATATGAAACGAGCATATCTGGGAAAAGTTTGGAGTAGTTCCAGTGACAGATAAGATTAGAGAGAGCCACTTTAGATAATTTGACCATGTAAAATGTCGGCCTTCCGATGACCCTATTAGGAGAGTACATGTATTAGATTTGGCCTAGGTTAAAAAAGATAGAGATAGACCTAAAAAGACTTGGTTAAAAAATATTAGAAACGACCTTTCTTTATTAGATTTAATTCAGAATTTGACTCTTAACAGGACAATAGAGAAAAAGGATTCATGTAGCCGACCCCACGTAGTTGTTGATGTTGTTGTAGATCTTGTTGCTCAGTCTGATCTCTTGTCAAGGATCATGTTTGAGCCAATTTATGTTTCTATGGAATTTGAATTAAATTTCCTCAATATTCAATTATAATATTGCTATATTGTGGTTTAAGACTTCCATCTGGGAAGGCCCATGTTTGGGGCTTAGCACTACCTTAGAGTTGAGGTTTCAATTGGTCAGAAGCGGGAGGAGTCCCAATAGGAGAGAGGGGATACCAGAAGAGATTCAACAAGCTCAGCTCTCGACATTAAGAGTGGTGCTAGGAGAAATTTGGGGTAACCTGGGAGGAGAATCACGTTTAGGGACAAAAAGTGTGGTGGTGAGTGTGCAAGAGGAATAAACTTGTGTTAGAGATTTCAGGTGCAAATGGAAGACAAAGGCATATGAAGACTCATGATAGGCAATAGCTGAGTGCACTTTTCTTATAAATTAGATATTTTAATTTTTCTTCAAGCAAAATTGCAATTTTTTTCACTGTTATCATCATATTTTGATTAGGTCAACTTGAAGAACACAAGGAGGTTAACACTTTTTTCTTCTTCCTTGGGGTCCTCTTGCTTCATTGATGACACATTGGCTTCTCTTTCACCAATAAGCTCAAGTAGAGAGAGAAAACTGGTGAAAGTCATGGTGAGAGAAGCTATAGAAAGGCTTTAGAGTTTTGAGAGTGATGGAAGCAGTCAATTTTTGGTAATATAGGGAAGACCATATGGGCAATTAAGAGGGAGAAAAAATGGCTCTCGGAGTCAAGATGGCATGTGATTTTTATTGACATGAAAAAAGATCTACAATGACTCCTATTGATAGCCATAATGGATCAATTAAAATTATCAAAGAAAATACAAGGTAAATTCTAATTTTAATCCTAAATTCAAGGAAATTAGCCTAAATCCTATCATGATTCATCTTGTGCTCAGCCAAACCTAATTAGGTTGGAGTAACTTGTAGAAAGTTCCTTGATAATCTCATGTAGGTTTCGACTTGATCTTCTTCACACCTTTATTGTTGATGTTTCTTCCATTTTTTGATCCTTCCGAATTTGAATATGAATCAAACTCAAATTCCTCTTAAGATGTGGTCCACCACTTGATTATAGGAGGGAAAGTTTTGACTTTTTTAAAATGCATAGCTTGCATAAAAAATACTCCCCAAGGGTTCTAGAAAATTCTCCTAAGTTTTCTAAAAGATTCCTTTGACTTTTTAGAAAGTTCTTTAGAACCTCTGCAAGATTCTCTAGGCCTCCAAAAAGTTTCTAGAAGCTTCTTTTAAAAAGAGTTATATAAGGTTCTCCTAAAATTTTGATGTGTAGTTTGAATGCCCATTTTGGTACTAGAACCTCATTGATCAAATATAACTTAAGAGTCTATTAAATAAATTTAACTGCATGTTAAGACAAACAACATGAATTATATCAGGAACATACAAATTTAGGATAAGAAGGTATTAAAAAATATGCAATTAGTTCAAAATGTTTAAGAAAAAGTGTATTGATTAATTGAGTACAATAACTCCTGTTTTCACTTAGCATTATAGTCAAATAGTCGATACCTGTCGACAAACCGCCTGCCATGCATATTTGCCAGTGAGGCTCAAAGACAGGAAAAGCAGCTAACCAGCCTGCCGTAGATTTTTGCTTAGATTTGAAATCACCCCAGCCATATACAGGACGTGTACTATATTCCCAACGTGCTGTCTTCACAGTCTGAACATAGGTTGACCTATGAAAATATAATATAGAAAAAAAAATTAGTGGAATGCTTGTAATCTTAATATGTAATAAATTACATGGAATATTTGAGAACTGGCATAGGAAAGCAAATGCATATAAAGCCAGTTCTAAAGCTAAAGCATATCAAGATTAATTTACATTATCAAACTTATACTGCAAAATAAAGGTAACAAGTTTAAACATGCCTTCCATCATCACGTATAAAGCCTTGATGCCAAAATGGGCTGACCTGGAAACCTTCTAAAACACGCTTACGAAATTCCTACATAAATTAAATGAAGCCAGGTCAGAAGTTGAATTAATAGTGAATATGAAGTCAGAATTACATTCAAATTTGGAAGTATAAACTGAAGTATTTCTTTAACAAAAGCATGCATACTAGAATTTGATTCAGGAGCATGGTCAATATTTCATCTTTATCTAATGTCGCATATAATGTGTTAAGAGCTCATGGTCATTATCATATTTCCTTTTGATAATTTAGTCCTTGTGTGATTAGCCCTCATCTATATAAATAGTTCCTTAGACTTGTATTTATTATTACAGTTATCGCTGAATGAAAACATATTTCCTCACTTAAAACCCTAGCTCTTTAAGTAAATGACAAGCAAAAGAGGTTTAAGGGTTAAATCTACTATAAACGACGAATCACTATGCATCTAATAGAAAGCAATAAATGTTGAATTCGAAAATTATAAGGATGGTTAAGGCTTAGATAAAGAAGTTTGACATTTCATTCTTTTATTTTATAAATTCATGCAAATAGTTAAGCAATACGAATGCGAGTTATGGAAAAAAAAGGCCTTGTATTCTCCTGAGAAAGCTAGAGATATTTTTCCAAGAGACGGGTTGGTATAAATATAACAAAATTCTGTGTTTGTTATTAATAGTTTTATTTAATTAACGGGTGCAAGACTTCTTATGGCACAAATCATAAAAATTAACTAACCCTCATGGTTTGAACAAGCATTAAGGAGGTCAAACTCTACATTTAACAATTACTTATGGCATTCATTGTGCCCCGTTATGTTGCACATGTTTCTGGTAATAGATAAGAGGGGTGATGGCAAACCACCCAAGCTCCCCGAGTCCAACGTTTTGTAGGATATCCCTAGTCGAAAAAGAAATGAGTCCTTATTTACAAGGATCATCAAATATATGAGCTTTACAATTGCTGATATTAGGTTGGAGAGCTTATTACAAAAGCAAGGGAGCTAACGAATTTCCTCATATATTGTTTCTTGAGAGATTTTCTACCAAAATTTTATAATTTCCAACCATTTTTTGCCAAATTAGAATAAATTTATCGACTCAACAGGAACCCCTTATTTTCCCCTCTCCCTCGCCCATTCCTTTGGGTACACATGACTTTGACCTCTTAATTGCAACACAACCATTGTCACTTGTTGGTACCTTCGCTGCTCCTATTACACAAAAACAAACCTCCTTAGGACCAATCAGACCCATGTTGCTAACACTTGTAGTTGGTCATCGTATCTCTACCACTTGAGGCCACTCACCAATGCTCTCGCTCATACTAATCTCATTGCAAGTTCATTTAAACTCTATGAAAATAGCTCCATAAAATGTTAAATATTTCATTGATTGAGATGAGTGAACATATTTGTCAATGGTGAATCGCACATATGGTGCAAAGTTCTCCATGGAGCCATTGTGCATGGCACACGATGCGGCGTGCGCCATTTGAAATATGGTACACAATATTAAATATCTGTAAATAAAAATATGTATTATTATAGAATGATTGAGGTGTTGATTAAGCATAACTAAGGTACAAATGCGCCATGATAAAGAGAGAGAGAGAGGATATTTGATCTATCGTAGAAACCAAGTCCAGATCGCCTTCCTGAGGAAGCTCGGATGCATTCAAAATGATTCGGTAATTAGGGCACCATAAAATCATGGTCTATTAATTCAAAATGGAAACTTGACTCTTATAGGCTTTTATGCATGCAGCCTAGTGCATGAAACTATTGTTCTTGCAACCCTCACCCCTTAAATCCACAAGCATGCACATATATGAACAGAGTAACAATTATATTTGGCCCCAAGTGATTGGAAAATATCACATTCCTATCCAAAGAATTTGGCTTAAGAAGAAGAGTCCAAAGTAAATATCAAAACCTTTAACTTTATCCAGACTATTAAAGCATCCAAATCATGAAGCCTGACCCATTCAAGGATTTGAAGAGAAGTTGATGCAATCAACCTTGTTCCTACGTTATAGAAAGGGTGGTTATAAAAAAAGCCCAAAATAATCACTTCTATTCATAAGGAACTAATTTAGTCAAAAAAATATTATGTTCCTCTAATGTAGTCCCTCAACCATAAAAAATTGATCCCAAATAATCCTTTGAGTAGAATTGATGGAAATTGGCATACAAAATTGATATCAATTTAATCATTCAACCATACAAAACAAATCCAATTTAGTCCCCCGAATCCCATATGGGATCAATTTTGTATAGTCAAGAAACTAAATTAGAGAAATGTGATACACTAAGATCAAATTAGCCATACAAATGGTCAGGAGAATATTTTCGGTTTTTTTTCTTTAAAAAAGAGGCATGACTGATTCTAATGATGCTAAAACCAAATAACCAATTATATGGGTCCGTTTGGAACAGCTGCAGCTGTCGGTAAAGTAGGTTGTGAAGTTGTTGTACAGAAAGCTGCTTTCTGAAGTTGCTGTATAAAAAATAGTATATTTTGTTTGGAAAGTTTAACTGTTTACGTGCTGTGCTGCGACTTTATAAGCATAAATTACTTTGATACCCTTGTATATATTTAGATGAGAATAAAATTCATTAAAAACTTAATGATTTGAATATTAAGAGTCAAATTCTCATTCTAATCTAATAACTACTTTTTATTTTTAAATATTTATTTTTAGTTCTAAGAACTAAATGATCGTGGCCTTCTCAAGGACTATCCTGGATCAAAGTCTCATTGGCCTTCCCAGCCAACAGCCATTCTTCAAGCTCTGGCCTCTCGCATGGTGATAATGGTGGACGTTCTCTCCAAGGGCAGGGAATCATGATTTCTCGAATTTTGATGGTTAGGCTCGGGACGCCTTCTATTCTTGCTTGGAGAAGGAGGCGGATAAGAAGCCAACGGAGGTGGCGACCGTCGGCCTTCTATTCCCGGTCGAATGCAAGAGTTCCAGAGATGAATTCGTCAAGAGTTGTCGCCCCACTTGGGTATCATTGTTACCTGCCTTTCTACTTCTTGAAACAAGAAAATTTCCCCAATTTCTGATGCATTTAAACAAGTGAAGCACTTTGATCGTCAGTATTGCGCTAAGAAAAGAGTGAAGAGGCTTCTCGACAACAACGAATACCTTGGAGATGAGCGCGTGTGTATCGCAAAAATGATCGCAGTCTCGCATGAAGTTGGCATTTACGTAATTTTCTACCTTCAATACCGCGGAAAGCAGCGGACCGTGGAAGATAGGGTATGTCGCGCAAAGCAGCGTGGGGAAGCAGAAATATTTGTAACCGCTTCTGACGTGATTAGCCCAAACGAGCCTTGCAATGCTTTTTATATAGCACAGCAGTAGCAACGTCGTCCCAAACGCACCCTAAGGCAGCTGAAAAAATTTACATCATGTTTTCATTGATTTAAGTACTTGCATTATCCGGTCATCTGACAAAACAGTTATAATGAACATCCAACTGAACATTTTACTACACAACAACACTAAATTCATTGGAACATGAAATACATGTTCCAGTTAATTGTTAGGAGATGAGATGGAGTAAAACTAATTGGAAATATCATAGATGTTGATATCACAATATCGCTCACTTTTTTATCTTACAATATAACATGAAACCATTATTCCTCTCAAATAAATAAATAAATAAATCACAATGAGAGAAAATTGATCCTTTCTAATACTAATAAGATTTATTTGACAATGTTAGAATATTCATATCACCTTCTAACTAACTAGAAGAATTTTTTTTATCATACCTACGCTATCATTTTGTATGACAAGTTTACAGTTGAACGTAAGAAATTTATAAGGAACTGTTTTGGACATAAACAACTCCTTAGCCATGCTATCTTGTATACTGCTATGTCGACAGAAAAGCCAAATATCCTATGCAAAAAGGAAGAATAAAAGTAAATTCAAAGTACCAGAGCTGTAGAGATGCTTTTGCCACAAATTACAGAAAGCGCACAAGTAAAATGCTTTGCATATAAGCAAACTGTGTGAATGCTAAGTGGGTAACAAGTAAGAGAAGACAAGACCTGAGGAGGAAGCTCCCCATTTGGAGGGGCTGAATTGTTTCCTGCTATGAATGTATTCCCAAGCATGAGTTCATGCCTACCTAACCATATCAAGTAATCTATTAAATAATTTCATGAAGCTAAAAGACAAGCAAAAAAAAGATGACTGGTAGAGAAAATTATTATCAACAAAATACAACATGAAAGTGTACATTAATCTCTAAATATCAGATAGTAGGTTCTTAATAAAATGGTAACTTGACATGGATGCAAAAAGGATGAGGACGAAATAATAATAATTCATATCTTAAAAAAGGGTTTCAAAAGTCATAGTACTGAGAACAAAAGAAAATATACAATCTCGAGAGATGGCAACAGACCCTCATTCAACGCAAATCAGATGGATTACATATGCATGTCTTTCAAACATTGCATAGAGCGGGAATTATAGGATGTTGAAAGATAAAACAGAGTTTATATATGAATTCAAAAGACTAATATATGTAATAAGGAAATTATATCCCAAAGATTTTCCCAGTCTAGCATAAAGCAAAGCAAGATTGGGTTTATTCGGTTTTGAAGTCAAGTTTTCATAAGAGCAAGCTCGGATGATTAATTACAAGTGAGGAACAAGCCTCCAAAACAACCTTGGTAGCAACAACAATGGTGAATCCCGCATAGAATGCTCTTTGAACTCAGGGTAGAGATGCAATCTTGATTTTTTGGCTTACATTTCCTTAATTTATTTAATTTACTTCATAATGCTCAACAAATATTTAAAACTTCACAATCAAAAGTTATATTTTCATGTTGATCTTATTGTGTTCAGATACATAATCTATTTGATTGTCAAAATATTTCCAACATAATCCACAACATGAAAATCCCACCAATCAAACATATCTGACTCATGGAACAAGGGGTCGCTCACATGAGAGGAACTCTTGCCAACGATTAAACGTAAGTTTAGGTCAAGGTAGGGGGCAGCGTGAAGGTTTGGTTACTATGGTTTTCTTCATCTCCATCCCTGTATAATGCTCTTAGATCCATAAATGTAGTGTAAGATGTACAAATAAGCAAGCAGTGAGAAAGCATAAATACACGTATAAAGCAACGACAATGACATACGCAACCAAACAAAACCGAAAAAGACTCACTTCCCCAAAAGTTCTTCGACTTCTCACTAAACTGGCAAATATACTTGTCATCTGCACCAAGAATCTGAGCTCCAACGCCAGTAAAGCGATGCCCATACATTGCCCTATCCAACACCCCCATCCCATCAGAAAAAGCCGGATTCTCCACGGAATACATAAAGCAGAAGCTCTGCCTACAATGAGGGATTGACACCTTAAAGTACCAACCCTCAAAGAACACCCTTGCGGTCCCATCAAAGTGATACCTGCAAAAATAAAGCAATGTCATAGCAGAAGTCTAAATCCAAACACTTGACGCGAATCAACAGACGAGAAATTTGGACAAGGGAACAACCCGCTGTGAGGAGTCCGGAGTTCCCTGTCTCTGGGAGTTGGTATGTAAACCGGCGACGAGGAGACCGCCCCCGTCTTTTCCGCTTCAGATGATGAAGTAGCCGCTTTGGGTTTCGGTGGCCGCCGCCGGAACTCCACATTGGCTATCGGCACTTTCCGAAAAATGAGAAAACGCGGAGGCAGAGGACAGACGGCGGTGAGGGGTTGCCGGAGAAGCGCAGATGATCCAGAACGATCCATGGTAGCACTCTAGGCATTCGAAGAGTGAAGAGACGAATAGTTCGGAATTACCTTAAAATTAAGCTCACGGGGAGGATAGGGACATTTGGCGGTGGCCACTTATCCTCTGCGTGGAAAACTGCAAATCATGGAAATATAAAGGATTATTTTTGAACGACCGCCTTAATTTTTTATCATAAAATTTTAATAATTAATATAAAATAATAGTTAAATAAATTTATGACTATTATTGAAAATTAAGGAAATAAAAAAAAATTATGAAAAAAAAACAATCAAGAATATATGAAAAAAAAAATTATGTTAATAAATTTGAGATGTATATTTAAAATTTTGATTTTATACATCTGATTAAAATTGTATAAATATATCAATTATTTTATTTTTTATGAAAATATATTATAAATTATATTCGAATTAAAATATTTTTCTTGCAGATTTCTTTTTTAAGCAATAAATTTAATTCAAATTTTGTATTCGAATATTTTAATTAAAATCATATGCAAGAAAAATTTTTCATAAAATATTTTAATTAGAACACTGCATATGATTTTTCCTTTTAATATATTAAATGGATCATTACTATTTTATCTGCATGGAGCCCTACAATTATTTTGTAGAAATACTAGATAAAAATAATTACAATAAATTATTCATCAAAGATAAACGGTATATTTATGTTTTTTTTTTACTATTTTCTTATTGCTTCTTGAAACAGCTTTCTAGTACAAAAAAATTAACTTTTGTATTAGAAAATTGCTTCAAGAAGTAGTAAGAAAGTTGTCCCAAACGAAGTCTTAGTCATTGAAATGTAAATATATTAGTAGAGTTTGCTTAACATTTGATATGTGGATTTGTATTAAGACAGTTGACTTTATTTGCTTAATTATATACTTTATTGATAATACCTGGTATTTGAAAAAGACAGATTACAAATTTTGTATTAAGACAGGCTTTTTAGTATTAATTTAAGCTTCGTTTGGGATGGCCTTTTTACTGCTTCTTAAAACTGCTTTCTAGTAAAAAAAAATTAATTTTTGTACTATAAAGCTGCTTTAAGAAGTAGTAACAAAGCGGTCCCAAACGAAACCTTAGACAATGCTTATGTTAATAATGTTTATGTTGATTTCTTTAGAAATTATTTGAATTTATAAAAATAATGCCTCATTTGTAATCGACTGCAAATACTAGTGGATTCATTCAAACTGGGCCAGGCCCCGTGGTTTTTTCCCCTTTTTAGGGGTTTTCCACGTAAAAAACTCTGGTGTCTCTTATGATTGCTACACCCTCTCACTTATCTAATTGTGTGCTGGATCTTCGTACAATACTAAGACGTTAAACTAAATATTTCTCTACCGTCGTGAATACTCCAGGACGCAACAATAATAAAATGTCATATTTTATGATGGTGAATTTTTTCATATATAATGTTGTGCACATATTGTAAACTTTAGTTAGACAAAATCTAAGATAATGTTAAACAAAATTTTTTTGACTCTAAAAGAGGTTTGAGGCAAGATGTTCCATTTAGATGGAACTTCACTTTCTTTATGATTGACAATGCTATTTAATATTGACGTGCTTTTTTTGCATTTAGAGTTGGGTAATTTTAACTACAAGTCTCGTCATAGTAGCATTGAATGGGACAAAATGCTGAATATATGTAATTTATTGTCTCATTTTTATGAGATTACTTGTGCTTTCTCTAAAACAAAATATGCAAATGGAATTTTTTTTTTCTCTATTGCTTATTTAATAGTAAAACATGAAATGTGAGATGTACATGACTATATTTAAAAAATTACAATAGGAGTGCTTTCAAAATATGAAAAGAATTAGTTAGAATTTTGTCTCATCTTAGTAATAGCTATTACTTTTTATTCCATTTACAAATTTAGCTTTATTGATTGATGTTACAAGAAATTATATGATGGTGATGTGAAAACTAAAAAAGGTTAGGGATAAATTATTTTAATTATTTGCGAACTACTCGAAAGTCTGTAAGTATAGCTCAGATGCATAATCATCAACAGCAACTGTCACAATCCAACCCGACCAGGATTGTTATACCAATACCTGAATAGTTTATTTTATGTTGGATTGTGAAACCCCTAAATTTTCTTATTATAATTTTTTACCAAGAACTGTCAATGTTTATTTTAGGAGTCATTTTAAGCTCACATGATATAAGAGCAATACACCAGTCGGAAGATGAGAGTTAAGTGTCATACAAGACAAAGTGCTACGCCATATGAGCCACCTCTTGAACCTTGTATGAGACAAAGTGCTACATGACGGGAGCCACCACTTGAACTTCTAGGGGCCACATCTAGAGTTTTATATGCCTGGTGAATGATTCTGGGATATAGATGCTGATGAAGTCGTCAGTTACTTAAGTGGTGGAGATTATGAAATCCCTTAAGTAAAAGAAAGTTAAGTGTGCGCATCCCAGAACAATTTTGGGATGCGTGATCTATTGGGCAGTTACACCAACAAGGCAAAACTGTGAGTCTCTTAGGCCAAAGCGGACAATATCTCGATAGTTAAAAGTTTGAGCTGTTAGAACAACGCAAAGTTCTCAAAGTTATAAGTCAATTTTTTTAAAAAAAATAATTATTAAATCACAATTTCCTTAGGTACTTTAATTCAAGTAAATGAATTTATATGTTTATGTTTGTTTTAATTTGTACAATTGTTCATCTGTGTTTCTAACTTATCAAGAATACTTTAAACTTTACAAACAAAATTTTGATTCCTTCCAGATAAAAGTTGCAACGCCTAAAAAAGTCAAAACTTGAAACTTCTCTTAATAAATCCAAACTTGATAGGAAAGTCAAATTATATATATATAACATTCTAAAAGATAATCAGTGTAGGTTTCTTGAAGTTTTTGTTATGGCTCGCGATGTCTTGTGCACCCCAATTTTTATGATTTCTTTTGAAAGTACATTTAATAATGGCGATAGAATTCTACATAAATATCGAAGTACATAGAAGCATGATATTGCTGAAGCACTAGTATGTATAAGGATTGTTTGTATGAAGAACAAGATAAGACATCAATTAACTTGAAGCACCACTTGAACTTACATATTTTGTTAACTTGTTCGATGTTTCTCTTATTTTCTTATAGCTATAAATGATTCTAAGCTTGATTCTGTTATGGAGAATATCACGAACTTAAATGTTAATCAATTGATTTTGATGGGTGAAAAATGGAAAACTGAAGTTCTTCTTTACTTTTAGTAGAAATAAGAATAGCATACTATTGAGTACATTGCTTCTGTTATTCAGTTTTATGTATTCAATGTTGAAGAGGCAGAATGCCGTTGAGCATATGATTACACCGCAGATATTTACTTGTTTTCTTTCGACGACACAAAACCAGCTGATGAAGTAAGATTTGTTGTGTTTGAAAAACTTGCTGATAATTTGAGTACCTGATTTAATTCAAAATTCCTTTGGTCATTCTGAGAGGAGAAACATGAAGTTGATGTCCAGAAAGCACTTTCTACCTTCATTTCTGGGGCTTTGGGATCTGGTTCAGCTCGTTTAGATTATCAAAACTTCTTCACAATTTCTTCAAAAAGGCCATTAATTACAAGGCAGCATTTGTTTCTTTGTTTCTTCTAATAACTTTCATTTTGTCCATCGTTATTGTTGTTTTTCTTGAGTTCTGTCATGTCAATTTCATGTTGATTAAGGTTTTGTTTGGGACGGCTTTCTTACCGCTTCTTAAAACAGCTTTTTAGTACAAAAATTAAAAAAACCGTTTTAAGAAGCAGTAAAAAAGTCATCTCAAATAAAGCATAAGTTGTGTTATGTACTTTACCTTCTCTTGTATTGGATTAAATTTTTTTCTGGTTTATTGTTCCCTATGATATGATCCTTAAAAGTATGTTAGTTTTTGTGAATGTAGGAAATATTTGCAAAATTCTTTTTATTTGCATGAAAGCTATTAAACATAGCTTTAAAACATTTAGGTTTCGTTTGGGACAGCTTTTAGCTGCTGCATTTTCACTATTTTTAATTAAGGTTTCGTTTGGGATGTTTTTTTACTGCTTCTTAAAGCAACTTTTTAATAAAATAATTTATTTTTTGCACTAGAAAGCTAGTTTAAGAAACAGTAAAAAAGATGTAAAAAACGAAAAGAATGTTTGTACTAAAATGCCGTTGTAGAAAATAGTAAGAAAAATGTATCAAATGAAGCCTTAGGCTTGAAAATAATGAGAAAGCTGTCTTAGACTTCATTTGGGACAACTTTCTTACTATTTTTTAAAGCACCTTTTTTATACAAAAATTTTTTGAAGTTAAATTTTTGTGCTAGAAAACTGCATTAAAAATAGTAAATTGTCTCAAACGAAGCCTTAGTCGCATGCCCTTCATTGCTAAGGACTAAAGTATGTAGGCAGCTTATAAATATTTAATAAAGCTTTATGTAGATATAATGACCAAAGCTTTCCACAGATCTAAACAGTAGAATTTCAATTAGAGCACGCCTCACCTTGTTAATCTACATATTGTATCTTTCGAAACATTGTAGTTTTGAGTAGCAAATTGCTAAGGTAAATATTATAGGAAATTTCTACTTACTCAAATTGGAAGCTTGAGATATAACAAACTTTGGTAGTTCTGAGCAAATTGCTACAGAACATTTTGTCATTCAGCTGACATAATTTTTAATGTTTTAGCATAGCTTGAATTCGGCTGAGATTCATGTAATAATGTTTAAGGGAAACAAGCAGATTCACAACTTTGATATATAGGGCTTTGTTTGAGATTATTTTTGTACTAAAAAGTTCACTTATATAATTAAACTAAAATGTCTCTTCAAATTTTTGGGGTATTTTAATTCGAACCAAACTTTTAAGTATTTCTCCTCAAAAAATGAAAAAGCCAACATATTTCTCCAATTTTGGGCATTATAGAGCATAAATAATCAAAAATTTTCTATATGTTTTATGATTTTATATTTATCATTTAAGAAATTATTTTGTAAATATTAATTTTAAAATGTCAGAAGCAAATTCATTTTTGTTATGAGAAAAAATTATGTTTTTTTTTTGGTTAAAACCCACCTACAGGCCTACGCGTTAATATCGGGAAAAAGTTACACAGTCCTTAAAGGGAAATCTAGCTCACTACTGCTCCGAAGAGCTACAAATAAACTAAAAAAGAAACCTAAGAGCCGGAGTTCCCTACTACTCAAAAATACACAGAAACTTAGGAACATTCTATGAAACAAAAAGCAAAGGGAAAAATTAACCACTTTCAGCATGTCCCTACCAGCAACACACGTACCCTGCACAAAACGAGCACGGAGCTCCAAAAACCTGAAAAACAGGCCTGCAAGGAAACTAGAGAAAAAATAACACAAGCAAGAAATTCTAATAACAGAATAAAGATCTAAAGAAGGATCAATGTTCCCAGGAATGCCAAGCACCAACAAAATTATGGACTTACAAGTGTTAATGCCAATCGGGTATCTACTGCCGCAGCAGCAGACCCACCCAGGCATAAAATTCAAGACAGTAAAAATAGCCCCAAAATAGTTAGACCCCTTCCAGGCAGTCACCAATAAATACAAAGTAACCAAATATAAATTTGCAAAAGATATCATAGTTTAATATGCAGAGACACAAAAAGAAAGAAGATTGCACTGCTCCACCACGTATAAAAGTAGAAGAAAACATTTTTAGTAAGATCGATCCAACAACAGATAAATCGCAAAACACTACAATGCCAACACCAACAAAAGACATCAAGTAGCAGTAAGGAACAAACAGACAATGCATAACCTGAATACAGCAAAGAAGAAAAGATTAGATCCTCATATAAGGAAGCCCCATCCGGTCCAGTCTAGTAAGCCCTTTAATATCCCTAGGAAGGGAATTTTCGTTAAATAGTAAAAAAATCATTCATGACACACCCCAACTTAGCTAATCCATCAACCACCGCATTGCCTTCACGCATAATATGAGATATCCATCAGCCACCGCATTGCCTTCACGCATAATATGAGATATAGAAAAATTAATACGAGAAAGACAATGCTTAATGTCTCTGATCTTGTAAAAAATTGTTAGGGTTGTTCATAGAATAGCCATTAATATACTAAATTAAAAGCAAGGCATCCACTTCCACCCAAATGTTATTAATACCAAGAGAGAGACATAATTGGATCCCATACAACAAGCTATCAATCTCGGCTTGCTAAGCGTTTGTACCAGGGGATGGACCAGCATAAGCCATAACAGCCATATCCTTATGATCACGAATAATGCCACCACAACCAGTGTTCAAGTTATTAAAAGAACCATCCGTATTGAGTTTAAAACAATTGTAAGCAGGACGTCTCCAGTAAATTAACTTCTCTTTTTTGATAATAGGCTCAACAAGTAACTTCAAGCCAAAATGCATAGCATTATTAATGCAATTCTTAAAAGACCCCACTTTAATTAAATTGGCACTATGAAGTTGAAAAATCTTGTTCTTCACTTTAGCAATGAAATTTAAAGCATTCATGCCAATATTCTCATGCTTGGAAGCATTACGGCTATCCCATAAATACCAACATATGAGCACAGGAATAATATTTCTAATGTGGCCTTTAGTAGGAATATGCCATTCACTTAGCATAGCATTAATCAAATCATACTGCACACAATTGAGCACATTAAAAAGATTATCAAAGTACAACCACACTTTGATAGCAATTGGCCCATTGATGAAAACATGGTTCAGGTTTTCAATATGGTAGCAACATTGGCATTTAGAAACAATAACCAACCCTTTTTTAATCAAAAGAGAGTCAACAGGTAAGTATTTGTGAAGAATTCTCCAAAGTAAAAAAGAATAAGTAGGAGGAATATTAGAATGCCAAATATACTCGTAAAGATAGTTTTTGGGCAGCATCTGTCTGATCGAGTTCCAAACAACTTTAGTATCAAACCGGCCATCAGGGGACTTACTAAATAAAATGCATTCTTCATTCTCCTAAAAAATGGAGATCTTAATAATTAAACTAATAATGGTATTAGGAATCATATTAGCAAGTAAATTCAAATCTCAAGTGCCATTAATAAAAACATCCTTAACTTTCAAAGTAGAAGTAGAATGAGTATTTAAAAGATTATCAATAGAGAAATTACCCAACCACTTATCTTGCCAGAAGTAAATGTTCCTACTCAAACCCCATTGGATGAATTCTTCAGCTTCCCACTTGATACTACAAAGTCTTTTCCAGTTGAAAGAATCCCCTGGTTTAAAACAGCAAATCAAAGGGTGATTGACAAAGCAGTATTTGGCCACAATGAATTTAGCCCATAAACTTTTATTAGATCTGAAAGAAAACCAAAGTTTATGATTAAAGGACTTGGACATATCAATCAAGGAACGAAATCCAAGTCTGCCCTCCTCTTTATTCCCAACACATTTTTAATCAAAACAATTCTACCACCATAAGACAAAAAATTGAAGGCCCAAGAAGAAAGTTTCTTATGAATCATCTTAAAAATCCCATCAAAAAGCTGAGACCATTTCTTACCTTTATAAAGAGGAACACCAAGATATTTGATAAGAAAAACGGTCTTATTAACACCAAACTTCCTTTCCATGCTAGCAATACGATTCTCAGAAATAGACTTAGCAGGAATAAAACAACACTTAGAAGAATTAAAAATTAAACCACTAGCTTGTTGAAAGCTATTCAAGAATTTAAAAAGTAAATTCATCATTTTCATAGAACCATTGGAGAAGATAATAAAATCATCAGCAAAGCTTAAGTGAGTAATATGAAGACCACCATTCGTTTTTTAGTATAGATTAGGATGAAAACGGAACAGATTATTAATCCCACGAGATAAAAATTCAACAGCAATAATAAACAAGGCCGGGGATAAGGGGTCACCCTGTCTAATCCCATTAGAAGACTTAAAAAAGCCATGGGACTTACCATTGATAATAACAAAAAAATGACAATTCTCAATACAATTCTTGATAAGATTCAAAATTTTCAAATTGAAACCAAAAAGATTAAGAATTTTGTAATGAAAAACCCAATTCAAGTTATCATAAGACTTAGTAATATCCATCTTAAAAATAACATTCCCACCAGAAAGTTTAGCATTAAGATCGTGAACAAGCTCTTGGGCAAGTAAGACATTATCAAAAATCGATCTACCATTGACAAAACCAGTTTGTTCTAAAGAAATAATTTTAGGAAGAACAGTAGCAAGTCTACCAACTAAAATTTTAGCAATAAGCTTGTTAAAAAAGGTACATAAACTAATAGGCCAAAAATCATTCCAGTAATTAGCACCATTAGTCTTAGGAATTAGAACAATGGAAGTCGTAGTAAAAAACTTCGGCATAGTGACACCTTAAAAAAATTCAACCACAGCATCAATAATGTCCTGTTTGATAATAGACCAGGATTTTTGAAAAAATTTGTTCGTGAAACCATCAGGGCCGGCCACAGAATTAGAGTTCATATTTTTTAAAGTATTCAGAATTTCCTCTTCATTAGGAATATTGGTCAACATCACATTATCATCATTGGAAACAATAGAAGGAATAAAATAAAATTCAGTATTTAAATCCAGCCTAAAATTATTGTTGAAATCTTTTCAAAGAACTTGGTACCCGAGGAAGCAATCAAATCGGGATTAGTAATCTCATCTCCCTCAGGAGTAGTAAGCTTATGAATAATCCTACTAGTTTTGTTATGGTTAGCAATATTATGAAAATAAGAAGTATTCCTATCTCCATCAGCAAGAACTTAGAAGAAGCTTTTTGTCTCCAAAAAGCTTCTTCTTTTTCCTGCAAATTAAACAAGGTATGCTTGTCACTATTCAGATTAAAAATATTGGGAATGCATGGTGGCTTCATGCATATAAGCCAAATCAGCATTGGCCACGTTACTCTCAGCAAGCTTTATACTAGTAAAGACATTTTTAAAGATGCATTTGTTCCACCATCTAAGAGGTTGCTTAAGCCTCTTAAGCTTGAGCCACAATCTATACATACCAGTCACATTGTTATCAGGAAAGAGAGGAGCTTCCCAATTTCTTTTAACAATATTCCCAAACCTATCATCCAAAAGCCACATATTCTGAAACCGAAATGGTTGAAAAGAGCTGTTAGTATTATTTAAAACATTAAGTAAAAGAGGCGAGTGATCAGAAAGAGTTCTGGTTAAATGCTCAGTATGGGTATTATAAAAAGCAGATATCCATTGATCATTAAAAAGGATACGATCCAACCTTTGCCACATGGTACCTTTATTCCAGGTAAAAGCACTACCCGAGAAGCCAATGTCATGCAAGTTACAATTTAAAATCATATCATTAAAATCCTCCATAGCCATAAAATTCGGTGGCTTACCACCAATTCTCTCAGAGCCATTAGTAATACAGTTAAAATCACCCCCAACCATCCATGGAGCATTAACAGTGGTAGAAAAAGAGGAAAGTTGATCCCAAAGTATTTTTCTACCCATTCTAGTACAAGAGGCATAAACAAAAGAACCAAAGCTAGAGATATGATTAATAGTGACATTAGCATGAATAACTTGAGGCAGATCAATGAGAATATCAAATGTAATGAACTGTTTCCAAAAAATCCAAATCTTATTAGTGCAATTAGAAAAAGCATAATCAAAACCCAAAACTCTACGAACAGAATCCCATTTAGTAGCATAAATGAAAGGCTCAAGTAAAACCAGTAATTGAATATCATTAATTCTACAGAGATTCTTCACACGATCTTTAGAAGGAGAAGCACCGACCCCCCTGATGTTCCAAATAAGAGCTTTATTCATTAATAACTTTATTAGAAGCTCTAGTGGCCCTAGGGGTGTCATGAGGAGCAACCTTTTTATTTTTACCTTTCTTTTTGGATTGGACTATGAAGTCATCCTCCACCTTCTTACCCTTATAATTTGGATCAGACACAGAGTCAACATTCAAATCACTTAAATTATCCACGGGTAAAACAATTTTGATTTCCCCTTCGTCCATCCCATCAACTTTATCTTCCACTCCTTCAGGTAAGAATCCTTTTCACCACCTTTATTGTCAGGTTGCCCTTGAGTAGTGCCAATGTCATTAGTGCAATTATTTAGAGAACCACATGCCCTATTTTCATCCACTAAAAGGTTTTTCATCGAAAGAGAGGAAGCAGCTTCCTCAGTTTTCCCACCTGGCATTTCCTCTTCGCTACTAGAAGTCTCATTTTCTTCTATAACCTCATCCCTACCTCTAATATTGTTCATTTCACCATCCATAATATTTTTCACCAAATTCGGGTCTCCATTATTAGTGTCAACAGATGTAGACTCAGTGTCATTTTCCTTGTTATAAGGCTTAGAAAGTGGAGGATTAAGATCATCACCCTCCAAGACCCCATTACTATCAAGAACATTAGTATCTCCACCGACCGGAACATTCAAAATTTTTTTACCCTCAATGTTCTTTTTCAGTTGGGGATGAGCAACAAAGCAATCATGAATCGCATAACCGTGAATCTTGCAATGCAAGCAGAAATCGGTAACTTTTTCAAAATTCACTTTTTGTAAATACCCAAAATTTTCAGATCCAATCCATATGTCTTTCGGGTGTTTCTTAGTGATGTCGATTTCCACAAGAACCCTAGCAACAGAGGGTCTTGACTGATTAGCAGTGGCTTGATCAGTTTGTAAAGGGCGACCAAAAATGAAACCTAACGCATGAAGGACATGCGTATTAAAAAAATGCAAACGTAAGTTAGGGAAGGAGATCCATATCGACAGAATGGGAGATTCTTCTTTGACATAAAAAAAGGAGTCTATTTTAATAACCTCATTTGACAATTAAGAATATAATAAGATCTCTTAGAGAAAACACGACTGTAATCAAGATCATTCGATAACTATATGGAGACATGTCTAGCATCAAGCAGCCCAATAGAAAAATTTCCTAAAAGTTTAAGCTTAGCGAAAAAATTTCGAATCGCATCCAGATTTGGGCGCCTCACAGAAAACTTACCAATCAAAGTAAATTGATACGGACTAGCTAATTTCAGGATATCATCTTCCGACATTAACGGAACCGGAACACCTTTAACAGTAGATTTGGTAAAAGAGATTACCGGAGTTGAAGCAATGAGAAAAAATTATGATTGAATCTCTGTTTGGTGTTGCTTTTTTACTATTTTTTAAAGTAGTTTTTTAGCATTTTTTAATATAAATTTTTGTACTGCTTTAGAAAGCAATAAGAAAGTTGTCAGGAATGAAACATAAGTCTTTACTTGCCATAATATTGTTCAAATATATTATTCTTAAATTCACATTCAGCTTTTGTTTATGTTTTATTGATCAAATAATATAATCCTTTTGGATGCATTTTGACATTTTTTTAAAATTCACCAAATGCATTACTTTTTTTCTATTAATAAAACTCATATAAATCTGAAATAATCACACATAATAATAAATTCATAATTTATTTTCTAAATTGTTGGTATTATGATATATTTATATCTTATGAGATTGTTACATATTATTGGTAGAGGCAATTTGTTTCCACTTGTCATATAAACTAATATTGAAATCTTTAATGATTTTTAATTATGCTAATTAGTGTATTTTTGTTTGACCACAATGATTACTTGGGAGTAAATTCCCATGAAATATTTTCAGGAAATTTTTCTTTTAGATTTCCTAAGTTGGAAAATATTGTCTTTATATACTTCATAATAATCATATCGGACTTTATATGCTCCAATGAAAAGAAGGTTAATGTTAATGCATTTTTTGTTATTTAGATCTGAATGCATTCATCGCTCCTTCAAACGTTGAAGTACAAGATTATAGTAGGAAGGATACAAAAGATAATCCTAGGTTAAAAAATGAACAATATTTGAGTTCTATATTCAATGTTCTATCTTTGTGCTAGAAAGATTCAAATATTTATTTTGAATATAGGGTTTGGCCAATAAATATGAGATAGGGTTCAAACTACTCTTGAAATAGAGGTTCGAATGATCTTTGAACTTGTAACAAAAGTTTCAAATATTCTTTATTTATTTTCTTTTTTAGTTCGACCATTAGCTTCTAACAAAGCGTGAATAAAGTTTGCACAATACTTGAACAAGTTTTGAACTTGATATTATAAGATTGAACCATGTTTGAATGATGATTGAATATTTTTGAATAAGATTCTAACCTTATTTTCCCTCATTATATAGTTTGAACTTAGTTTATTTGAGTTATTTGGCCAGGTAGATGAATGTCCCAACTATTCATTACCACGGAGAGGCATTACATTGCTTGTGTCACAACCTAACGCAACTAGGACAAGTCCTATCATGTTAAGTTGTGACAAGCAAATCCCAATATCCAGTTTTGAAATATTTCAGATGATATTCCAAATTTCATTTTAAATAAAATACATACTACAAAGCTACTAAAAATATTCATAGTGCTATAAATAAACTCATCCATAAGATTTTTTTCATTTCATCAAAAAATATTTATAATATAGTAGATGTCTATCAAATCTAAGTCACATAAATGAATAAACTAGTCACGATTATATAAAAAATAAAAACATAAAAATACTTATAAACTTAGATTTAATTATGGACTACTAATCAACCAGTTCATTCTCTTTCCAATATCCTGAAAAGCAGAAGGAAAATCATAGTGAGCTACAACAACGTAGCAGACCAAATAATACGATCTAAATTTTAAATTTTTTGTATTAAATATTTTGCTAAATATTTAAAAATAGTTACATATAATCTAATAAATTATTATATTGAGAAATGTAATAAGAACATAAAAATTATCTAAATATTTAAATAGCTATCCTGAATATAAATAAATTGAAATTCATATTATATATTAGTTTCATATTATAAAGTAGTTCATATCACATATCTCAGTCTGAGACAGAATCTTAAAAGATTCTGATCATTTATGACTCTCTTTTATACTTATAACACTAGAATATATCCATAGACACCAAAACATGACTTATAACCATCAGAATATGGCTTTATAGCCACTAGAATATTCCTTAACACAAATAGAATCTCAAAGAATTTTATCCCCTTATATCTCCCAACAGGCATTTTTCAATCATATAAGTATATATTTCATGACTTTATAAAAATTAAAGCATAATTAACATGTCATAATTAAATAATTTTCTATAATGGTAGGCAATAGAATTTTTATCAAATAAAATTTTATAGTTTCAAAATAAAATCAAATTACTAAGGATTGTGTAAAACACTGTTATAAAACATTCATTATGTTACATCACTATTTTTAAGGTTAGAAATATTTTTTATTTGATAAAAATTGCACAGTTTTTAAAATACATGGTATAAAATTTTAAGAATATATTCTAAAACATCATAATCTTAATCCTTGGGCGTTAAACTGGGTATTCCTATCTATGCTAAGGATTTGGTTAGCAGTGAAAGGGTTGTCAGATGGTTTAAACCTCTATCTCCTTCTTTGAAGCTTAATACTGATGGTTATGTTGGTATTTCTTTTGCGGGTTTTGGGGGTATTATTCGTGACACCTTTGGCCAAGTGATTGTGGCTTATGCAGGTCCTTTATCTCAATGTAAGGTCATGTTTGCTGAGCTGATGGGTTTACTTAAAGGTCTTTATATTTGTAATAATAGAGGTTTTGTTAACATTGAGATTGAGGTGGATGCTTTACTCTTAATTCAAAACATTAAAAACGAGGATGCTTTTTGTCCTCAGTTCTGTTATGTTATCAGGAAAATTCGTATGACCCTCTCTATTCTCAATTACACGATAAAGCATGTTTTTAGGGAGGGTAATGCTTGTGCTGATTGCCTGACCAAGCTTGGTAGTAGGTTGGAGGAGGATATGGAATTTGGTAGTGATAATTTACCTCACATTTTGAAGGGGTTGGTTAAACTGGACAAAATTGGTTTGCCTTATATCAGATCTGGCTGATCCTTTTGCTGGTGGTGCTGGTTGTTGTTTTTTTCTTATGTGCTTTCTTTGGGGTGTTTTTGTTCTTTTGTGTTTTATTTCTGGGCGGTGGCAGTTCTATAACTATAGCTGGCTTAGTATTTCTGGGAACTCATGGCAGAATTTTAACACTGGTATGTATATTAAATTACCAGCTATTTTATGTTTACTTCCGACTATTTGTTGTTGGATGCTGGACGATGTCCCTATCATTTTGTATTTGTTGAGCTAGTTTTTGGCTCCTATTATGATTTTATTCAAGGTCTGGTTTATTAGTTTTATATGCCGTCTCACTGGGGTTTGTTTCTGCTCTGGTTGATGTGGGAGGTCATTGAGTGGAATTTGTATCTCCGGCAGATTCTGGGTATTTTTTTGCTTGTGCTTATACCTTATATTAGTTCTGGGGTTATCTGGACTTATGATAATGATTCGATTTTTCTTTTCTGTAAGAATGGGGTTTATATGAGGAATAATTTTCTTGATATGGTGAATATGAGAGAGGAGATTTATCAGGTGATCGCTTTGGATGGTTGGAGTATGCTGGGTCTGGCTTATACTAAGAGTGACAGGATTTACAACAGGCATAATAGTGGTTATTTTTACTGTTTTATTTAATATCTGTCTAACAGTCCTTTTTGGAGAATTCCTTGCAGGGAAAATTTATCTTTTCAGTTATGGAGCTGCAATGATCGCAAGGTATTCTTGTTTTTGTTTTTTGAATGCTACTTCAATTTTCATCAACATTTTTGCAGGAAGAAGGTGCTAAACGGAATTAATCTGATCTTCCTTTTTTGGGTGCTGTCTACTCACAGCCCGAGACTTTATTTATGACTTTTTTGTTATCTTAGGAAAATGAACCACTGGCTCTTAGATTTTATTTATATTTTTCTTGTAGCTTTTGTGAGCATTAGCAAGCTGGAGGATCCTTCTGAGGACTTTCTAATCGATTTTTGGATATTAACGCGTAGGCCCCACTGTGGGTTTTAACAAAAAAAATCATAATCTTAATCTTTATAACATATAAAAATTTATACGATGAAAGTTTTACTGGTGTAAAGTTACTGCATTTTTCATTAACAGAAGTATAAATTTAATCCAAAAATTTAGAAAAATTTGTATTTTTGAAAATTGAGATATACAAGATGTGACCTACCTCAAACAGAACAACTTTCTCAACTGGACCAAGGTTAAAAACACCCGACAGCGGGTCAAATTTGCCTTTTTCCTTTCCAAAGCTCTCTCTTTCTCTCTCCTACAGTTGCATGTTAGTTTATCAAATAAATTGAATAGTGCTTTTAAAATATACTTAAAGTGCTCAAAATGGCCTACCACTACAACACTCAATCCGAGCGCTATGACGCTAGTTCAAAATCCCATTTTCTCGAGACTAGAATGTTGCAATGTCACTATTTAGTGCTTGGTTGTGTAGCGGCACTGAGGTGCTTGGACACCCAATGCTAAGGTGCTCGGACACCCATCATCGAGGTGATTCAATAATAATATTTTTAAAATTGTATGAAACCACACAAAAAACTTAGAACTCATTCTAAACAACACACAATCATTTTCAAGCATTAAAATGCTCTCAAAGACATGCAAATGAATTCACAACTCAAAAGTTTAAAATTTACCTTTTTTTCCAAATTGGGTCAACACATGTAGAATTAAATGTTGAACTTGAAGTTGTCAAAACACTCCCCTCAAAAAAATATCATCCTCAAAATTTCAACACTCGAGGCTCAGATCATATAAACGGATCAAGGTATAATTGTCTCATCTCAAGCTCTTTTTTCAAGTAACTTCTCTTTCAATCATATTCTTCCACTAAACTCCAACCATATGAATTTGTTTAGTTCTTAGCTTTTTAACATTGTAGGTTAGAATCCTCTCAGGTTCTTTCTTATTGCTCAAATTCAGATGTACCTCAATGCCTTCACCAAATATCCTATTTTCATATTCACATATCTATTTCCTCAAAAGTGATTTATGAAATACATTATGAATCTCAGACAGGTGATCTGACAACTATAACATGTAAGGAGATTTCTAAATCCTTTCAATAACCAACGTACCTTGGACTCAATTTTCCTTCTTTACTAAATATAATAATACCTTTTATTAGTGTAATATTTACATATACAAAATCTCCTACTCAAAATTCTACATCCCGATGCTTATCATCAAAATACTATCGCTGCCTGTCCTATATAATCTTTAAATTTATCTATGATCAAAATAATTTTTTTCATTAGCATCATTAACCAAGGTTAGCCTGATCAGATGCCTCTTTCCCACCTTTATCCAAGAAAGAGGGGTTCTACATTTTTTATCATTTGGAGCTTTGTAAGGACCCATACTTATGCATGATTAGAAATTATTATTATAAGCAAATTGATTATAAGAATGTGGTCATCTCAACTACCATCAAAATCTATAACACAGAGTCATAGAAGATCCATTAGTACCAAAATAATCCTATCAAACCACCCATCAGCTGAGGATGAAAAAGCATACTACAATATAATTTCATTCCCATTTTTTGTTGATTACCCCTCCATAATTTTGAGGTAAACTTGCTATCCCAGTTAGAAATTATAACATTCAGTATTTGATGAAATCTAATAATCTCACACACATATACATATGCCAATCTATCAATAGAATCAAACTATTAGATCAAAATAAAATGGGTTAATTTCATCAGATGATTAACCAAAAAAAATAACATCATATCCCTATCACGACCTAAGAAAACCAAGAACAAAATTCATAGTAAATTCTTTCCATTTCCACTCTAAAATGGGTAATGGATATAGAAAACCTTGTGATCGCTAATAATTTGCCTTCACTAATTGACAGGCTTCACATATAGATACAAACTCTGCCACATCCTTCTTCAATCTAGATCATTAAAATATACTTTTCAAATTGCTATACATTTTATTAGTTCTTGGATGAATAATGAGCCTCACGCAAAATCTCTCATATGAGATCTCAAAAAATAGGAACTCATAATCTATTTTTATAGAAGATAATACCAAAATCAGATACTTTTAATTTAGATTTTTTATTATATCTAATTAAATCAAGCAACTTTGGATACTCTGTATTTAACTTCTGAGATTCATGAATCATTTCTTACAAAGAATGTTGAATAATCTTCTAAACCAATATATAAAAATCACAATAAGAAGAAGAAGAAGTTATCTCCAACTATAATATCTCTATATCTCGTATCAAAGTTTCATCAGAAGTAGTTGAAGAAATAAAACTCTAGAAGTTATTGATTTATATACTAGTGGTTGAACTGGAGCTAGAGTAATAATACTATTATTTACCACTACTAGATGGTCAACTTATTATTGAATCAGAACCACTACCTCTACTAGCAAAACTCTCAATAAACATACAAAGTGGAGCTGTCTTTGGCCTCCCTTATGGTCTAAGAAAACTCCCATATTTGGGTTCATATCATCACTCAAATCTTGCCTGTGCACACTTGGCCATCCTCTATCCAGTCTATATGTATCTGAAGGACAAACAATTCACCCTATAATACTGACCAAAATAACATATGACACATAGGTACCCCACTAACAAAGTTTTTAGAACTAGCAATACTGCCTCTACTCAAAGTTATTATAGGTACAAACTACCCACCCTTTTTGAACTCTCTAGGTACAAATATGCTCTTCCTTAAAAAAAATCCACTGCCAAACATCTTACCATTAAACCTCTTCCTATTAGCAGTTCACCACTGCTAGCCATCAGATCATTTTCTATCAGATGAGCACTCATAAATATGACATGGTATTTGTGTCTATCTCAAACTATCTCGAAGTCCTATAAAAAACACTTATTTATATGAATACTTATCAAATGTGGATCATATCTAGCCAAAGCAATGAACTATACCTCATACTACATAATTGTTTGCTCCCTTGAACCAATCTAAAAAAAAACTCCTACATCTACTATCATGTAGAAGGTGGTACAAATCAGGCTCTAAATAGATATGAAAACTCCTCCCAACTAATGAAAAAAATTCAATCTCCTCTGAAATATTTTCTCCTGCTAGCCCATCCACCAGAGCTCTGCTACCCCATCTAATAAAAATACTACTAATAATACCTTCCTCTTAGGAGAACATTGCATATTGTCAAATATCTTCTTATGCATCCAAAATAAGTCCCTAATTGCAGTAGGCTCAATAATACCCTCAAACCTCAAAGGCTTCAATCTCATAAATATATACAGATATCTGTGTATCTCATTAGATCTCATAATAAAATCCATGTTTTATGCCTCAACCATCATTTATGCTTTCAAAGTAGCAACTTTTGAAATTGTATCAGAATCAACTATTAGAGCCATACTACGTACATGAGTTACGTGACTAGCACTGTGTCCATCATGTTTAGTGTTGCAAATTCAGGTCCATGAACTATATTTTGATGGTTGGCAAACACTATTACTTGTCTTGGACTGCCTTTTACTACTGACTTTTCATGAATCAAAGATCGGATGGAAAAATGGAGCCATCTCAAGAATGGGTAGATTAGGGATTGAGTCAATCTGTAATTTTATTTTTTCTCTTATTGAGTCAATTATAATCTTTGGTGTGACTGATGCAAAGTAACCCTACACACACACACTTGAGAGACTTAGAATTTCTATTTTTTGCTCATATCGGCCAGGACGATATTTACATCGTCCGGGACGATCTGACTTAAAACAGAAAATCTAATCAGGGGTTCTTAATTAAGGCAGCCGTCATTAGCTAATCAGCTTGGACGATACTTGTATCGGCCAGGACGATAGGCTCAAAATAGAAAGAAATTACTGCCATAAATAATTAAGGTATTATGTAGTTTTGGTAATCAGCAAGGACGATCTTGGATCGGCCTGGACGATATTCATAATTATGCCTTAATTGATCACACAATTAAGGAGGTAATTAAGGATGATTGATATAATCATATTGTCCTGGATGAACGCAAGATCTGCCAGGACGTTCTATTCTAAAATACTTAGCCACTCCTGGACGATAAATATCGGCCAGCAAAAATTCAGGGCGATGTGCTGGACGATCTGGATCGGACAGCTTGAATTCAGGGCGATGCTCTGGACGATTTTCCTCTGATTTGAACTGATCGGCCGGGACGATCGTGATATCATCCTGGATGATCAAGCCAATTTTCAATCGTCCAGTTTGTATTCAGGGTGATACTCTGGCCGATCTTCTTAGATTTATACTGATCGGCCAGGATGATTTCCATATCGTCCTGGACGATATAGTCGGCAACTTGTAATTAATGAGCTTTTTGAGCTCTTCTTTATAAGAGATTTTTGAGCTCTTCTTTATAAGAGCTCTTGTTCAACGTTTTAAACATCCTTGGCTGCTGTCTTGACCTGAGAAAACCTAAAGGAGAGAGAGAGAGAGAGAGGATCTTGTGAGGGGATTCACAAGGGGTTGCTCCAAGCATTGTTCCTATTCTTCTTCCCTAGAGTCTCTTGTCCTAGGAAGGGTTGGGAGAGGTAAGTTTCAGCAAGTGATCGAGGTTCTCTGCTTGCTTAAGGAGGAAACAAAAGAAGAAAGGTTCTCTACCTTGCCGGGTGTGGCAAAAAGAGGTGTTTGTAAATACTTCTCCGCCTAGCTGTGGGGGCTAAAGGAGAGTCATGATTGTAGTGCAATACTCGGAGGGCGCCTCCGGGGAGTGGACGTAGGTCGAGTTGACCGAACCACTATAAACCTTTGTGTTCTTATTTTTACTGCTTCCGCACTTAAATTTCCGCATTTTTTGTTTTGTGGTGTTTTGGTTTGTGAAATTTGTTGAGCTTTGCTTAAAGTTTTTAAAATACCAATTTATCCCCCCTCCTCTTGGTTAGCCCCGGGCCAATTCTATAGGGCTTAACATCCCTAACGAACTTTCATTTAGGTCTATCATATCTATACTCACACAGAATATATAATTAACATGCATGAACAAAAAAATAAATAATAATGAACACTCAAACAGATTCAAAACTATCCACTAGACTTATAGATCAATTTATATAGCTCTTTCTTTCGATTTAATTTCAAAACTATTGCTCCGATATCAAAAAAGCTTATCACAACCCAATCCAACCAAGATAAGTCCTATCATGTTGAGTTGTGATAGGAAAAACCCAATATCTAATTTTAAAATATTTTATATTCTTTTTCAAATTTTGTTTTAAATAAACTACATACTACAAGGCTAATAAAATATTCAGAGTACAGTAACTAAACTCATTCACAATATTTCTTTCATTTTATTAAAATATATTTATGATACAGTACATAACTATTGAACAAAAACTAAAGAATTGAATAATAAACTAGTCATGATTGTACAAAAAATTAAAATAGAAAAATACCTATAAATTCAGATATGATCCTAAACTACTGATCAACTAGCTCCTTCCCTTTCCAAGATCCTAAAAATTAGAAGTAAAATTACAATAAGCTACAACGACTAAGCAGGCCACACAAATTGATCTAAATTTTTTTACTGAATATTTAAAAATGATCTAATAAATTATAATGCCAAGAAAGATAATAAGAACATAGCAGTTATCAAAATATTTGAATAATAATACTTGACAAAATATTATATAATAGTTCATATAAAAAACCAGATCATATCACATATTCTAGTCCCAAATAGAATCTTAATGAATTATAGCTCCTTATGACTCCTTTTTATGCTTATATCATCAGAACATGCCTATAGATACTAGAACATGACTTATAGCCACCAAAATATGACTTTACAACCAGAAGAGCATGCCTTATAGGCACTACAATATTCCTTAATACTGACAAAATTTCAAAAGATTCTTTCCCCACCTTTATGTCTCCCAGCATATATTTTTTAATCATATAATCATATATTTCATCATATTATAACAATTAAAGCATAATTTAATACATGTCATAATTACACAGCCTTCTATAATAGTAGGTAACATAATTTCTACTAAACACAATTTCACAATTTTAAACTATAACTAAATTATTGAGGATTGTGTAAAACTTTATTTTAAGACATTTCTTGTGCTACAATACTATTTTTAATGTATGGATTATGTTTTATTTTATAAAAACTACATAATTTCCAAAATACATAATATTAAAAAATATTCAAAATACTCATAATCTTAATCTCTATAGCATATAAAATTTTACTTGGTGAAAATTTATTGTTATAAAGGTATTTGCATTTTTTGCTAATAGAAATATGTTCAATCAAAAATTTAAAAAAAATCATATTTTTTGAAAAATAAGATTGACAAAATGTGACCTGCCTAGATCTGGATAACTTTTCTAACTAGCCCGACTGCAAAATTTTTTAGAATTGGCTGAAAATTGCTTTTTCGACACTATTTTTCATAGTATGAACTATTTCCTATTTAATAAACACCACAAAATATAAAATCATCAAGGAAAATTTTATAAAATATTCAAAAGGAGCATAATCTTAGTATCTATAACTTATAAAATGTGCATGATAAAACTTTTATGATGACAAAATTATTATCATTTTTCAATAAAAAATATTAATTTTATCATAAAAGTATCATTATAAAATTCACTTCGTCTTCATCAGTAGGGTTGTCAAAATCGGGTCACGGGTCGGGTTCGAATCCAACCCGAAACTAACTCGACACTTTT
>NW_021318595.1:322236-323859 GCF_001605985.2 Dendrobium catenatum
CTTGATGCGGAAGCGAATTAAGTGGCTTTATATTACTTAGTTCAATTTTAAATCTCCAACTGTTTTAAATCTTGTAATTTGTTGCCGAACATCTTTCTGGATTTAACAAGATTTAAAAATTGTCATACCAAGCACAATTCAGGATTTAAGAGCCTAGGATTTACTAAATCCGGATTTACAGGATTTAGTAAATCATACTAAAATTGAATCCAATCCTATACTAAACACCCCCTTCATCTCAACCGTTACTTTAAAATCCGACAGCTTAGTGGAGAATTCAACAGCGCAGAAATGGTCAATTGTGGCGTCGCATAAAACTATTAAACTTAAGGTCAAGTCAAGAAAACGCACACTCGAATTCAGGGCATCTCCAACAGAACGGCAAACACTTGCTTTGCTCCAACCGATCGCCATTTTTGACGCCATTTGATCGCGGATGAACAGTGCGACGCCAATATTGGCGATGCACTATTCATCTGCGTCATTTTTTTATCTCTACCGAACGGGTTCGGAAGAAAGGCGCGAAAGAAAAGCGACGGTTTTAAGCGGCAAATGGCGTTGGATTGGAGATGAAACACGGCATTTTTTGGTTTCACTGCATTTTGGAGTGAAAAATGAAATTTTAGGTTGGAGACGGTCTCAAGTGAGGATCGTATAAAACAAAAATTCTCCAAACTGTTAATTGAATTTGAACAACTTGATTAACAAATTAGAGAGATACGAAAAGTGCAAAAAATTTAAAATGGCCAAATTGACTAAACTAATTTGAAATAAATTTATTTAGTTGGAATCAATTTAGTCTAAATTAGTCTCATATGATTGAATTACAACAACTGAATTCATTTTAATGAAATTCAATTTAATTAGATCTGAACTAATTCAATTTGATTTGATCGAGCTTTGTTTAAGTTAATTTAATGCAAATAAAATTTTACTTATACACAGTTTGAGTTGACTTGGCTTGATTTAACTTTCTCTATCTTGATTCCAAAAATGAGATGATGAAGATTATAATTTGATTTTGAAAAGGAGGCCGACATAGCAAAGAATTGTCTACTGCTAACAACATTATGGGTCATGATAATGAGTCCTTGTGCTTAATTAGTGATTTATTCTTAACATATTCAAATCCAACAAGAAGAATGATAGAGAAATTGCTTTTTCATATTCTAAACAATAACCTTATCATGTTGTTTAATAATCTAAATTAATATTTTGGATGAGTTTGATTCCCTTAAGTTTAAATTTTCATCACAATTAGGTTATTTTTTATTTTGCAAGCACAATTATTGTAACCATCTTTTTTATACTATCATGCTTAATTTTACTGGTGAACAGATGTGTCAAAAATTGACTCAACATGAAAACCCGACATAAATCCAATATGAATTTTTTGAGTTTGCGTCAACCCTTTTTAAGAACAGGTGAGATTCATGTCCTGCCTTTCGACCCGTTTTGAATTCTTGGTCAAGTTCGGGTCAATCCAGAAATCCAATTTTTACCCGCGTCTCACACACAAACGATTTTTTATTTTTCTTTCACGCGTTTTCCGCTTTCCCGTTCCACTAATCTAATCATCCCCGCATACGACCGCACCACCTGACGCGTAATCACCTCTTTTCT
>NW_021318595.1:331227-340265 GCF_001605985.2 Dendrobium catenatum
GTGAGTTCTTACTTATGAGTATTTATTTTTTAGAGACGTTGTGAGTAGTGTTGGTCTCTCTATTAATCCCCATAAAGTTTAGCCTATTAATGATTGTTTGATGCCTACTACTATGCTTGAGATATGCAGTTTTTTGGATCTTTGGCTCGTTGGATTCGTCTCGTCGAGCCGTTCGATTCGAGTATAAGCTCGTTAAAACCGGAGACCGTTTGGTAACTCAAATTGTGGTTTGAACCTTCCAATAGAGCTTCCGGTCCTTTATTTGGACCCATTTGGGCTCATGGAGCATTTATTTGTCCATGAGCAACACACATGCATCGTTGCTTTTGATTTACCTTTGGAAGAAATAATACACATGCATTCTTTTGATGAAATTAGCATGCATCTTTTTTTTTTATTTAAAAAAAAAAATCTTATAAGATGGCCTACACGTTAATATAAAAAAGGATTACATTACCTTACAGGGATCTCGCGCTCACTACACACTCAAAGAGCTACAAACAAAAAGCAAAATAATACCTAAGAGCACTTGATACCTTCTACGATACATAGCAAAAGAAAATATAATATAATGCCAACAATCATGCCCAAAAATTAAGCCATAGCTCTGATAGACTTTAAGATCCTAGTTTAATCCAGTTAGTGCGCATCTTCCATTCAACTTATAAGAAATTTGATCACAAATATTGCCAATCACATGGTTAGCAAAGGTCTTGAAATGGCAATTTGATCGATCTATGGTCGAATATAACATAAGTGTGATACATAAATACCTTATTGAAACAATATAATAATCACCAGAATCCAACATACGAATGGGTGAATATCTAGTGAACGTATCACCAGCACGTACGTCCGTTGGCTCGGGTTTGTCCCTTTGACTTGGGTGTTTGAGTGTGCTTGTTAGCTCCCTTTATTTTATAACATAGAAACAAGATATTTTAGCAAGATGCCTTTTAGTGCAATGATTTGAATTTTATTAGACACTCTAAAGTTATGTACATGGAGAACATATATGATGTGTGAGTTTCTACCAATTTATATAAGAGAGAAAAGTTGTGAGAGAAGTTAATTAGGTCAAAGAGAATGATATACCCATAGATAAGAGTTCAAGTAGTAGCAATATTTATATTAAAGACTAAGAAATAAAAGAATTGATTGCATTTGCAACAAATATGTTTTTAAGGGGATGAAGGTGATGATCTTATGATTGGATGGAATTGATTAATTTATTTGAACAATGTTATGGTAAGTAAAGACTTAGGTTTTATTTGGGACAACTTTTTACAGCTTTCTAAAGTAACTTTCTACAAAAATTTATATTTAAAAAAAATTGTGCTAAAAAACAACTTTAAAAAATAATAAGAAAGCGGTCCCAAATGAGATGTATTTCTTAAAGCTTCTTCACTACAGGAAAACCCGCTATTACCGGCGCACAATTATCCGCCGGAAAAATCCGATGGTAATCGCGTGTTTTCCCGTAGTGCTTGAAGCAGCTTTCCAGTATAAAATTTTTAATTTTTGTACTATAAAATTACTTTAAGAAACAGTATGAAAGCCATCCCAAACTAAGCCTTAATCATAATTTTTCTCTTAACAAAAATGAATTTTATTATGGTGTCTTAAATTTAAGATTTACAAAATAATTTCTTAAATGATAAATAATAAATCAAAAAATATATAGAAAATTTTGATTATTTATGCTCTATAATGCCCAAAATTGATTCGTGTTTTTCATTTATTGGGGAAATATATTTAAAAGTTCGATTTGAGTTTGATTTGAATTAAAATACCCCAAAATTTTGAAGAGACATTTTAGTTTATATAAGTGATCTTTTAGTTTATATTTATATCATTCTCAACGCCTTCTTCTTCTTTAGCAATTATCATTCATGGGTGCTGGTTTTGAAGCAAAGTTCTAACACAATGTTTTTTTCATCTCCAGCTAGCAGGTGGTTATCTATGAAGATTAATAATAGTATATGTTTACAACCTTAACCCTAAATCCTGAAAGATATAATAGGGATATCAAAATGAGTTAATAAGTCGGGTTCGTATTCAACTCGCTCGAAATTAACTTGATTTTGAACCCATAAGACACGAAGCCGACCATTTAATAAATAGGTCGAAATCCTGTACCCAAATTTGACTCACTAATAACTCATCTGACCCGACCTAATCCAACCCGTTAACTCATTAATATTAAAAAAAATGATCTTAATATTAGCTCTTTTGAATTCTAAAATGTACTTGCATGAGATCAAATTATAAGCTCTTTCTATTTAGGTTTTACTGGGACGGCTTTCTTACTGCTGTCTAAAGCAACTTTCTAGTATAAAAGCTTCCAATTTGATAAATCAGAAATTTTCTATAATATTTACCTTAACATATGCAGGCAGCAATTTGTTACTCAAAACTACAATGTTTTGAAAGGTACCTGATATTCAATATGTGGATTAACAAGACGTGGCGTGTTCTAAATCAAATTCTAATGTTTAGATCTGTGGAAACCTTTGATCATTATATCTAAATAAAGCTTTATTAAATATTTTTAAGCTGCTTAATATACTTTAATTCTTTGCAATGAAGGGCATGCGACTAAAGCTTTGTTTGGGACAACTTGATTACTATTTTTTAAAGTAAATTTTTAGTACAAAATTTTAACTTTAAAAAGTTTTTGTACTAAAAATGTGATTTAAAAAATAGTAAGAAAGCTGTCCCAAATGAAGCCTAAGGCAACTTTCTTATTATTTTCAAGCCTAAGGCTTTGTTTAATACAATTTTCTTACTATTTTCTACAACAGCATTTTAGTACAAAACTTTTGCGTCATTTGGGACCATTTTTTTATTGCTTCTTAAAATAACTTTTTAGTGCAAAACTTAAATTATTGTATTGAAAAGTTGTTTTAAGAAGCTGTAAAAAAGCCGTCCCAAGTTAAGCCTTTATTGATAGTAGCGAAAAAGCAATGGTAAAGAACTATCCCAAATGAAACCTAACTGTACTAAAGCTATGTTTAATAGCTTTCTTGCAAATAAAAACAATTTTGCAAATAGTTCCAACATTCACAAATACTAAACATATTTATAAGGATCATATCATAGAGAATAATAAACAATAAAAAATTTTAATCCAATACAACAGAAGGTAAAGTGCATAACACAACTTAGGCTTGGTTTGAGACAGCTTTCTTACTATTTTTTAGGACAGCTTTTCAGTACAAAAATTTTTAATTCAAATTTTTTTTTAGTAAAAAGTTGTTTTAAAAAGCAACAGAAAAGCTGTTCGAAGTGAAGCCTTAATCAGCATGAAATTCATATGACAGAACTCATGACAAACTCAAGAAAAATAACAATAACGATGAACACAATGAAAGTTATTAGAAGAAACAAAGAAACAATTGCTGCCTTGTAATGGCCTTTTTGAAGAAATTGTGAAGAAGGTTTGATAATTTAAACGAGCTGAACCAGCTCCCATTGCCCCAAAAATGATGGTAGAAAGTGCTTTCTGAACATCAACTTCATGTTCTCCTCTCAGAATGACCAAAGGAATTTTGAATTAAATCAGGTACTCAAATTATCAGCAAGTTTTTTCAAACACAACAAATCTTACTTGATCAACTGGTTTTGTCTGGTCCAAAGAAAGTAATCATATGCTCAACGGCATTCTGCCTCTTCAACACTCTGTAAAGCATGCCATCATAAAACTGAATAACAGAAACAATGTACTCTATTAGTCTGCTATTCTTATCTCTAATACAAGTAAAGGAGAACTTCAATTTTCCATTTTTCACCCATCAAAATCAATTGATTAACATTTGAGTTCCTGATGTTCTCCATGATAGAATCAACTTTTGAATCATTTATAACTATAAGAAAAACAAGATAAACATCAAAAAAGTTAAAAAAATATGTAAGTTCAAGTGGTGCTTCAAGTTAATTGATGTGTTATCTTGTTCTTCATACCAGCAATCCTTTGTAGATACTAATGCTTCAACAATATCTTACTTCAATGTACTTGGATATTGATTTAGAATCTATTGCTACTATTAAATGCACTTTCAAAAGAACTCATAAAAATTGGGGTAAACAAAACATCACGAGCCATAACAAAAACTTCAAGAAACTTACACTGATTACCTTTTTAGAATGTAATATGTCTAATTTGTAGGGGTGTCAATATTTGACACGACCCGAAAATCTAACATGAAAATTTTGGGCTCGATCCGAACCGGGTCTGGTTCGGGTTAGGGATTTTGACCCGTTTGTAAAAACAGGTCGGGTTTGGGTTGACCCATAAACCCTAAATGAATCCGATTTGACCCGTTTTTTATTGATTTAGGAGGGTTTTAACATATTGTTATGAAATAAGTAAATGCTATTTCCAAAAAATAATAAATCATGTTACCCAAACTGAATTAAGCTTGGTTTATTTAAATTGGTTGATGTAAATCTTATCTTAATTTGATTTAGGTTTAAATAAATCGAATTAAATAAAATTTTTTTAGTAAAATATATCCGAAGTGGGTTGGGTTCGGTTTGACCCGAACTCGAAGCTAGTCGAATTCGGGTCCAAAAAATCGATCTGATTGCAAAAAAATGGGTCGGGTTGAACAATGCTGAGTCAATTCAGGGTTGGTCCCGAACCTAAACCGCGACCCAATTTTGGTAGTCCTACTAATTTAACTTTCCTATCAAGTTTGGGTTTATCAAATTAAGTTTCAAGTTTTGACTTCTTAAACATTGAAACTTTTACCTCGAAGGAATCAAATTTTTGTTTATAAAGTTCAAAGTATTCTTGATAAGTTAGAAAACAAATGAGCAATTGTAAAAATTAAAATAAGAATAAACATATAAAGTCAATGGCCTTGAAGATAGTGATAAATTGATTAAAAAAACGCTCTGAGCTCTTGCCCTAGCTTCCTCCTGGTCGATTCTACGGTTCCCTTTGGCCTTCCTCCGAGCGCTCGTGTTCTCTTATTTTCTCTTCGTTTTTCTTCCTTTATTTGTTTTCTGGTGGCCCTTTCAGCTTTCTAGCCCTATTTGTGGCTTCAGTTTTGGCGGGGATGTCTTCGTCCAATGCTTAGGGGAAGGCTTCCAGCCCGACACATGAAAAAAGCAAAGGATTTTTTGATCTTGAAGGTGATGCTCCATCCAAGTCTCCTACGCATTCTTTCAAAGATGCTCTCTTTGGTAACCCGATGCAAGGTGATAACGTTCCTAAATTTACTCAATCTGTTGTGAATGGTGTGTCGACTATTCTTATTTTCCGATGAAGATGTTCTTAAGCTAGCTTCTCCGTTTCAGTTTACCCTTGTTGGGAAATTTGCTTTGCGTAGACCGAATCTCGATTCTATTCGTAGTTTTTTCGCTAATCTTAAACTATCTGGTTTTTATTCCGTTGAACTTTTGTATTCTATACATGTTGTGATTTAGTTGTCGAACGATCTCGACTATAGCAGAGTGTTTGCTAGGAGATCTTATTTTATCAGTAACTATCAAATGAGAATTTTAAAATGGACGCCTTTTTTCGATGTATATGAAGATTCCCCCATAGTTCCGATCAGGATCTCCTTTCCGAATTTAAGATTACATTTTTTTAACCCTCAAGTCTTTGTTGGTGGAATTTTGAAAACATGTTTTGAAAAATATTAGTTTCCTTTGGGAATTTTAAAACTGAGGTTGAATTCTAATTCTGAAGTTGAATCACCCTGTTAGGAAAAGTATATCACCCCGAAGGACAAAAGTAAAATTTCATAACGGTGTTCAGACTTAGAATTATGAAACTTATCTTGAATATTGTGACTGAATTCTAAAGAGAACTTCATATGGCCCCGAGGGAACAAAGTGAAGTTCAGTTAATTATCCAATTAAAATATTCAAGACGTATGATCGTCTAGTTCTCATCCAAAGCCTTATCGAAGAAGGATGTTTCTCCCCAAAGGGAGATAACACCATTCAATGATAATCCTTCTAATGTAATAACGACGATCATTTTGATTTTTCCCAAGAAAGTCTAATAGAATTTAAAAAAAAAAATTAATTCTAAAATCAGGTGCGTGTGTGGTTCCAAATCTCCTACGAGCGCAAGCCCTCGTAGTTAATTATATCGTGGGGAGACAGAGTCCCCAACGAAAACTCTCGATTAAAATGGCGACGAAATTTTGTTAGATTTTCTAAGAGTGATACCAAAAGGAGGTGAAATTCAGAAATTCAAAAGGGAATGGATCAAAATTGAGCGTTATTAACGAAGTCAAGGGAAGAGAAGTAGGAGACACTTTGATATTCCAGAACCATCTGGAAGTGTCCCAACTTAATCTAAGTGTTGGACTTTATGTTTTAGGATCGAAATGAGATGTTTAATTAGAGTTGAGCATTTTATTAGAAATTTGGGATTAGATTCCCGAAGTTTGGGGTCTTATAATCAAGGATATGCCCCAGATCCTAAATCTAATTAGGACACTGGATCACAGTCGTCCGAACCTAACTAATGCAGTGCAAGGTCCGGACTTACCCCGGCCTGGATTTGGGAGTCAGCTAACCACCTAAATGATTTAAAAGATATGAGTCCGGTCTTTTATGAAAGAGTGGTAGGGACGTTGTATTTAAAGTTTTGGAGAGTTGGGGCCGACATCTAGAGATTTTCCTAATTGACCCCTTTGACTTATGTTGGGTGCAAAAATGCTAAGGACTAATGCAATTAAAAAATTTATCTCTTTAAATATATTTCTAATGCAATTCATGCTGGTCGACGACTTCAAATCAAATATGCTTGAAATTTTAAAAACAGGCTTAGAAAATAATTTTTTAGAAGTCTGGACTTTCCTAGGTCTGGTACCTCGTCCTCATAGGTCAGACTATTTAGACTCTACCCGCGGGCAGGGAAGGGTCTAAAGCAAGGAGAGAGTAATGTAGAAATATGCATGCGACCCCGGGCTCGATCCCCGGCTAGTTCCCTAGGTTCGTTATCTTCCTATGTTATTTAGACTCACTAAAATTTTAAATTTTAAGATTATAAGTATAAAAAAAATTTCACCTTCATGAGTCTCTCGTATCCAGTGCAAGTGTTAAGTGCTGTTTTTGCTCCAGGATCGTCCAGGACGATCTGGGATAGTCCTGGGACGATCAGTTGACGATTTGCTCCAGAATTTGCCCAGATTTGCTCCATGTGATTTTCCTGTAGGTATCGGTCGGGCCGATAGGGACATCGTCCAGGCCAATCTGTACTGTTCATAATAGTTCTGAGAACCGTCCAGGACGATCACATTTGGTCTGATCGTCCTAGGACGATCTTGCGATCGGCCGGGCCGATCTGTGTATGATAAAGCTGAAATCAGTCGTTTTGAAGAGAGAGAAAAATCAAATTAACAAAAATATCTTTGAGGAGAGAGAAAGTCGAGAGCTTTTTGGGAAAAGTTGATTTTCGGGCGACGCGGAGCTGTTTTCGTCCGACGAGACTGTTCGAGATATTGCTGTACGCATGGTAAGGCACATTCCGCCTTTCTCAATTTTCAGAACCGTCGTGTTTGGCGGTGTTTTCTGTTCGGATTTGATTTTGGCAAGGCATTTTCGTCCGTATTTTCCTTCTGGTTCAGTTTTTACCGCGTAAGTTTCTGTATGTTGTTGACGTGCCGAGTGCGCACATTTTGGTTATTTTCTGGAGATTTTTGTTCCGGTATTTTGAATTCGGCGGGGTTTTATTTCGACTGTATTTTTATGTGTAGTCGAAAATTGTCTGTGCAGTAGAATAAATGTTCTGAAATGTTGTTATCTGTATTCTGTGCAAATTTGGTAATTTGTGATTTTCAGGAAAAAATTGTGTAAATTCCGTATACTGCCGTTGTGCTGCCCGATTTTTGTCTGATTTCTGATTTGTCCGGATTTCTTCTGAATTGATATGCTATCTGTATATGCTATAAAAAGAGAGTTATAAGGGGCCTGGATCATAAGCGATTCAGTCAATGTCTGGGAAATCTGAAATGAGCTCTATCTGAAATCTGATATTTGTTCTGTTCCGGATCCGATGACTTCTGTTCTGGTGCTATAAGCACATCTGTTCTAGTGCCGTGAGCATAAAGGGAGGCATAAGGGGCCAGAATCCAAGAGATTCTGTCAGTGTCTGGGAAGGGAGGCATAAGAGGCCAGAATCCGTTGAGATTCTGTTAGTGTCAGGGAATCCGTTCTGTTATCTGTTATGTGCTAAATTAATATATATGATTTGATCTGATCTGTATGACACGATTCTGTTTTGTTCCGATATGATCTGAATTTCTAATTTATGTACGATTCTGATTCCGTTAATGTGATATGTCTGATTTGTTCTGTTTCTGATTTGATACGACTTCTGTTTCCGTACAGTTCCGTATGATTTGACATCTGTTCAGTTCAATTTTGTCTAATTCGATCTGTCCGTATCTGTTCTGATTTGATCTGTTTCGTTCTGATCTGTCCGATTTGATATCTGTCTGATTCTGTTCTGATTTCTGTACGGATTTTTGTCTGATGTGTTGGTTTTGGATTATGAAAGTTTTGATTGGAGGTTTGTTGCTTTGCTGAGCTGTTGAGCTCACTCTTGTTTTCTGGTGGTTTTCAAGTTCTGGGAAACGGAAGGAAGTCCAGGACTAGATTTCAGAGTCTGATCAGTATAGGTATTGTTTGTACCTTTTGATTTTTGTACAGTCATGGCTTTTCTGTTCTGTCTTTCGTTCTGCTAAAAGCCATCTACTGTATTTGTAGATGATTGTTTTGAGGAAAAGAAAATATAGATGTTTTGTTCCGCTGCAATTGATGATTCATAGTAGCTCTGTGTTTGTGCGTCTGTTTGAGTTGAAATATTTGGAAGATTCAATTCTGAAGCAAATTCCAAAACCAGATCCTGGTCAGTCAGTTCGTTTCGTTGGCGGGTCGCGGCCCGGTGCGAGCGGGATCCGTTCCGGTCGGGTCGGGTCGTGACAAGCTTTTAGTGGTATCAGAGCATTGGTTTTGGAATTTGGTTAGATTGTAAAACAGAGCTATAGGAAGTGATCTGTGGCGAGTCGGTC
>NW_021318595.1:344289-362687 GCF_001605985.2 Dendrobium catenatum
CCGAATAATAGGTACAAGTACTTTAATGAAAATTTCCGCATGAACCAGTTTGTAATACTTGATGGATGTACTCAATTTTATTTATGTATCATTTGATGGTCCTTTTAAATATACTAGTAAAAATATTCGTACATTAAATACATGTGATTAAAATTAAAAAAAAATTCATATTATATATTTTAATTATATTATCATTATTAAGATGAAAAAAAATTTATTATTATAAATGATTATAATCATTATGATAAGTTTTATATGATTAGGTTAATAGTTTTATATGACATGGATTTTCTATTATTCATGAATAATCTTAGTATTAAATTCTATTTATTAGTTAATAATTAGACTATTTGCTTTTCCATTTAGATTTCCTTGAAAGTTATAAGTTCTTTTTTTTAATTCCAGTAGTGGTGGTTGATTCCCTATATTTTGTTCAATGGGATAAGAAGAGAGTGGCTGAGGGTTCAAGAAGCTGCATATGTATTCAAATTCTGTGTTCGAGGGAGCTGATTGGAGGAAGTATTAAAGGAATTGCAGCTTGGCAGGCTCTGCTTTGAGGCTGGTGTGTCATTGGATCAAATCTCATCTGAATTAGTTTCTAGTAATTCTTGATCTCATTATCAGTCCTGCTCGAAAGATGAGTTGCTATAGCTAACTTTCAAGGAAAGAAATGAAGAGAATGTTTCATTAATATGAGAATAAGTTTCTGCCATGTAGCTAGATGTTTCCATTTCACCATGGGCCCATTTGGTTGGTACGTAGAAGTTAGAACTCATTGTCGTTGTTATTTACTTTATCCCAACTCTTTGGAGTCGAGTTTATAAATTCTTGTTTTACACTTTTGCTGTGAGTGTTATCTTAAGTTTTAAACTTATTATTTAAATATATATATTTTTAAAAATTGTATTGATATTATCATGGTTGTATTTTTTTTTTCCTTCCTAAGTCTTTAACACTAACTTTATTCATACTTCTATGAGTTGTATTTTCTACCTTTCAATTTATGTACATGTCTATACCACATATGCTTATTTTTAATCACCTAATCTCTAACAGATACTACTTCAACAATTTATATAATATATTTATTTTTTTCTTTCTAATTTCATGATACATCTATCTTAACATTCTCATTTCTATATGCACAACTTAGATATCAATAGCCTTTTAATTACTAAATTCTTTAGTCTATAAAGCATAGTCGATCTAATCATTATTTTATTAAATTTATCATTTAATCCTCCATAATATCTTTTTATTTTGTAACACTCTCGAGATGCTTCTCTATTTTTAATCACTCAATCTTAATTCTAGAGATTTTATCCTCACTATTTTTTTGCATTCTTCCATATAATAGCTCTCATAAACTTGATTTTATCACGCATTCCTTTCACTTAAAAGATTTTTTTAACATACTTTAAAATTTGACAAATTTAATAGGTTATGCAATTTAGTGGATGCAGCTAGAAATCGTTATTGATTTTAAACAACACAAATACCTTTGAAATCCCTAATAAGTAATGATTTCAATTTTACATAGAAAATGAATAAAAAAAGAAATCATCATGTTCTAATCATGTTTATTATATATCTACAAATAATAAAAGAAAGGCTATGCGTGGAAAATATTACTTTCTTGTGTCAATGATAGAGTGGATGTTGAGGATGGTTTGTACCTCTTGAGATGAAAATGTGCCCCTCTTTATATATGGCCTCAAGTAGTTGGTCCATCTTAACCTGCATCTCTTCCCACGTCTATTAAATCATGTAAGTGAGCAATAACATGCTTTCTTTATCAATGCTCATATTCATACAAAATGATTGATACTGTAAAGAGAAAGGGAGGAAGAAGACGATACCAGCAAGCTTAGGAAGTGCTCTCCAACTGTCATGGCCATGCTTCTGGATGTAATGATGTCGGCTCCAAAAATTCGTAACCCGTCTCCCAGCGCCGCTTGCTGATGTTGCTTTTTGCTTTCAGGGGGAGTTTTAACGGATTAAGTTCCGGGAGAAATTTTGGGAAGGCAGATTATGATTTTAGATAAGACACACCCAGAGATTTTGCTCTCATTTGGCAAGGACTTTATGATATGAGTTCTTGTTTTCTATAGGCGCAAGCCCCTATATTTAATTACTCCTCTCGATCATGAGAGAGAACTTTCGATTAAGGCTAGTCATCGGTGAATACATTATATACGTGGATACAAGATATTCAGCATATAGTGTAGCATGTGCTTTGGTTTGGATGTTTGAAAGTTTGATATTTAAAAATTAAAGATTTCACCATTTTATACTTGAAGTGGATGGTGGGGGGAGTGATGATGAACTCGATCAAGATCTCATGGTTCCGTCGTCTCGGTCAATCGTGGTCCCTGGTCTACTTAGTCAGAGGAGGTTGTCGACCCAACCTGATAAAAGGATCCTTGTTAGCTTTCATGGGTTGCATCATCCAAGGGTACCTTTTATACCTGGGGTGAATGTTTGTCTAAGAGGATAAATTTGAATCCACCTTAGCTGACAGAGGGCATTGTGCCCTATCGATTATATCATATTAATTCATTACTCAATAATTTGATGTCATTAGAGAGCATACAAGCGCTAACTATGGTCATAATATAGTGGTGCCTTTTGGCTGCGAACCCCCAGTTTCCAAAGCTCTCTCTTTCTCTCTCATGCAACTACTGACTACTTGATCAAATAAATGGATTAGTGCTTTTAAAATATATTTAAAGAGCTCAAAAGGGTCCCGCATTATGGTGCTCAACCTGTGCGCTTCGGTGTTACTCCAAAATCTTATTTTTCTTAGACTGAAATGTTACAATTTCACTATTTGGTATCTGGAACTATAGTAGTGCGTCGAAGCACTCAAACACCCAGTGCCGAGGCCTCTAATAGTGATATTTTTAAATTTTATTGAAATTCAAACTAAACACTAAGAATTCATTCTAGGCATACACAATCATTTTCAAGCATTAAAACACTCCCAAAGTCACGCAAATGAATTCAAAACTCAGAGTCAACACAAGTAAAATTGAATGCTAAATTTAGAGGTGTCGCAGCTTGGGCTATATAAAACAGGGGGTGTGATGGAGAAAGTTATTAAAATCATTTAGAATTTTTTATCTTCTTTAAAGGGATGAGGAAGCTCTCTTAATGTAGCTTTTCAAATCTCCTAGCATGTAGTTCTCTAGAGCCCTAAGTCATCAACTTTTTTTAAGGATGATTGACGATAAAGAGAATGATGGATACTCCATTTTGTTTAATATTGGCGGCAAGAAGATAAAATTTAGAATCATTAAATATGTTCTAATTATTTGGTTGTGGTTTGGTGTATTTCCTTCTAAGGAGAAATTTGAGGAAAAGGCGTAAAATAGTAAACTAATTAATAGTTATCAAGTGAGTGACAACAAATTTATGAATGTAGATATTGAGAATGCATTCATGAAGTGCACTGAAAGGGAAGATATATGAATGCTACATATATATTTTCTTCTTGATTCATTATATTCAGTCATGAAAATTATAATGTTACTTTCATGAAAATTTTAGCATTAGATAAAGATGAAGAACTAGTCTTTACTTACCCATAAAAAAGGCTAGCATGGAGAAGATATTTAATAGGCTGGATAAGAATATGATGCTCATTGAGGGCAATCTAAGATGGAAAGCCCTATCCCATCACACTGCTACTAGGTATATTATATCATTATTGTACTGGGCTTATGAAGCATCCCATAATTGGAAAAGTCATCGATGAGTTTCTTTGAGAGGAAACCCTTAAGATGTTAATAAAGTGCTCATTAGTCAAGATTTTCCACCAATATTGTTAAATATATTAGTTGAAGAATTCATTCTTTTAACTTTTATTAGACAATAATCAGAACTATCTAATTGTATTTAGCAGTAATAAAATATATATAAGTAGAAAAAAAATTTATTAATCAAAATATCCATATGCATCTATATATATTCATTAACCCAAAAATTATATATATACTACAGGAAAATGGTCAATTACCGACAAACAAAATCTGTCGGTAACACTAGAAATTCGCCAAAAATTTCCTCTTTTCAGTAAATACTGGCAAAAACTATTCCGACGGTAATTCACACGTCTAAAAATCTAAATCGGCAAAAAGTTTTAGTCGAAAATGTTTTCGGCGGCATTCTGGCTCAAAAAATGGGAGACTGGCATCTTTTTAGTTAGCAAATTTCAGTGTTTTCTCCACCGGTATCTCTGGTGGAAACTGTACGTCAAAAACACTAGCAGATAATTTACTGCCCTAGTTCATTGCACTGTTATCGACATAGAATGCCGACATATATTCTATCAGAAAGCTCGACATAAATATACGACAGAAATAATGATTCAGTTTTGTTGTATCGTGTTGTCTGTGGTATTTCTGTCAAAAAATCCACTGTAACATGTAGCATAAATAAAATAAATCAATTAACTTTTAAAAATGGTTGTTATATTACAACCTACATAGGAAAAGTATAATACTATATACATTCAAACATCTAGCTTTAATCAAGAACATCACCAAATATATACACAATAACAAAAATAAGATTAATATCATCAACAATTATCTAATAATAAACAAGTGTTGATCTTCATAAAATAGATAAATAAACATGTTCAAAAATACATAATTATATATGTCCACATCATTAAAATAAACCTCTACTCTAATTCAGTCTCCTTTTTTGCTAATGTTGTATTCTATATACTTAATTGCTCCCTCATCTTTCGCATTTTCTCTGATAATTGAGTTTGATGCAACTGCATCTCTATTTACTAATGTATCTGAAGCTACTAGTCATTTTGTGCTTTCCTAACATGCTCTTGCTTGATTATAAGGGCAACTACCTGTTGGCTATATAAAGACTCCTGGTCATTTGTTGAGAAGCTGGAGTCACCATAAGTCTGCCACTCATATGTATAGGCTTGCAAGCTTAAATCGTATACTCTGCCATGCTGCATTCTTACTACCACTTGCGACTAAGTGCAGTACTCAGAATATTCTGCTAATCCACTAGAAGAAGCATCACATATTGCAGCCTACCTCTCTCAAAGTTATGTATACTCCTCTTATAAAAGTTAATAAAAATTTAAGTAACTTAGATATTATATCGAAAATATTAAACTTATATACTTACATAGACTTTCCTCGCTCACTCATCAACCCATTGCTGTTGCTCCTGCTAATTATGGGTATGACTATACAATTCAACAGGGGTAAGTTCTCTAACCAACACCTCTTTTTGTATCAAACATATATTAGTATTGATATTAAAGTATATTATATAAATCTTTTAAAATTCCTTACCAAATGTCATCTATGCTCAATATGTGGAATTGAACCCCCAGTATGAAGGGAACTACCTATGCCCCCAATATCAGAAGCTCTGTTATGTTTATTTTGGTCCCTCCTATTATACTCTTGGCTACCCCAAGCACTATTCAACTCAGCCCACACACTCTCACAAATCCAGAGTGGTCGCTCACCTGCCTTTTTAATGTATGTAAACATGTCTCGCATGCGAGTTGACCCACGCTTCTCAAAATTCTTTCTAATTTTATCATTGTGTTGTGGCAGCCAACAAAAATATTTTTGCGTTTAAAAACATATAATATAAAATATTCATTTTTATTAGCTTATGTAAAGAATATATAATACAAAACATATTTACATAATAACTAACCTTAAAGTCTCTAAACCATATGTTCCGCACTTCTTTTTGAACTTTCTTCTAAGAAACATAAGAAGCATCATACTTACTCCATATTATGTCATATATTTTATGCATCAGTTATTTTGACGGGTAAAACCTGCCAAAAATATGTTAGGTGGTTAAAATATTTAATAAATTTTAGTTGCATTTTAATAATATTTTAAGTATGTACGTGTCCCCATTATATTCAATTAATATTCGACCATCTATTGATTGATTTACTATAGCTGGGGTATATAGAAGGTCCAGCTGTAGCGGGCTGAAGGAGTGGTGGGGGATAGTATGATGGGACATATGGTGGATATGGATAAATAGGAGAGCCACCATAAGAAGGTGGGGGTGGGGGTGGGTAATAAGTGTAGAAGGGAGTGCTCTATGTGGCATCTGGCGAAGAAAAGCGGGGGTCTGTTGAGTAGAACTATAGGTTACTGGGTACAGGAGTAGGTAAAGGTGGGCTAGGCTGGCTCTTAGTGACAGGCTGAAATGAAGAAGTCCCCTCATTATGAACAAACATGTTAGGTGGGCCAATAATTGTCTTCTTTGTGTGCTTTTGAAAATTTTTGTAATCATTCCTCTTTTAGGCTCATCATCTGAAGTCATCTGTAAAAAAACATATTAGCAATATAAATTATAATAAAAAATTAATATAAAATAATATAGTAAATACATAAATAAAATATAGCAATAATAAAATAAAAAATTAATTATTGCCATGATGTTGATTAATAATTGATTGTCAAAATTCATTTATCTTACGTTGATTTACTTTCAGATGATAAAACATTTACATCACTATCAAATTTCTTATGACTTTTCTATATATTTAAATCTATTTTCTCTAACTGCAACTCAATCTAAGTAGTTTTAATTTGATCATTCATATTATTAACATGATCTTTTAAGTTTGGCATAAATTCTTCTTGATGTGCTAATGGTATTGATGTAGTTTTCTCAATAACTCCCCTAGGTTTAGTCTTCATAACTATGAGCCAATCTTGGTTGCCTCATACTTTACTATGATAGTTAGTAAAATAGACTTGCCTTGCCTGGCTTGCAATGATGAATGGGTCAAACTTTGAATATCTTCTACCCCACTTAACTTCTATCATACTTTAAAGTGGAGATGACATATGTACTCACTCCCTCTTCTCATAATAAATTTAAATAATCAATTAATGATTATAAGAATAAGTTGATCTTTACTTTTTGATTATATAGCCCCGGAATGATAAGCATCAGAAACATGTAAGGAGTTATCATACATAACTCTGGAGGAAGATTATATGGGGTGAGTATCACAAGCCAACTTGAGTAAGGTGAAACATATTGGATAAATGAAGTAAAACCATATGCGCATAAATCTAATATTATATTTCTTGATTTTATGGCGAAGGAATATGTATGATCAAAGTGTTTACAAGCATGCTTCTAACGGATATGTAATAAAACCTTCTTGCGAAATGTGTTCATTATGCTATCTCATATGTGCAGTAGATCTCATGGATGCATATAACCATTGTAGTATAGGAATTATGGGTAAGTAAAATATCCTATTGACTAGTACTTCCTTTAGCTTTCTTTTTGTGATAGATTTTGATTTAAATTTGCAGTAATGACATGTAATTTTTGGTTGATTATCTTTATAAAATAATATGCATCCATTGACATAAACAGATATCTTTGTGTATGTTAAACCAAGCTTGGAAACCAACTTCTTAGTCTGATATAAATCTGTAGGAATAATATTATCTACCAGGTTGATTTTTTTAAATAATCCAATGAATTGATTAAAACATTCATGAGAGATATAATATTTTGTCTTGATGCTTAACATCTTAACAGTAATGGATAACTTTGAGTGAGTGGTGTAACTTTTCCATATTGGTTATTGGGAAGCATGTAACAAATTATAAAAATTTTGTACCTCCTTATTAGGTAACTCTTTTATTTATTGATCAAATTATGCTCTAGTTGTATCATAAATTAAGTCTTGAAGATAAGGTTGGATATTTTATTTTTTAACCATATTAGAACTTATCGATGAGATACATCTAACCTTCATATAATATGGATATATTAGATAATGTTATAATATTTACTGAAGGAAACTATAAAGAGTTTTATTCTGCTCGGAAGGCCATCGTTTTAAGTGACCAAACCATTCAAGGCGACTCTCTCTATTCTTATCATCCATTGGAGCTTCTCCAACCTTCTCACATATATGCTATTTTTATGTCCTGTCTATAATCAACTATGTCCAATGCATTCCTCTACGTCCACACAACAATGCCTAATGTATTCTTCTACTTCCACCATCCAACTTAAATTATACAAATAATATCCCCATCAATTTCACCATAAATAGATCAAAGATATAAAAAATGTGTACTTTATTTGTAACTTCATCACCCAAAGTCACAATCCCTTAGCTAGGTCTATTACTATTAAAAATACACTAAATATATGAAGTTTTAGATCTATTTGTGTGAAAATCTTTAGACTCTAAGGTTAACCTACATAATTTAAGTTTAACTTTAACTCCCTCTTTACTATAATCAATTACAAGAAGAATATCATCAGTAAAAAGCATACACCAAGGTATATACTATTGCAAATGTCTAGTAAGAATATCCATAATGTACTAGAGCAAAAAGCATACAACAAAATACATTCTCTTGTAAATGTCTAGTGAGAACATCCATAACTAAATTAAGAGTATACACCAAGATACATTCTCTTGCAAATGTCTTGTGGGAGAACAAACATAATAAAAATAAATTAAAAGAATACACCAAGATACATTCTATTACAAATGTCTAGTGAGAACATCATAACAAAACCAAAAGACATACACCAAGATACCTTCTCTTGAAAATGTCTAGTGAGAACATCCATAAAAAAATCAAAAGAATACACCAATGTTCATTCTTTTGTAAATGTCTAGTGAGAACATCCATAACAAAAGAAAAAAAGAATACATCAAGATACATTTTCTTGCAAATGTCTAGTGAGAACATCCATAATAAAATCAAAAGCATACACCAAGGTTCATTCTCTTTCAAATGTTTAGTGAGAGCATCCATAACAAAAACAAAAAGAATATACCAAGATACCTGATCTCTCTTATAAAAGGAAGCAACCAAAGGAAACTAATATTTTTCAAAACATGTTTTCAAAATTCCACCAACAAAGACTTGAGGGTTAAAAAAATGTAATCTTAAATTCGGAAAGGAGATCCAGATCGGAACTATGGGGGACTCTTCATGCACATCGAAAAAAGGCGTCCATTTTAAAATTCTCATTTGATAGTTACTGATAAAATAAGATCTCCTAGCAAACACTCTGCTATAGTCGAGATCGTTCGACAACTAAATCGCAACATGTCTAGAATACAAAAGTTCAACGGAATAAAAACCAGATAGTTTAAGATTAGTGAAAAAACTACGAATAGAATCGAGATTCGGTCTACGCAAAGCAAATTTCCCAACAAGGGTAAACTGAAACGGAGAAGCTAGCTTAAGAACATCTTCATCGGAAAATAAGAATAGTCGACACACCATTCACAACAGATTGAGTAAATTTAGGAACGTTATCACCTTGCATCGGGTTACCAAAGAGAGCATCTTTGAAAGAATGCGTAGGAGACTTGGATGGAGCATCACCTTCAAGATCAAAAAATCCTTTGCTTTTTTCATGTGTCGGGCTGGAAGCCTTCCCCTAAGCATTGGACGAAGACATCCCCGCCAAAACCGAAGCCACAAATAGGGCTAGAAAGCCGAAAGGGCCACCAGAAAACGAATAAAGGAAGAAAAAACGAAGCGAAAATGAGAGAACACGAGCGCTCGGAGGAAGGCCAAAGGGAATCGTAGAATCGACCAGGAGGCGGCTAGGGCAAGAGCTCAGAGCATTTTTTTAATCAATTTATCACTATCTTCAAGGCCATTGACTTTATATGTTTATTCTTATTTTAATTTTTACAATTGCTCATATTTTTTCTAACTTATAAAGAATACATTGAACTTTATAAACAAAAATTTGATTCCTTCGAGGTAAAAGTTTCAATGTTTAAGAAGTCAAAACTTGAAACTTAATTTGATAAACCCAAACTTGATAGGAAAGTCAAATTAGTAGGACTACCAAAATTGGGTCGCGGTTTAGGTTCGGGACCAACCCTGAATTGACTCAGCATTGTTCAACCCGACCCATTTTTTTGCAATCAGATCGATTTTTTGGACCCGAATTCGACTAGCTTCGAGTTCGGGTCAAACCGAACCCAACCCACTTCGGATATATTTTACTAAAAAAATTTTATTTAATTCGATTTATTTAAACCTAAATCAAATTAAGATAAGATTTATATCAACCAATTTAAATAAACCAAGCTTAATTCAGTTTGGGCAACATGATTTATTATTTTTTGGAAATAGCATTTACTTATTTCATAACAATATGTTAAAACCCTCCTAAATCAATAAAAAATGGGTCAAATCGGATTCATTTAGGGTTTATGGTTAACCCAAACCCGACATGTTTTAACAAACGGGTCAAAATCCCTAACCCGAACCAGACCCAGTTCGGATCGAGCCCAAAATTTTCAGGTTAGATTTTCGGGTCGTGTCAAATATTGACACCCCTACAAATTAGACATATTACATTCTAAAAAGGTAATCAGTGTAAGTTTCTTGAAGTTTTTGTTATGGCTCGTGATGTTTTGTTTACCCCAATTTTTATGAGTTCTTTTGAAAGTGCATTTAATAGTAGCAATAGATTCTAAATCAATATCAAAGTACATTGAAGTAAGATATTGTTGAAGCATTAGTATCTATAAAGGATTGCTTGTATGAAGAACAAGATAACACATCAATTAACTCGAAGCACCACTTGAACTTACATATTTTGTTAACTTTTTTGATGTTTCTCTTATTTTTCTAATAGTTATAAATGATTCAAAAGTTGATTCTATCATGGAGAACATCAGGAACTCAAATGTTAATCAATTGATTTTGATGGGTGAAAAAATGGAAAATTGAAGTTCTCCTTTACTTGTATTAGAGATAAGAATAGCAGACTATTGAGTACATTGCTTCTGTTATTCAGTTTTATGATGGCATGCTTTTACAGAGTGTTGAAGAGGCAGAATACCGTTGAGCATATGATTACTTTCTTTGGACCAGACAAAACCAGTTGATGAAGTAAGATTTGTTGTGTTTGAAAAAACTTGCTGATAATTTGAATACCTGATTTAATTCAAAATTCCTTTGGTCATTCTGAGAGGAGAACATGAAGTTGATGTTCAGAAAGCACTTTCTACCATCATTTTTGGGGCAATGGGAGCTGGTTCAGCTCGTTTAAATTATCAAACCTTCTTCACAATTTCTTCAAAAAGACCTTTACAAGGCAGCATTTGTTTCTTCTAATAACTTTCATTTTGTCCATCGTTATTGTTGTTTTTCTTGAGTCTGTCATGAGTTCTTTCATGTCAATTTCATGCTGATTAAGGTTTCATTCGACACAGCTTTCTTACCGCTTCTTGAAACAGTTTTTCAGTACAAAAATTAGAAAGCCATTTTAAAAAGCAGTAAAAAGTCATCCCAAATGAAGCCTAAGTTGTGTTATGCACTTTGCCTTCTCTTGTATTGGATTAAATTTTTTTCTGGTTTATTGTTCTCTATGATATGATCCTTAAAAGTATGTTAGTTTTTGTGAATGTAGGAACTACTTTAAAACAGTTAGGTTTCGTTTGGGACAGCTTTTAGCCACTGCTTTTTCACTATTTTCAATAAAGGCTTCATTTGGAATGTTTTTTTACTGCTTCTTAAAGCAGCTTTCTAATGCAATAATTTACTTTTTACACTAGAAAGCTAGTTTAAGAAGTAGTAAAAAAGCCGTACGAAACGAAACGTATGTTTTGTACTAAAAAGCCGTTGTAGAAAATAGTAAGAAAAATGTATCAAATGAAGCCTTAGGCTTGAAAATAATGAGAAAGCTGCCATAGGTTTCATTTGGGACAGCTTTCTTACTATTTTTAAAGCACCTTTTTAGTACAATAATTTTTTGAAATTAAAAATTTTTAACTATAAAACTACTTTAAAAAATAATAAGTAAGTTGCTCAAACGAAGCCTTAGTCGCATGCCCTTCATTGCTAAGGATTAAAGTATGTAGGCAGCTTATAAATATTTGATAAAGCTTTATGTAGATGTAATGACCAAAGCTTTCCACAGATCTAAACAGTAGAATTTGAATTAGAGCACGCCACGCCTTGTTAATCACTTAATCCACATATTGAATATCAGGTATCTTTCAATACATTGTAGTTTTGAGTGGCAAATTGCTGCCTTCATATGTTAAGCTAAATATTATAAAAAGTTTCTGCTTTCTCAAATTGGAAGCTTAAGAGTGCGTAGTGAACTATAACAAGCTTTGGTAGTTCTGACCGAAGAGCTACAGAACATTTTGTCATTCAGCTGACATAGGCTTCGTTCCAAACGGTTTTCTCGTTGTTTCATAAAGCGGCTTTTTAGTACTAGAAAGCTGCTTTAAGAAGCATAAAAAAAATCGTCCCAAACAAAACCATAATTTTTTACATTTTAGCATAGCTTGAATTCAGCTGAGATTCATGTAATAATGTGAAAGGGACACAAGCAGATTCACAACTTTGATATATAGGGCTTTGTTTGGGATGGTTTTTGTACTAGAAAGCTGCATTAGAAAGCAGTGAGAAAGTCATCCCAAATGAAGCCTTAATAGAAGGAGAGCTTATAATTTGATCTCATGTATGTGCATTTTAGAATTCAAAAGAGCTAATAGTAAGATCATTTTTTTCAATATAAATGAGTTAGCGGGTTGGATTAGGTCGGGTCAAATGGTCGGGTTGTTGGTGAGTCAAATTGGGGTTCAGGATTTTGAACTATTTATTAAATGGTCGGCTTCGTGTCTTATGGGTTCAAAATCAGGTTAATTTCGAGTCTGATATGAACCAGACCTATTAACTCATGTTGATATCCCTATTATATCTTTCAGGATTTAGGGTTAAGGTTGTAAACATATACTATTATTAACCTTCAAAAATAACCACCTGCTAGATGGATATGAAAAAAACATTGCGTTAGAACTTTGCTTCAAAACCGGCAGTCATGAATGATAATTGCTAAAGAAGGAGTTGAGAATGAAAGGGATTGTCCAATGTCTTCAGCAAAAGATCACTTATATAAACTAAAATGTCTCTTCAATTTTTTGTGGTAGTTTAATTCAAACCGAACTTTTAAATATATTTCCCCAAGAAATGAAAAAGAAGACTAATCAATTTTGGGCATATTATATGTTAGCGCATAAAAACAAAATTGTAGAGGAAATAAAACATAAATATGTACCGTAGATTAGTTTAATTTGGACCGCTCATTTATTTTGCTTTAGCTATATATATATATATATGCCTGTTTGTAATACCGATAGATAGTGAAGTTAATATGTTTAGTTTGCATTTCTTGGTCTGCTCTCGGGATCAGTTCTAGCAGCTGTGAGTTTTCTTCATGGTATCAGAGCTAAGCTAAGTCTTCTTCCCGATCTTTGCATTTTTTTTCTCTTACCTCCTCTCTGCTCTCTTTTCCGACATGGATGAATCTTCCACATCTCATTCTACCCTAGACATTCTTTTACCGTATTCATCTCTCACCATTCCACCTCAACTAAAGTTCTTGATGCATAACATCAAGATTCTTGTCTCTAATCCCCTAACTCCAGAAAATTATCCCTTATGCCGATCCCAAATCGAAAAAATATTTGCTGCAAACGGCTTTACTGTTCTTGATGGTTTCGCTCAAATGCCCCACCCCAAACGCAGAGACTGACAATACCAATCGCGGCTCTCCCTCTGATGTTTGGCTACTTCTTGATCAAAATCTTGCATCTGCATTGCTCTCAATCATTTCCACTTCGATCCTCCCTTATGTCCTTTCTCTCAAGCACTATGCTGACATTTGGGCAACTCTTGCTCACCAACTTCAAGCACCCACCCGATCTCATGTCGTTCAATTAAAGAACGAGCTCTACCATCTATCCAAAGGAGATCAATCGATGACGCAATATTTGCTTAATATTAAATCTAAAGTGGACGCTATCGCTGCCGCAGGGATTTCCATAGATCCCGAAGAAATCATTTTGCACACATTAAACGGACTTCCCGCAAAGTACCAGACCTTCAAGACAGCAATTCGCACAAATCTGCAACCAATTAATCTTGATGATCTCTACACGTTACTGTGTAGTGAGGAATTGAATTTGGCTCATGAAGCTACCCAAGAACTTCAATCTTTGCACCTTACAGACAACCCTTTGGCGCTGGCAGCAACCCGAGGACGTGGATGAGGTCGAAACAGCAATTCCCGTGGCCGATCATCAACTTACTCACGGCCAAATCGTACTTCAAATAGCAACACCCGAGGTGATTGCTAGCAGCTTTATTGCAACACTATTTGCCAAATTTGCTCCAAACAAGGTCATTCGGCCATCAAATGTTGGTACAGGCATGATCCAAACTATCAAGAAAATGCGTCAACTCAAGCTCTTTTCAGTTCTGCGGATTCTTCGAGACAATCCGATTGGTTTCTTAACACCGGAGCGTCCACTCACCTAACCTCCGACGCTTCTCAATTTCAAACTACTGAACCGTATACTGGGAAGTCTAAAGTCACTTTAGGCAATGGACATTCACTCCAGATCCACTACACAGGTAACGGCCTGCTACCTACACCTTCAGGTACTCTCAAACTACACAATCTTTATCACGTCCCTGATTTGTCATTTAATCTTTTATCTGTCTATCAATTAACGCGAGACAATTCTTGTGCTGTAACATTTTCTTATAATGGCTATAGAATTAAGGACTTGAAGACCAAGCGGGTTCTACTACAGGGACCATGCCATAATGGTCTTTACTCGATTCGGTCCTCTGTTCCATCTTCTACTCTGGCATTGCTCTTGGTACAAATAATACTGGATCTCTGGCACAGTCGGTTGGGACATTTGGATGCCTCCAAAATATGGAGTCTAGCAAGATTAGATCATACTATCCACACTAACATTTCGTCTAAACAATGCAATTCTTGTAATCTAGCTAAGAGTTCTCGTTTTTCTTTTACACCATCTACCACTACTACTTGTTCTCTGTTTGAAATTGTGCATTCCGACGTTTGGAGACCTTCCCCCACTATGTCGACTTATGGATTTTGTTACTATGTTTCTTTTATAGATGATTACTCAAGGTTTTGTTGGGTTTTTCCTTTAGTTCACAAATCTGACGTGTTTTCAAAATTTTTTGAGTTCTACAATATGATTAAATATCAATTTGGCAAACCCATCAAAATATTAAGAACTAATGGTGGCGGAGAATAACTTAACCGAAAATTCCAACAATTCTGTAAAATTTTCGGTTTATTACTTCAATACACTTGTCCCTATACACCATCTCAAAATGGTGTTGCTGAAAGAAAACATAGGCATTTAATGGAAATGGTTAGAAGTTTATTACTGCACTCCTTCGCACCATAAAGTTTATGGGTTGATGCTCTCTTTACGACTGTTTATCTCATTAATATCTTACCTTCTCATTCTCTCAACAACATGACTCCTTATGAATCTTTATTACTCAAAAGACCTATGTACACACATCTTAAAACCTTTGGTTGTCTCTGTTACCCGTGGCTTCTTCCTTATACCAAGTCCAAATTGGGGTCGTTCTCTAAACCATGTGTTTTTATTGGATATGCGTCCTCTCTAAAAGGATATCATTGTCTTGATCCTCTTACAAACAAAATTTGCACTTCTCGCCATGTTATTTTCAACGAACAAAATTTTCCCTTTCAACAACAGCAACAGTTAGCTAGCTTATCAAAACACACTGTGAATGTACCTCCCCTCCTATTAGTCCCTGCGACTGTTCTTCAGGCTCTTAATACTCCTGCTGCTTCTATGTCTAAAACCCAAGTAAACATTACCACCACTGCAACTATCCCTTTGTCCAGATATGTTAACCTTCCCATTGACACATCCACAACTGACACTACTACTGTTGCTCCTAGTCTCCCGCCAGCCAGTCTGATTCATACTCATCACATGATTACTCGATCTCGCACAGGTAATCTCAAGCCCAAGCAAATATTTAACCTCTCACATCAACTTATACCACAAGAATCTACTTCATACACTCAAGCTACTAAATTCAAACATTGGCGGGAAGCTATGTCTCAAGAATTTCAAGCCTTACAATTACAAGGCACATGGGAATTGGTACCGTCATCTCCTATCGTAAACATTCTTGGATGTAAATGGATGTTTCGTACAAAATATAACTCTGATGGATCTATTGCTCGATACAAAGCACGTCTTGTGGTGTCACGACCCGACCCGACCCGGGACGGATCCCGCTCGCACCGGGCCGCGACGCCGAAAACGAAACGAACAGACTGACCAGGATCTGGTTATGGAATTTGGTTCAGAACTGAATCTTCCAAATTATTCAACTCAAAACAGACACACAGACACAGAGCTACTATGAATCATCAACACAGCGGAACAAAACATCTATCTTTTCTTTTTCTCAAAACAATCATCTACAAATACAGTCCATGGCTTTAACCAGAAAGAAAGACAGAACATAAAAGCCATGACTATACAAAAATCAAAAGTACAAACAATACCTATACTGATCAGACTCTGAAATCTATTCCTGGACTTCCTTCCCTTTCCCAGAACCTGAAAACCACCAGAAAACAAGAGTGAGCTCAACAGCTCAGCAAAGCGACAAACCTCCAATCAAAACTTCCAGAATCCAAAACCAAACACTTCAGACCAAAAATCCGTACAGAAATCAGAACAGAATCGTATCTCGAATCAGAACAGAATTAAATCAAAACTTATACGGACATATATCAATTCAGAATCAGAGTCGTACAGATCATATCACATCAGAATACAAATCAAAACAGATTAAATTAACATAGTCAGAATCGTACATAAATCAGAAAGTCACAGAACGAAACGGAACAGATATCAAGTCAGACAGAAACGGAACAGATCAGACATCTCAAATCAACAGAATCAGAATCGTGCAGAAAACAACATTGTAGATCATATAGTATCAGAATCATAATTGCTTACAGAACAGATACGGAAAGCAGAATCAGATTATACGAAAAGCAGAATCAGATTAACTCAGATATCAGATAATATTTCATAGCTAAACTAAACTAAACAGAATCACTACGGATTCTAACCCTTATGTCTCCCATGTGCTCAAGGCACCAGAAATTCTCTGAGTAATTAATAGCTAAATGTGCTCACGGCACCAGAACAACAGAATTCATTGGATCCGGAACAGAATAGATATTTCTCCAACTTGAGCTCATCTAAGATTTTCCCCAGACACTAAATGAATCTCATAGGATCCAGGCCCCTTATAACTCCCATTTATAGCATATACAGATAGCATATCAATTCAGAAGAAATCCGGGCAAATCAGAAATCAGACAAAAATCGGGCAGCACAACGGCAGTAGACGGAATTTACACAAAATTTCCTGAAAATCACAAATTACCAAATTCGCACAGAATGTAGATAATAACATTTCAGAACATTTATTCTACTGCACAGATAATTTTTGACTACACAGAAAAATACAGTCGAAATAAAACCCCGTCAAATCAAAAATACCCGGACAAAAATCTTCAGAAAATAACCAAAACGTGCAAACTCAGCACGTCAACAACATTCAGAAAGTTACGCGGTAAAAACTGATCCAATCAAAAGATACGGACGAAAATCACTAACGGAAACGAAATCCGGACAGAAAATACTGCCAAACACGACGGTTCTGAAAATTGAGAAAGGCGGAATGTGTCTTACCTTGCATACAACAATATCTCGAACAGTCTCGTCGGACGAAAACAGCTCCGCGTCGTCCGAAAATCAATTTTTCCCAAATTTCTCTCGACTTTCTCTCTCCTCAGAAAACAGATATTTTTATTTTTTGATTTTTCTCTCTCTTCAAAACGACTGAAATCAGCTTTATAACATGCAGATCGGCCCGGCCGATCGCCAGATCGTCCCAGGACGATCAGACCAAATTTGATCGTCCTGGACGGTTCCCAGGACTTTTCTCAGGCCGATATTTTGAACAGTGCAAATCGGTCTTGCCGATGTCCTCGATCGGCCTGGACGATGCTTACAGAAAACCACCTGGAGCAAATCTGGGTAAATTCTGTAGCAAATTCTCAACTGATCGTCCCAGGACGATCCAGATCGTCCTGGACAATCCTGGAGCAGATTTTGATATCACATGTGGCACTTGGTTGCAACCAACAATATGGGCTAGATTATTACGAAACATTTAGCCCAGTAGCAAAAATATCTAATTTTTGTATTTTAATTATCATTGCTTTACACAATACTTGGCCTATTCATCAACTAGATGTCTCAAATGCGTTTTTACACGGCTCACTACAAGAAGATGTGTATATGCAACAGCTACCGGGTTTCCAAGATGTTCTCCATCCTACCTATTTGTGCAAATTGAAAAAGGCTCTTTATGGCCTTAAATAATCACCGCAGCAATGGTTTGACACACTTATTGTAAAACCCTTCAAAAAGCTGATTTTTTTTAGTG
>NW_021318595.1:366511-375397 GCF_001605985.2 Dendrobium catenatum
TAGAGATTTTCCTAATTGACCCCTTTGACTTATGTTGAGTGCAAAAATGCTAAGGACTAATGCAATTAAAAAATTTATCTCTTTAAATATATTTCTAATGCAATGCATGCTGGTCGACGACTTCAAATCAAATATGCTTGAAATTTTAAAAACATGCTTAGAAAATAATTTTTTAGAAGACTGGACTTCCCTAGGTCCGGTACCTCGTCCTTATAGGTCAGACTATCCAGACTCTACCCACGGGCGGGGAAGGGTCTAAAGCAAGGAGAGAGTAATGTAGAAATATGCATGTGACCCAGGGCTCGATCCCCGGCTAATTCCCTAGGTTCATTATCTTACTATGTTATTTAGACTCACTAAAATTTTAAATTCTAAGATTATGAGTATAAAATTTTTTTCACCCTCTCGAGTCTCTCGTATCCAGTGCAAGTTCCACTGATAATAATCGAGAGAATTATTGATGAATATTTTGCCAGCTTACTTAAACTCAACAAATAGTTACTGACATATTATCTGCCAATAAGATGACTGACAAATAATTCGCCAAAAAGTTTGACGTAAAGAGCCCTATTTCGACTTGTCTGCCATTTGACTTCTCATTTCTTTCCCTTTTCCTTTGGATAGCTTTGCTTGTGTTCGAGATCTGCCTCGAACATGACTGAACCCTTGCCGACTTTTCCACACCATTTGCCACTAGTTGCCTCTACTCACCGCCTCTGATAAGGAAAGGTTGCTTCCTTTTATAAGAGAGATCAGGTATCTTTCTATACCACATAAGCTTATTTTTAATCACACTAATCTCTAACAGATACTACTTCAACATTTATAATATATTTATTTTTCTCTTCTAATTTCATATACATCTTATCTTACATTCTCATTTCTATATGCAACAACTTAGATAATCAATAGCCTTTTAATTACTAAATTACTTTAGGCTATAAGCATAGTCGATCTAATCATTATTTTTATTAACTTTATCATTTAATCCATCAATAATATCTTTTTTATTTGTAACACTCACCCCCCCCCCCCCCACCCCCCCCCCCCCCCCCTCCGAGATGCTTCTCTATTTTTTAATCACTCATCTAATTCTAGAGATTTTTATCCTCACTATTTTTTTTGCATTCTTCCATATAATAGCTCTCATAAACTTGATTTTATCACGCATTCCTTTCACTTAAAAGATTTTTTTAACATACTTTAAAAATTGATCAAATTTAATAGATTAGCAATTTAGTGGCTGCAGCTAGAAATGTTATTGATTTTAAAGCAACACAAATACCATTTGAAATCCCTAATAAGTAATGATTTTCAAATTTTTACATAGAAAATGAATAAACAAAAGGAGAAATCATCATGTTCTAATCAATGTTATATTATATCTAACTAAATAATAAGAAAGCTTAGCGTGGAAAATATTACTTTCTTGTTTCAAGGATAGAAGTGGATGTTGAGGAATGGTTTGTACCTCTTGAGATGAAAAATGTTGCCCCTCTTGATATAATGCCTCAAGTAGTTGGTCCATTAACGTGTATCTCTTCCCACGTCTACTTAAATCATGTAAGTGAGCATAACATGCTCTTCTTTATCAATGCTCATATTCATACAAAATGATGATTACGTAAAGAGAAAGGGAGAAAAGACGATACAGCGCTTAGGAAGTGCTCTCCAACTGTCATGGCCATGTTCGGATGTAATGATGTCGCTCCAAAAATCTTAAACCCGTTCTCCCAGCGCCACCTGTTGACGTTGCTTTTTGCTTTCAGGGAGTTTTAACGGATAAGTCCGGGAAATTTTTGGAAGGGCAGATTATGATTTTAGATAAGACACACCCAGAGATTTTGCTCTCATTTGGCAAGGACTTTATGATTGAGTCTTGTTTTCTATAGGGCCCAGCCCCTTATATTTAATTACTCCTCTCGATCATGAGAGAGAATTTCGATTAAGCTAGTCATCGGTGAACATTATATACGTGGATACAAGATATTCAGCATATAGTATAGCATTGGGCTTTGGTTTGGATGTTTGAAAGTTTGATATTTAAAAATTAAAGATTCAACCATTTTATCTTGAAGTGGATTGGTGGTGGAGTGATGATGAGCTCGATCAAAGATCTCATGGTTTCCGTCGTCTCGGTCAATTCGTGGTCCTGGTCTACTTAGTCAGAGGAGGTTGTCGATACCCAAACCTGATAAAAAGGATCTTTGTTACGTCATGGGTTGCATCATCCAAGGGTACCTTATATACCTGGGGTGAATTTTTGTCTAAGAGTGCGAATAAATTTGATAATCCCCTTCCGAGCTGACAGAGGGCATTGTGCCCTATCGATTATATCATATTAAATTTCATTACTCAATATAGTTCGATGTCATTAAGAGAGCATACAAGCGCTAACTATGGTCATAATATAGTGGTGCCTTTTGGCTGCGACCCCCAGTTTTTCAAAGCTCCTCTTTCTCTCTCAATGCAACTACTGACTACTTGATCAATAATGATTTTAGTAGCTTTTAAATATATTTAAAGACTCAAAAGGATCCCGCATTATGGTGCTCAACCTGTGCGCTCGTTGTTACTCCAAAATCTTATTTCTTAGACTGAAATGTTACAAATTTCACTATTTGGTAATCTGGAACTATTAGTAGTGCGTCGAAGCACTCAAACACCCGTGCCGAGGCCTCTAATAGTGATGATTTGAAATTTTATTGAAATTCAAAACTAAACACTTAAGAATTCATTCTAAGGCATACACAATCATTTTCAAGCACCTAAAACACTCCAAAGTCACGCAATGAATCATAAACTCAGAGTCAACACAAGTAAACCATTGTATGCTAATTTAGAGTGTCCGCAGCTGTGGCTATAAAAACAGGGGGTGATGAGGAGAAAGTTTATTAAAATCATTTAGATTTTTTATCTTCTTTGAAAAGGATGAGAAGCTCTCTTAATGTAGCTTTTCAAATCTCCTCGCAGCATGTAGTTCTCTAGAGCCTAGTCATCACATTTTTAAAGGATGATTGACGATAAAGAGAATGCGGATGGATATCTCCATTTTGAATATTGGACGCGCAAGAACGATTAAAATTAGAATCATTAACATGTTCAATTATTTGGTTGTGGTTTGGTGTATTTCCCTTCTAAGGAGAAATTTGAGGATAGGCGTAAAATAGTAAACCTAATTAATAGTTATCAAGTGAGTGACAACAAATCATTAGAATGTGATATGAGAATGCATTCATGAAGTGCACGTGAAAGGGAAGTATATGAATACTACATACATATTTTTCTTCTATGATGCTATTATATTAAGTCATGATAAATTATAATGTTACTTTCAATGAAATTAGCCACTTAGATAAGAGAAGATACTAGTCTTTACATACCCTAAAAAAGGCTAGGCATGGAAGATATTTAATAGCTGGATAAGAATATGAATGGGCCAATCTGAGGCAATCTAAGAGAAAGGCCCTATCCCATCACACTGCTACCTCAGTTATATTATATCAATTATTGTATCTGCTGGGCTTAGAAGGCATCCCATAATATGGAAAGTCATCGATGAGTTTTCTTTGAGAGAAACGCCTTAGATGTTGATAAAGTGCTCATTAGTCAAGATTTTCCCCAATATGTTAAATATATTAGTTATAACTATATAATATATATATATATATAAAATATATATAATATATTATTATGTTTAAAAATTATTATATATATTATTAATGAATAATTAACTTTCAACGTGATTTTTAATTAACCTGGAGATTTTTGTCACATCCAACATCTATTTTGGAAGAATTCATTCTTTTAACTTTATTAGACAATAATCAGGAACTATGCTAATTTATTAGCAGTAATAAAATATATAAAGTAAAAAAAAATTTATTAATCAAAATATCCATATGCATCTCCATTAATATTCATTAACCCAAAAATTATATAATACACTACGGAAATGGTCAATACCGACAAACAAAATATGTTCGGTAACACTGAGGAAAATTCACACAAAATTTCCTCTTTCAGTAAAATGCTGGCAAAAACCTTTCCGACGGTAATTCACACATCTAAAAATCTAATCGGCAAAAAGTTTTAAGTCGAAAATGTTTCGCGCATTCTGGCTCCAAAAAATGGAGACTGACATCTTTTTGTTAGCAAATTTCAGTGTTTTCTCCACCGGTATCTCTGGATGGAACTAAAAAGGTATGTCAAAACACTAGCCAGATAATTTACTGCCTAGTTCATTGCACAAAGTTATCGACATAGAATGCCGACATATATCTATCAGAAAAGCTCGACATAAATATACGACATAAATAATGATTCAGTTTTGTGTATCGTGTTGTCTGTGGTATATTTCTTGTAAAAAAATTCAACTGTAAACATTGGTAGCATAAATAAAATAAATCCAATGACTTTTAAAAATAGTTGTTATATTACAGACCACCATTAGAAAATATAATATAATAACATTTAAACATCTAGCTGTTAATCAAGACAAATCACCAAATATATTAACACAATTAAAAAAATAAGATTAAATCATCAACAATTATCTATAATAAACAAGTGTAGAGGTCTTAATAAAACAGATAAACTAAAACAGTTCAAAAATTTACATATTATATATGTCCACATCATTAAATAAACCTCTCTCTAATTCAGTCTCTTCTTTTGCTAATGTTGTATTCTAGTCTACTTAATTGCTCCTCATCTTTCGCATTTTCTCTGATAATTGAGTTTGATGCAACCTGCCATCTCTTTTACTAAGTGTATCTGCAGCTCTAGTCATTTTGTGCTTTCCTAACATGCTCTTGGCTTGATTATAAGGGCCACTTACTTTGTTGGCTATAAATAGGATTTTCTCATGTCATTTGTTGAGAGTGGAGTCACATAAAGTCTGCCACTCATATGTATGGCTTGCAAGCTTAAAGTCGTATACTCTGCCATGCTGCATTTTTTACTACCACCCCATTGCCCGACCCTAAAGTTTGGCCAGTAACCCTCCAGGAATAATTTCTGCTAATCCCACTAAGAAGAAAGCCAAAATCCCAAAACATTATGGCAGCCTACTTTCTTCTCCAAAAAAGTTATTGTTATACTCCTCCTTTATAAAGTTAAATAAAATTTTAAAGTAATTTAAATATTTATTCGAAAATATTAAACTTATATACTGTTACATAGACTTTCCTCGCTCACTCATCAACCCATTGCTGTTGCTCCTGCTAATTTGGCGTATGACTATACAATTCAACAGGGGTAAGTTCTCTAACCAACATCGCTTTTTATCACAACATATATTAGGTATTGATATAAAGTATATTATAATAAATCTTAAAATTCCTTACCAAATGTCATCCTTATGCTCAATATGTGGAATTGAACCCTCAGTTATGAAGGGAACTACCTATGCCCCCAATATCAGAAGCTCTGTATGTTTATTTTAGGTCCCTCCTATATATACTCTTGCTACCCAAGCAGACTATTCAAACTCAGCCACACACTTCACAAATCCAGAGTGGTCGCTCACCTGCCTTTTAATGTATTGTAAACATGTCTCGCATGCGAGTTCGACCGCTGCTTCTCAAAATTCTTTCTAATTTTATACATTTGTGTGCTGTGGCAGCCAACAAAAATATTTTTGCGTTTTTAAAAACATATAATATAAAATATTCATATTTTATTAGCTTAGTAAAGATATATAAACAAAACTATTTACATCAAACTAACTTCAAGTCTCTAAACATATGTTCCGCACTTTTTATTGAACTTTCTTCTAAGAAAATTATAAGGAAGCCATCATACCTTACTCCATATTATGCATCATATATTTTAGCATCAGTTATTTTGACAGCGTAAAACCTGTCAAAAATATGTAGGTGCGTTAAAATATTAATAAATTTAGTTGCCTTTTAATAATATTTTAATACATACGTTCCCAATTATATTCAATTATATTCGAACCATCTATTGATTGATTTACTATAGGCTGGGGTTATAGAAGGTCCACAACTGTAGCTGGCTGAAGGAGTGGTGGGGGATATGTATGATGGGACATAGGTGGATATGGAGTAATGGAGAGCCACCATAAGACAAGGTGGGGTGTGTGAGGGGGTAAATCTAGTGTAGAAGGGAGTGCTCTATGTTGCATCTGGGCGAAGAAAAGTGGGGGTCTGTTGAGCTAGAACTATAGGTTACTGGTAAGGAGTAGGTAAAGGTGGGCTAGGCTTGCTCTTAGTGCCGGATGAAATGAAGATGTCCCCATTATGAACAAACAAGTTAGGTGGGCCAATAATTGTCTTTTGTGTGCTTTTGAAAATTTTTGTAATCATCCTCTTTTACGCTCATCATCTGAAGTCATCTTAATAAAAAAAAATATTTATGTCATAATAATTATAATAAAATTAATATAAATAACTATAGTAAAATACATAATAAAGTATAGCAATTAATAAATAAAAAAATAATTATTGCATGATGTTGATTAATAATGATTGTCAAAATTCATTTATCTTACGTTGATTTACTTTCAGAGATTAAAACATCATGCATCACTATCAAAATTTCTATGATTTTTATATATTTTTAAATCTATTTTCTCTAACTGCACTCAATCTAAAGTAGTTTTAATTTAATATTCATATTATTAACATGATGCTTTTAAGTTTGCAATAACTCTTTCTTGATGTGGCTAATGATATTGATGTATTTTTTCTCAATAACGCCCTAGTTTAGTCTGTCATAACTATGAGCCAATCTTGGTTGCCTATAACTTTACTATGATAGTTAAGTAAAATCAGACTTGCCTTGCCTGGCTTTCAATGATGAATGGGGTCAAACTTTGAATATCTCCTACCCCACTTAACTTCTCTATCATACTTAAAAAGTGGAGAAGGACCTATGATCCACTCCCTCTTCTCATAATAAATTTAATATATCAATTAATGATATAAAGAATAAGTTGATCTTTACTTTTTGAGTATATAGCCCACGGAAATGACATAAGCATCGAAACATGAAGAGTGATCATACATAACTCTGGAGAAGATTATATGGGGTGGTAGACACAAGCCAACTTGAAAGTAAGGTGAACATATGGATAGAATGAAGTAAAACCAATATGGCGCATAATATCTAATTATATATTATATTCTTGAATTTATGGCGCAGAATATTATGTATCAAAGTGTTTACAAGCATGGTTCTAACGGATATTTAATAAACCTTCTTGCCGAAATGTGTTCATTATTGCTATCTCATTGTGCCAGTAGATCTGCATGATTGATATAATATTGTAGTATAGGAAATTGGGGTAAGTAAAATATCCTACTAACTAGTACTTCCTTTAGCTATCTTTTTTGTGATTAGATTTTGATTTAAATTTGCAGTAATGACATGTAATTTTTGTTGATTATCTTTATAAAATAATTGCATCCATTGACATAAACAGATATCTTTGGTGTATGTTAAACCAAAGATTGGAAAACCAACTTCTTAGTCTGATATTAAATCTATAGGAAAATATTATCTACCAGTTGATTTTTTTTAAATAATCCAATGAATTGATTAAAACATCATGAGAGATATAATACTTTTGTCTTGATGCTTACATCTTAACAAGTAAGGAACTTTGAGTTGAGTGGCTGTAACTTCTTCCATATTGGTTATTGAAGCACTGTAACAATTTAATAAAAATTTTGTACATCTTATTAGGTAACTCTTTTATTTATTGATCAAAATTGTGCTAGTTGTATCATAAATTAAAGTCTTGAAGATCAGGGTTGGACTATTTTCTTTCTTAACTATATTAGACTATCGATAGATACTTCAACCTTACATATAATATGATATATTTAGATAATGTTATAATATTTTACTGCAAGGAAACTATAAATGAGTTTATTCTGCTCGGAAGGACCATCATTTAATGTGACCAAAACCATCAAGGCGACTCTCTCTATTCTTATCATCCATTGGAGCGTTCATCAACCTTCTCACATATATGACTATTTTTATGTCCTTCTATAATCAAACATGTCCAATGCATTCCTCTACAGTAGCACACAACAATTGCCTAATGTATTTCTTCTACTTCCACCAATCCAACTTAAATTTACCAAATATATCCCCATCTATTTTCACCATAAATAGATCAAAGATATAAAAATGTGTACTTATTTGTAACTCATCACCCAAAGTCCAATCCCTAGCTAGGTCTATACTATTAAAAATACACTAAATATATGAAGTTTTAGATTTATTTGTGTGAAAATCTTTAGACTCTACAGGTTACCTACATAATTTAACGTAACTTTAACTCCCTCTTTACTTATAATCATTACAAGAAGAATATCAATCAGTAAAAAGCATACCCAAGGTATATACTATTGCAAATGTTCTAGTTAAGAAAGTCCAAATGTACTAGAGCAAAAAGCCATACAACAAAATACATTCTCTTGATCAATGTCTATGAGAACATCCATAACTAATTAAGAGTATACACCAGATACATTCTCTTGCAAATGTCTTGTGGGGTGAGAACAAACATATAAAATAAATTAAACGAATACACCAAGATACATTCTATTACAAATGTCTAAGTGAGAACATCCATAACAAAAACCAAAAGACATACACAATACCTTCTCTTGAAAATGTTCTAGTGAGAAATCCATAAAAAAATCAAAAGATATACACAATGTTCATTTTTGTAAATGTCTAGTGAGAACATCATACAAAAGGAAAAAAGAATACATCAAGATACATTTTTGCAAATTGTCTAGTGAGAAACTCCATAATAAAAATCAAAAGCATACACACCAAGGGTTCATTCTCTTTCCAAATGTTTAGTGAGAGCATCCATAACAAAAACAAAAAGAATATACC
>NW_021318595.1:375497-377638 GCF_001605985.2 Dendrobium catenatum
GATCTTCTTAGCTTTTCCAGCATAAATCATCCACTGTTTGAGACGATCCACGTAGGAGTTGTTTCCAAGACGACAAAGAAACTTGGCAGCTTATCCTGTCCTCAAGACAGCAAGCATTCCCTTATATCTTGTCTTCAAGATAGTAGGTGTTCCATCCTAAGTGGACTTCAAGAAAACCACTGCAAGAACCTTCAGCCATTGGATAGTTGCTGTCATCTTCTCTAGAAGATCGCATTCAAATATTCACAACAATTCTTAAGGCTGATCGGTGTTCTTGGGCGGTGAAAATTAGGTGGACCATCAAATGTTTGAGTGAAGCTAACCTTGCAACTAACGGTCATCAAATGTTTGAGTGAAGCTAACCTTGCAACTAACTTTTCCTTCTCTTTCCTTCTCTTTCTCTCTCCTCAGATATTTTCGTTTTTATAAAATGATTTTCTCTCTCGTCAAATGTTTTGGTCAGCTGTTTTTCAAGTTCCATGTACTCGAGATCATCAACCACGTCATCTGCATCATCAATGACATCTTGTAGCTGCCATAGCCATTCGTTAAGAGCCGGATTTTTGTCTGTGATCTGCTCTTGGCTGGAAGCAAAGTGGACGACAGCTTGGATCTTGGGGTACTTCTCTCTCAGCCTTCGCAGCTCCTCCTTCGTGCGTTTATTCCATCTGACTTGATCTTCCACGTAACGGAAGCAAAAGCTGATGATCTTCTCCATAATTGGATCAAGAGACATATCTGCCATGGCAACGACGATGGCTGTAGGGCAGAACAACTGAACAGTAAGAAAGAAAAAAAGGAGAGTGGAAGAGATGAAGATTAGATAGTCTACTGTCTCACGACTCCTGTTTAAGATAAGGAAATCCTTTCATCCTTCACCTCAACCGTTCCTTCAAAATCCGACAGCTTAGTGGAGACGTCAACAGCACGGAAATGGTTAAGTCCAGCAAACGCACACTCGAAAATGAAGGAGTGAGGAACGTGCAAAACAAAAATTCTCCAAACTGTTAATTGAATTTGAACAGCTTGATTCACAAATTAGAGAATAATGAAAATGCAAAAAATTGAAAATGGCCAAATTGACTAAACTAATTTGAAATAAATTTGATTTAGTTGGAATCAATTTAGTCTAAATTAGTCTCAAATGATTGAATTAGATCAACTGAATTCATTTTAATGAAATTCAATTTAATTAAATCTGAACTAATTCAATTTGATTTGATCAAGTTTAGTTTAAGTTAATTTAATGCAATTGACAGTTTGAGTCGACTTGGCTTGATTTAACTTTCTCTATCTCGATTCCAAAAATGAGATGATGAAGATTATAAAATTGATTTGGAAAAGGAGGCCAATATAGCAAAGAATTGTCTACTGCTAACAACATTATGGGCCATGATAATGAGTCCTTGTGCTTCATTAGTAATTTTATTCTTAACATATTCAAATCCAATAAGAGGAATGATAGAGAAGTTGCTTTTACATATTCTAAACAATAACCTTATGATGCTGTTTAATAATCTAAATTAATATTTTGGATGAGTTTGATTCCCTTAAGTTTAAATTTTCAGCACAATTAAGTTATTTTTTATTTTGCAAGCACAAGTATCGTAACCGTCTTTTTTATACTATCATGCTTAATTTTACTGGTGAACAGAGGTGTCGAAAATTGACTCAACATGAAAACCCGACATAAATCCAATCTAAATTTTTCGAGTTTGCGTCAACCCTTTTTAAGAACGGTGTTCGAATAAAATTTGGTCTCATATTAGCAAAAGCTTCAGTTAATTTGCTAAACCAAAGAAATAAATAATATTTCAAGTTTCTTACTCAAAAGAAGGCATATAAACTCATATGTGTAAATTATTTAGGAATGGGCAATTCATCAATGCTCAGATTATATGCCAAGCTTTTAATCTCAATATGCGTTTGTAATTTATTTGTTTCATCGATGAATATTAATAACTTAGTAAAAGACATGTATATTGAGATGAACAAGAATTTGACGAGCTTGGGCTCATTGGATTCGTCTCGTCGAGCCGCTCGATTCGACTATAAACATGTCACGTTTGGAAACCTTTTGGTAATCCAAATTATTGTATGAACCTTCCAAATATGCTTCGGGTCCTCAATTTGGATCTATT
>NW_021318595.1:377714-384597 GCF_001605985.2 Dendrobium catenatum
ATATATATTATGATATATTAAAACCGAAGCTAAAATGCAAGGCATAATGGCAAAGAGAATCTCAGATTATATGTGATACGGCACCATAAAATTAGCTTGATCATGCACGAATCTCGAGGCAAAAGCTAGTTCGAAACTTCAAAAATTAATTCTGAGAGCACCCGAACTCCGATTTCAGCGAGCTTATAGTCAAACTGAGCGTCTCGGAAATACGAACCCAACGACACCAAGATCAACCCAATCCGAGCCCAAATGAGCCCGAATCAAGGACCCGAAGCGGTGTTGGAAGGTTTAAACCGCAATTTGAGTTACCAAAACGGTCTCCTATTTTAACGATCTTATACTCGAATCGAGCGGCTCGACGAGACGAATCCAACGAGCCCAAGATCGCCAAATTCCGACATCATTAAAGCTTCCAAATGTCCAACGAACGGTGTACGATCGAACAGTTCAATATCGGTCGTCCATTCAAATCACTCCCTATTCGCCCATGATCTCACACCTATTTACGAGATATGCCACTCCATAAAAACTATAAATAGGGCCCTTATTCATCACAAAGGGGACTCAAGTGAAGAGAGAGAAGAAGAAGAGAAGAAGGAAAAAAGGAAAAGGCGAATCCTCTCCTCCTCGACCACCGCCGGAGCTCTTCCTGCCGCCTGAATACGTCGGAACTCTGCCAGATTTTTGGAAAACGACAGGATTCTGCAAAACTTTGTAAATTTGTTTCAAGTTGTAATCTGATTGTCCCGATTTGTGGGACGAATCAGTTTCTTGTAATTTACAAAAACACTAGTGGAATTTTACAACTTGGCAAGGCCCCGTGGTTTTTTCCCTTTTTGGGTTTTCCACGTATAAATGCCGGTGTTCATATTCTCTTTACTGTTTGTGTGTTAAATTTACATGCAACGCTCGGACGCGAATTTACAAACTCTACCGCCGCGTATTTTCTAGTACGCCGCGTATTTTCTAGTACGCAACAGTTTGGCGCCGTCTGTGGGAAACACTATCCCACAACTTCAAGTATTGCTGCAATGGTTAACAGGCGCAGCAGTCGTCTAGTTGGAGCTTCTCACTCCAAATCTCGTCAGTCCAGAAATCCGTCTATCAACCATAGACGATCGATGTCAGCATCTTTTGATCCTGGGGGGCAGAATGCTGCCGGCGAAGGGACCTCGGAACCTTCTTTAGAAGAAAGAATACGCAAGATGGAAGAATCTCAAAATGATATCCTTCAACTCCTGCGAGAAAATCGGCAACCAACACTGGCACAAAGGTAGGAAATTCTCCTCCCTCAGGATTCACCACGAGGTGAAGATGTTCAATTCGAACATCTTCAAGCAGAAAATCGTCTTCCTCCACCTAGGAGACATCCTAAGCCGCGACAGGATAATGAACTTGCTAATACAGCAAGTTCTACACATCCTCCACCCTCAATTCGGCAGCCTCGCATTCTCCCAGATCTCCCAGAAGACTCTGCCCTACCACACGTTATGTAGCTCCCTCACGACGCCCTGCGTTACGAACTGCGAAGGTTGGTAAGGGAAGAATTCCCCTAAGGGGATGCGAGACAAACTCTCCGACAGAGAGACTTTCAGGAATCATCACCTCTAACTGAGGTCATACTACAACATCCCATTCCGGCTAGATTTAAGCTACCCAGCATCGAGTCTTACGACGGAACGTCCGACCCGTACGAGCATATCGACCACTACATAACCATTATGCACATTCAACGAGCCTCGGACGCTCTCCTCTGCCAAGTCTTTTCTGCCACTCTCAAAGGACAGGCTCGCACATGATTCTACTCGCTTCCGTCGGGGACGATCCCTTCATTTATGAAATTCGCAAAAGCTTTTGTCGAGCAAGTCGTAGCTAACCGAAGAATTGCTAAGGATTCCTCTCACCTCTCTGTAATCCGCCAAAACGAAGGAGAATCTTTAATGGAGTATTTTCAGCAATTCTCCACTGAAGCTTGACAAATCCCAAGAGTAGATCCTGCATTGTTGAGAGGAGTATTCCTTAAAGGCCTTCTCCCTAGCCCCTTCTATTCGGCACTTATGCGCGACACTGTTCTTCATACGCCGATTTAATTCACCGGGTAGAAGCTCAAATCTCGACAGATGAGGATATAAATGCCCATAGGAAACAATTTGAATAATCTACCGAAAAATGCAAGGGAGCACCAGGGACAGATAATTCTTCCTCGCAACGAAAGAAGTAAGGGAAGAACAATCTACCTTCGAGGCCTCCGTTGCTACGAAGAGAACCTCGACAGGAGAAAGAGTACACTCCTCTCAATACGTCTCGAGCAAATGTGTTAATGGCTGTTCGAGATCAAGATACGGTAAAGTGGCCACATCCCTTGAAGCCGAATACAGAAAATCAGGACCAATACTTCCATTTCCATCGTAGTCGTGGCCACACTACAGAAGCCTGTAGACAGCTGAAGGAGGAAATTGAAAGGCTTGTCCGTCAAGGTTATCTTCGGCAGTTTATTCGGGATCCACCTGCCCAAGAAGAAACTCGTCCCACTGGGGGGCAAGATCGACAACAGAAGCCACCAGTAAATAATCGAATAACAATTGGAGAAATTGAGACAATAGCTGGAGGCCCTTTGCTATTCGATAAAGTCTTTTTGGTTGTGGATGAAATTCCAACTCCAAAGAAAGCTCGTGTAGATCACACCATCACCTTTGATGATTTCGATTTGGAGGGAGTGAAAACCCCTCACCAAGATCCTCTCGTTGTCAGTGCAGGCATAGGTGACCCATGCTACAATGTTAAGAGAAGTCTCGTGGACAACGGTAGTTCAGTAGACATCCTGTTCTACTCTACCTTCCTTAATTTGGGGCTCGCCACAGAGAAGCTTCAACCCGCGGCAGGTCCTTTATACGAATTTGACAATCGACCTGTGCGAGTAGAAGGGATAATCAATCTCTCAGTTGTGCTTGGAGAATTCCCCCGACAATTTACACACTCTGTCAGTTTGTCGTTGTAAAGTCCGAATCGGCTTACAACGCTATCTTTGGGAGGCCACTCCAATCAATTTTTGGGATTGTCACATCTATCCCTCATCTCAAGCTGAAGTTCCGCACTCTGACAGGAGTTAGTGTGGTGTGCGGAGATCAACAAACAGCACAAACCTGCTATCTCAGGCAGGTTAAAACACACCCGACTGATACTATAAACATTGAGAATTTTGATCTCCAGAACGAAGACATACCTCAGAGAGCCTCTCCAGTAGAAGAACTCACCACTGTATCTATCTCTAAAGAACATTCTCTAAAGACGGTGCAAATTGGGTCACTTCTTTGAGAAGACGAGAAGAAAATATTCACAGATTTTCTACGAGAAAATTAGGATATTTTTGCATGGAGTCCGGCGAATATGCCCGGGATTAATCCTGAAATAATTGTACATTCCCTTAAGGTCAATCCGGCGAACAAACCAATCATCTAGAAGAAAAGGAATTTTGCACCAGATCGTCAGTAGGCGATCGAACAAGAAGTGGACAAACTTCTGAAAGCCGGATTCATACGAGAAGTGCATTATCCTACTTGGCTGGTAAATGTCGTCTTGGTTCGAAAGGGGAGCGGTGCATGGAGAATGTGCATAGACTATACTGACCTCAACAAGGCCTGCCCAAAAGACAGTTTTCCTCTTCCGCGCATCGACCAGTTAGTCGATACCACTTCTGGGCATCAAATGTTGAGTTTCATGGATGCCTACTCGGGTTACAATCAAATCAAGATGAATCCGACTGATGAGGAAGCAACAGTATTTCAAACAGACAGAGGACTGTACTGTTATCGGGTAATGCCCTTCGGGCTCAAGAATACTGGAGCAACTTACTAACGCCTCATGAATAAGGTTTTCAAAGCCCTTATTGGGCGTAACATGGAGGTGTACCTCGATGACATGTTGGTAAAGAGTCTTGAAAAATCTCAACATATCTCCGACTTGGAGCAGTGCTTCCATCTGTTGAGACGTTACAATATGCGACTCAACCCCGCCAAATGCGTCTTCGGAGTTGCTTCTGGAAAATTTCTAGGTTTTATAGTAACCCACAGAGGAATTGAAGCCAATCCCGAAAAGATCAAGGCATTAAGAGATATGATGCCCCCGAAGAACATCAAGGAAGTCCAAAGGCTGAATGGGAGAATTGCAGCATTGTCTCGTTTCCTGGCACGTTTAGGAGACAAATATCTGTCTTTCTTCAAAATACTCAGAGGCGCCCGCAACTCTGGGTTCCAATGGACAGCCGAATGCCAAGAAGCCTTCGAACAGCTACGAAAGTATTTGGCTTCCCCACCGCTACTTTCTAAACCAACACCCGGAGCAAAGTTGTATTTATACATAGCTGTTTCGGCCCAAGCCATCAGTTCGGTCTTGGCGAGAAGAGAATACTATACAACGCCCCATCTACTATGTCAGTAAAATCCTATCTGAAACAGAGGGGCGTTATCCCTTAATGGATAAAACAACATTGGCACTAGTTTATTCTGCCAGAAAACTACGCCCCTACTTCGAAGCCCACTCAATTGGGGTTTACATAAATCTGCCGCTGAAAAATATTCTGCAAAAACCAGAAGCATCGGGTATACTCGTCAAGTGGTCTGTAGAACTGCGAGAATTTGACATTCACTATTTGCCTAGACCTGATATCAAATCTCAAGCGCTTGTAGATTTCATGGTTGAATGCACCGTTCTAGTATCCGATATTCAATCAGGTACTTTGCCTTCTCCTCCGCGTTGGATGTTGTATGTTGATGGATCCTTTGGAAGTTCTGGCGCTGGAATTTTGTTAATATCCCGCAGGAGATTACTCTTGAGTATGGGCTCCGACTCAAGTTCCCGGCAACAAACAACATGGCAGAATACAAAGCTCTTATCGCTGGACTAAGACTAGCAGTCAATTGTGAGGTGTAGAATCTAGTAATCCACACTGATTCACAACTAGTCGCTTCTCAGGTGGAAGGAGAATTTGATATCCACAATCCGCAGCTAGCCCAATATTGCAAATTTGTAAAACTACTTTTGGCCCGAATAGGAGAATATCAAATTATACATGTTCTCTAAGAGCAAAATGCAAGAGTAGATGCTCTATCAAAACTTGTAACATCGACGACGAGAGACATCTATAAGAGAAAATGTGTTGAGGATATCCATTTTCCAAGTATCCAAGGTCCATGGGTCATACAATCGATCGATGAAATAAGGGAGGAGTCTTGGATCAATCCCATTTTGTCTTTCTTACAAGATGGGGTGCTGCCTGAAGAACCCACGGCTGCAACAAGACTTAGAAGACGAGCAGCAAATTTCACTATCATTGATGGTGAGTTGTATAAGCGCGCTTTCACCGGGCCATATATGAAGTGTCACCCACCTTCAGAAGCTGATTATGCACTCCGAGAAGTTTATTTAGGAGTATGTTGCGAGCATTTGGGAGGAAGAGCTTTGGCTTATAAAATCATGAGGCAGGGGTTCTATTGGCCTACAATGAAACATGACGCACTTGAGTTTACACGAAAGTGCATAAACTGTCAATTGCATTCCAATCTCACCCATGCTACAGCTCTAGAACTTGCATCACTTCAGAGCCCTTGGCCTTTCGCCCAGTGGGGAATTGATATAATGGGACCCTTCCCAACAGCCACAGGACAACAAAAATTCATCATCCTGGCTGTGGATTATTTCACGAAATGGATGGAAGCAGAGCCCTTGACAAAAATTACTGAAGCAAATGCCAAACAATTCTTATGGAAGAATATAATTTGTCGCTTCGGTATTCTAGCAAAAGGTCATCATCGACAATGGATCTCCGTTTACTAGAAAAATCTTTACAACTTTTTGTAAAGATTTTCACATTCAACTCGTCCACACGACTGCCGCCCATCCTCAAGAAAATGGGAAAACGGAAGTTACAAATCGGACAATTCTGAAAGGGCTGAAGACACGCCTAGGGAAGGCTGGGGGGCAATGGGTTGAAGAACTCCCAAATGTTCTCTGGGCTTACCGTACCACGGCCAGGACTCCTATAGAAGAAACTCCGTTCAACCTCTATTTCGGTACAGAAGCAGTCATACCAGTGGATATCGGAGTCCCAAGCAACATAGTTCAGACTTTTGACTTCAATAACAACGAGGAGAAACTCAGGACAAATCTAGATCTCCTCCCTGAAGCAAGGGATGAAGCCTCACTCAGGGTCGCTGCATACCATCAACGGATTGCTCGTCACTACAATCGAAGAGTAAAACCTCAAACTATTTCCATTGGGGTTCTAGTTCTGCGGAGCATCGAAGCTACTGGAAAAGGACCTCAACGTAATAAGCTCTCCCCACTATGGGAAGGTCCTTACTTGGTGGCAGCTATGGTCAAGCCTGGAACCTTCAAATTGAAAGATGCCAACGGAAGAATGCTTCCCCGAGCTTGGAATGTGGGCAACCTTCGCAAGTACTATCAGTAGAAGATTGATGTTACTATCTATTATGTGTGATGTCATTCGTGATGTTTGTATTTTCTTTGAGTTTTTTCACTCTTTGTATGTTGGTTGTAGAAGAACACTTCTTTTCGTATCCCTAAGTTTATTAGGGAATTGTCGTACTATTTTATATAATACGGTAATGTGATGTTTGCTTTGTCATTGCACTGTCTCTTCTATTCGAGTTTTTTTCTTATGATTTGAGAAATACACAACTAATGTTGTATCTCAATCAATAGACGACTAATCCCAGGGGGATCTAGTCCGACCTCTTCCACACAGGTTAAAATCATCAAGCAAGTGCTTTGATTAACAACCTCTGATAGGTCAGAGTGTCCCAAAGCGGATATCTCTCTCATTCGTGCAAGTTAGAAAGACTACCTTAACATTCAAGTTAAC
>NW_021318595.1:385814-392810 GCF_001605985.2 Dendrobium catenatum
TAATAAAAGTTCCTCCCCAAGCCCTAAAATGCAAGAACATGACTTCCTTCTTCCTCCCTTTCTTTTCTCACTATTTCCTTCCTTCTTTTTCTTCTTCTTCCTTGTAGCCGTTTCTCTCCACTGAACTTCTCACGAGATTTGCTCCAAAAGAAATCAGTGAATAAAACATATGAAACATGAGGAGTCGCTAATATTCACTCCTGAATGCGATTATTCAGTTAGAACGGCGAGAAAATTTCGTCCAATAGTGATTTATTTGATCTTAATTGGAAAGAAAAACCAAAGGCCCTCCGGATTAGTGCTTTCAAAATCATTATAATCCCTGAGTACTTCAATTTCAGTTGATTAATCTAATTAACCACAGACTCATCTTAAATTTTTATAAATAGTTAGATTAACTCTAGTCAGATAGCCCTTTAATACTTCGGCTTCGTTTCAGCCAATTTTTTTATTGCTTTCAAAAGCAACTTTTTAGTACAAAAATTTTTAATTCAAAAAAATTTGAAACTAAAAAACAAAAAGAAAACTGTCCCAAACAAAATGCCAGAGATGTTACAAATATATTGAACAATATCAATTGAGATATGCTTCCATTGAAATTAAGGCCTCGTTTGGGACAACTTCCTTACTGCTTCTTAAAACAACTTTTTAATTAAAAATTTAAGTTTTTGTATTAAAAAATTGCTTTAAGAACCAATAAGAAAACCTTCTCCAACGAAACCTAACTGTTAGAATAATGTAGCAGAGTTTGAATCAAAGATTTCCTTTACTACAATAAATTTCTATTCTCACTTAATTTCAACTTATATAGCATTGTTCCTGTTATAAACCATCTTGGGTTGATTTCATGACAAAAATTTACGGTCTTAATCAGATCGAAGTTTCGATCCATACTCACCAGCTATGAAGTTCAATTCAGAAGAATTTTACAGCCCGAAACTACTTATGAACTACATGTTTTCAGATGAAGTAAAGAGAAATGGGTTTACTTAAAAGCTTTTCCTCTCTACATCAACAAGTACAATGCATGAGATAAGAGAAGAACCTACTCCACTCAAACTGAAATCTCATCATGGACATCTAATCAAATATGCCCATGTGGATACCTTCTCATCTTAAAAGAAAATCTAGAAAAGAAGAGACTCCTATCTTTCTATGAAATCATAACCACATACTATATCACAGATTTGACAACTAAAACTATCAAAATCTTACAACATACATCAAATCTTCTTCATGATTTATTGGTGGTTCTCTCAATCGACTTCGCCTTGTCGAGGATCGACCACATTACCTGCACATCCTCATAGCCACATGCCATGACTTCACAGTGGAGTGTCATACTATCATGATCATGACCTGCAAATAATTACATATTTTCTTTTTGTTCAGCAATAGAATATATACAACATTGTCTATGGGATAGAATTTGAAAATTGTTATGAGAGTTTTTCTACAAGAGATGTTCTTGGAGCAAGTCTGTATTGACTTAGTTCTACTAATGCACATATCTCTATGGTAGAAAATTCATTTGTCATTTTGATTTTTGTCATCACAGACCAGTCTTATACCATCATTTCAGATGAAAGTTACATTGAAATTCTATAAGAAGGCTTCATTTAGGACGTCTTTCTTATTGCTTCTGAAAGCAATTTTTTAGTATACAAATTAAATTTTTGTACTAAAAAGCTGCTTTAAGAAGCAATAAGAAAACCGTCCCAAACGAAGCCGAAATTTGTTCCCAGAAATGGGTAAATGAAATGAGAAGAGCATAAGAGGGAGAGAAGAAAAAGGGTAACAAACCAGTTTGAGGCTTCTTCTCTCTGGTAGGCTTGAGGATGGTGCATGCTTTCCTGAAAGGAGAAGTAATAGTCCGAACCCAAGAATCAGTTTTCATCAATGAAGTCTAATTAAGTAGGACTTCTCTGAAGGATGGCTAACTATAGATAAGCTGCCCTGCTTGTGAGGTTGAGCTGAAACTGTCCTCTGCTTTGATCTATATATATAATAAGAGAGAGAGAGAGAGAGATGAGTGGATCATCAATTACGCATCGACAACCAACAAGCAAATGATCATCAACAGTCACTACAAATCGTCATCAATTCGAGCTTCTAAAGACCTATTCCAGGGCCCGACAACGCCCCGAAGCCCTCGGCCATCGATCCGCTCCGGTCGGGCGGACTTGAAAGGGCAAATGCCCTCCTTACCTCCCGGCATCGGGGAGGGGACTCCGGAAGGCTGTCAAAATTTCCTCAAATTTTCGGGACTTAGTCAAAATTTTGACAAGCAACCGACATTAAATTATTTGAAACCAATCATCGTCAAGTGGAGCTTCTGAAGACCAAATCTCCCCGCCGTTGATTCACTCCGGTCGATTCGAGCCACTCCTTACCTCCCGGCGCCAGGGAGGGGACGCCGGAAGGCTGCCAAAATTTTCTCAAAAATTCTAGACTTGAGCAGATTTTTTTATTGGAAAATTTAGATTGCTCAATTAATTAACTGATAAATTAATTGATTGTTTAAAAAAAAAATCTTTGAAGTCATACTATAATTCAATTAATGGATAACCAATTATTGTCTTTCAATAAGGCTCTCATAGCTGGAAAATACATCCTTTAAAAAAAAAATTTGATGTTATAGAAATCCACAATAAAGGGAATAGTATGAAATATAGCATTATATACAAGCTTTACTTCAAGACAAATGCAAACACGGGATAGTTACCTTTGATGGATAATGATTAAAATCAAAACATTAACAAACATTAAAACTCTAATCAGTCAAAATGGACAGATCAAATGAATTTTTTTTTATAAAAAAAAGGGGAGACATATATATTGAGCAAATCTATTAAAATTCCTAAAATATCCAATTGGCTACTTTCAATGAAAGCCGTAAGTCCAATCTTTAGGGGCAATATCTAGGAAGTAACTTTATCCTAGACCCCTCATTTGGCATCTTAGTTTATTGGACTAAGTTGCAAGACCCGCCACTTAGGCTACTTCTAAGCGAAACAGTAAGACCCACTTGTTAGGGAACTTCTAAATGAACGACCCTAAAACCAAAACTCAAATCCCTTAATTGGGCATCTTAGTCTATAAAACTAAGTTGTAAGACCCGTCATTTGGGCTACTTCTAAGTGAAGCAGTAAAACCCGTGTATTAAAGAACTTCTAAGTGAACGTCCCTAAATCTAAAATTCAAATCCCTTTGGGCATCTTAGTCTATAGGGCTAGTTGTAAGACCCGTTATTTGGGCTACTTCTAAGTGAAGCAGTAAGACCCGTGTGTTAGGGAAGTTCTAAACGAACGACCTTATAACCCAAAACTCAAATTCCTTTGGGCCATATAGTTTATAGGGCTAGGTCGTAAGATCCATCACTAGGCAACTTCTAAGGAAGCCATAAGACCTACACAACCAAAAATTCTTCGGGACACCTTTAAAAGATGCCATAAGTCCCACTACTAGGGCAATTTCTAAAGAAGTCATAAGCCCCTACCCAAATCTAATAATGCCGGCAACTCCTAATTGGAGCCGTAAGCCCCAAACTAAATAAATCACACGGGCAACTCCTAATTGGAGCCGTAAGCCCCAAACTAAACAAATTAACGCGCAACTCCTAATTGGAGCCATAAGCCTCAAACTAAACAAATTAACGGGTAACTCCTAATTGGAGCCGTAAGCCCCAAATTAAACAAACTAATGGGCAACTTCTAAGGAAGTCATAATCTCCAACCCAAACTAACTAAATTAAAATTCACACATGTCCACTTCAGTCTACTCGGGATCCCTGAGAGGAGGCAACCCATGGCTGCTAATCAGATTCCCTGGACACTACAATCAATGATTGTTAGTTTTGGTAGACTGAATCCATAATATACCCGGGATGACGGAACCATGGGATCTTGATCGGGTGTATCTTCATCCCCCCATAACTAAATTTAAATATCTATTGCACATTCTCACACTTCTTGTATGAAGCTAAGTGTATTTCATCCTTAATCGAGAGTGCTCTTCTAATGCGTTAGAAGGGGTAATTAACTATGAGGGCTTGCACTCATAGGAAGTAGAACCCAGATCTAAATAAACCCTGATATTACTAACAGGGGGAAATCTGGTTAAATATTAAACTCAATCTACCTTTGGAAAAATTAAAGGGAACTCTTAAGTTCGTGAAAGCGGGTTCACATCTTTTTAATTTAAGATGATTTTTCTGGAGCTATCAAACGGGTAAGATTCAGGTCCTGCCTTTCGACCCGTTTTGAATTCTTGGTCAAGTTCGGGTCAATCCAGAAATCCAATTTTGACCCGCGTCTCACACACAAACGATTATTTATTTTTCTTTCACGCGTTTTCCGCTTTCCTGTTCCACTAATCTAATCATCTCCCGCACACGACCGCACCACCTGACGCGTAATCACCTCTTTTCTCTTCTTTAAACCACGTCGCTCATTGCTTCTTTCTTCTCAAAGAGGTAGTTTCGGGTTGGATTCGAACCCGACCCGTGACCCGATTTTGAAAACCCTGCTGATGAAGACAAAGTGAATTTTATAATGATACTTTTATGATAAAATTAATATTTTTATTAAAAAATGATAATAATTTAGTCTTCATAAAATTTTTATCACGCACATTTTATATGTTATAGATACTAAGATTATGCACATTTTGAAAATTTTATAAAATTTTCCTTGATGATTTTATATTTTGTGGTGTTTGTTAAATAAAAAATAATTCATACTATGAAAAATAGTGTCGAAAAAGCAATTTTGAGCCAATTCTAAAAATTTTTGCAATCGGGCTAGTTAGAAAAGTTATCCAGATCTAGACAGGTCACATTTTGTCAATCTTATTTTCAAAAATATGATTTTTTTTTAATTCTTGATTGAACATATTTCTATTAGCAAAAAATGCAAATACCTTTACACCAATAAATTTTCACCAAGTAAATTTTTAATGTTATAGAGATTAAGATTATGAATATTTTGAATATTTTTGAATATTAGGTATTTTGGAAATTATGTAGTTTTTATAAAATAAAACATAACCCATACATTAAAAATAGTGTTGTAGCACAATAAATGTCTTAAAATAAAGTTTTAAACAATCCTCAATAAGTTAGTTATAGTTTAAAATTGTGAAATTGTGTTTAGTAGAAATTATGTTGCCTATTATTATAGAAGCATGTGTAATTATGACATGTATTAAATTATGCTTTAATTGTTATAATATGATGAAATATATGATTATATAATTAAAAAATATATGTTGGGAGACATAAGGGTGGCGAAAGAATCTTTTGAAATTTTGCCAGTATTAAGGAATATTGTAGTGCCTATAAGGCATGCTCTTGTGGCTGTAAAGTTATATTTTGGTGGCTATAAGTCATGTTCTAGTATCTATAGGCATGTTCTGATGATATAAGCATAAAAGGGAGTCATAAGGAGTTATAATTCTTTAAGATTCTATTTGAGACTGGGATATGTGATATGATCTGATTTTTTATATGAACCGTTATATAATATTTTATCTAGTATTATTATTCAAATATTTTGATAACTGCTATGTTCTTATTACCTTTCTTAGTATTATAATTTGTTAGATCATTTTTAAATATTCAGTAAAAATATTTAATAAAGTTTTTTTTTTAAATTTAGATCAATTTGTGTGGCATGCTAAGCCGTTGTAGCTTACTGTAATTTTACTTCTAATTTTTAGGATCTTGGAAAGGGAAGGAGCTAGTTGATCAGTAGTTCAGGATCATATCTAAATTTATAGATATTTTTCTATTTTAATTTTTTGTACAATCATGACTAGTTTATTATTCAACTCTTTAGTTTCTGTTTAATAGTTATGTACTGTATCATAGATATATTTTAATAAAATGAAAGAAATATTGTGAATGAGTTTAGTTATTATACTCTGAATATTTTATTAGCCTTGTAGTATGTAGTTTATTTAAAACAAAATTTGAAAAAGAATATACAATATTTTAAAATTAGATATTGGGTTTTTCCTATCACAACTCAACATGATAGGACTTATCTTGGTTGGATTAGGTTGTGATAAGCTTTTTTGATATCGAGGCAATAGTTTTGAAATTAAATCGTAAGGAAGAGCTATATAAATTGATCTATAAGTCTAGTGGGATAGTTTTGAATCTGTTTGAGTGTTCATTATTATTTATTTTTTTGTACATGCATGTTAATTATATATTCTGTGTGAGTATAAATATGATAGACCTAAAATGATAGACACAGTGCTAGTCACGTAACTCATGTACATAGTATGGCTCTGATAGTTGGTTCTGATACAGTTTCAAAAGTTGCTACTTTGAAAGCATAAATGATGGTTGAGGCATAAAACATGGATTTTATTATGAGATCCAATGAGATAGACAGATATATGTAAATATTTCTGATATTGAAGCCTTTAAGGTTTGAGGGTATTATTGAGCCTACCGCAATTAGGGACTTGTTTTGGATGCATGAGAAGACATTTGACAGTATGCAATGTTCTCCTAAGAGCAAGATATTATTAATAGTATTTTATTAGATGGGGTAGTAGCAGAGCTCTGGTGGATGGGCCAGCAGGAGAAAATATTTCAGAGGAGATTGAATTTTTTTATTAGTTGGGAGGAGTTTTCATGTCTATTTAGAGCCTGATTTGTACCACCTTCTGCATGATAGTAGATGTAGGAGTCTTTTCTGAGATTGGTTCAAGGGAGCAAACAGTTATGTAGTATGAGGTATAGTTCATTGCTTAGCTAGATATGATCCACATTTGATAAGTATTCATATAAAGAAGTGTTTTTTTAAAAGACTTTGAGATAGTTTGAGATAGACACAAATACCATGTCATATTTCTAAGTGCTCATCTGATAGAAAATGATATGATGGCTAGCAGTGGTGGACTGCTAATAGGAAGAGGTTTAGTGGTAAGATGTTTGGCAGTGGATTTTTTTTTTTTTTTAAGGAAGAGCATATTTGTACCTAG
>NW_021318595.1:392910-399166 GCF_001605985.2 Dendrobium catenatum
TTCCCAGGACTATTTTCAGGACGATATTTTCTACAGTACCGATCGGCCTGGACGATCTCAAATCGTCCTGGACGATCCTGAGAGAAAAAATTCAAATCAGAGAGGAACAGTAAGGGAACGAGGTCTCACACCTAAGGCCTTCACATTCGCCAAAGGCCCTCATCAACACCTGAGGCCCTCACCTTCGCCTGAGACCCTCACCTTCTTCAAAGGCCCTCACTTTCGCCAGAGGCCCTCAACTTCGCCAGAGGCCATCACCTTCGTCAGAGGCCCTCACTTTCGCCAGAGGCCCTCAACTTTGCCAGAGGCCCTTACCTTCGTCAGAGACCCTCACCTTCGCCAAAGGTCCTCACTCTCACCTGAGGCCCTCAACTTCGTCAGAGGCCCTCACCTTTGCCAGAGGCCCTCACCCTTGCCTGAGACCCTCACTTTCTTCAAAGGCCCTCACCTTCACTTGAGGCCCTCTCCTCCGCAGGACTACGGCCTGACGCCGTTGCTTCGTCGGAACACTACCTGAGGCCTGGACTTTTGCTGGGCCACTACCTGATGCCCAGAGTTTTACCAGAGTACTGCCCTACGACAACAGTCTTTCAGACCCCAATCTCTTACACACAACGATCATTCTGACCCCGGTCTCCTGCCGACTACGGTCCTTCCGACCTCCGTCGCGTACTACGGTCCTTCAGACCTCCATTAACAGACAACAGTCTTTCTGACTCCGGTCTCCTGCCAACTACGGTCCTTCCGACCTCCATCGCCTACTATGGTCCTTCCGACCTCCATCAACAGACAACGGTCTTTCTGACACCGGTCTCCTGCCGACTACGGTCCTTCAGGCCTTCGTCGCCTACTATGGTCCGTCCGACCTCCATCAACAGACAACAGTCTTTCTGACCCCGATCTCCTGCCGACTACGGTCTTGCTGACCAAGCAAACATGTATATGTAACTCCCACCATGTAATGCAATTTATATGATGTACATTTGTTACATCAATCCAAAGCCTTCTCCCAAGGAAGGGCCTCATTTGTAATCGACTACAAATACTATTGGATTCATTCAAACTGGGTCAGGCCCCGTGGTTTTTCCCCCTTTTCAGGGGTATTCCCCGTAAAAACTCTGGTGTCTTTTATGAATGCTACACCCTCTCACTTATCTGATTGTGTGCTGGATCTTCGTACAATGCTACGACATTAAACTATATATTTCTCTACCGCCGCGAATATTCCAGGACGCAACAAATATATTAAATGGATCATTACTATTTTATCCGCATGGAGCCCTACAATTATTTTGTAGAAATACTTGATAAAAATAATTACAATAAATTATTCATCAAAGAGAAAGGGCATATTTAGTCATTGTTATGTAAATATATTAGTAGAGTTTGCTTAACATCTGATATGTGGATTTGTATTAAGACAGGTGACTTTATTTGCTTAATTATATACTTTATTGATAATACCTGCTATTTTAAAAAGAAGATTACAAATTTTAGTTTTATGGCACCCCATAAGATGATATAGTTTTGTTTGAGAAGCTTCAATCTTTTTTGATTGAATGAAAAATCAAGGAAAGGTTTCTATTATTAATTTAGACAATGCTTGTGTTAATGATGTTTATGTTGATTTCTTTAGAAATTATTTGAATTTATGATGGTGAATTTTTTCATATACAATGTTGTGCACATATTGTAAACTTTATTGTTAGACAAAATCTAAGATAATGTTAAACAAAATTATTTTGATAATTGACTCTAAAAGAGGTTTGAGGCAACATGTTCCATTTAGATGGAACTCCATTTTTATTATAATTGACAATGCTATTTAATATTGAGTTGCTTTTTCTTCATTTAAAGTTGAGTAATTTTAATTACAAGTCTCGTCATTGTAGCATTGAATGGGACAAAATGCTAAATATATGAAATTTCTTGTCTCATTTTTATGAGATTACTTGTGCTTTCTCTAAAACAAAATATCCAAATGGAATTTTTTTTTTCTCTATTGCTTATTTAATAGTAAAACATGAACTGTGAAGTGTACATGACTATATTTAAAAAATTACAATTGGAGTGCTTTCAAAATATGAAAAGCATTAGCTAGAATTTTGTCTCATCTCAGTAATAGCTATTATTTTTTATTCCATTTACAAATTTAGCTTTTTTGATTGATGTTACAAGAAATTATATAATGGTGATGTGAAAACTAAAAATGATTAGGGATAAATTTTTTTAATTATTTGCGAACTACTCGAAAGTCTGTAAGTATAGCTCAAATGCATAATCATCAACAACAACTGTCACAATCCAACCCGATCAGGATTGTCACACCATTTTATGTTAGATTGTGAAACCTCTAAAATTTCTTATAAGAATTTTTGACCTAGAACAATCAATATTTATTTCAGAAGTCAACTTAAGCTCAAATGATATAAGAGAAATACACTAACCGGAAGATGGGAGCTAAGTGTCATACAAGACAAAGTGCTACGCCATGGAGCCGCCTCTTGAACCCTGTATGGGACAAAGTGCTATATGATGGGAGCCACCACTTGAACTTGTATGGGATACCACTAGAGTCCTATTTTCCTGGATGATGATTATGGGATACGGATACTGACGAGGACGTCAGTTACTTATGTGGGAGAGATTGTGAACCTCTTAAGTAAAAGAAAGTTAACTCTTAAATATCGAGGCGTCTTTTAGTATAATGGTGAGAATTTCTGTAAGAAGCTTTGTAATTAAGCATGCTTATCTAGAGCAATTTTGGGATGGATGACCTACTGGGAAGTTACACCAACATAACAAAACTGTGAGGCTCTTAGGACAAAGCGGATAATATCTTGATAGTTAAAAATTTGAACTGTTACAACAACATAATGTTCTCAAAATGATATGTCAAAAAGTTTTTTTTAAATAATTATTAAATCACAATTTCTATAGGTACTTTTGTTCAAGTCAGTGACTTTAATTATATGTTTATGTTTGTTTTAATTTGGACAATTGCTCGTCTTTTCTTCCAGCTTATCAATAATACTTTGAACTTTACAAACAAAATTTTGATTCCTTCGAGGTAAAAGTTGCAATGCATAAAAAGTCTTATCTTGATAAACCCAAACTTGATAGGAAAGTCAAATTAGACATATTACATTCTAAAAAGGTAATTAGTGTAAGTTTCTTGAAGTTTTTGTTATGGCTCATGATGTTTTTGTCAACCAGAAGGAATCAAGAAGCAACTCCAGCTCATGCCAGCTCAGACGGAACGAACTCCGCCGACATTACTGTTACGAAATCTGTAAAAGGGAAAAACTATAAATACCGATGTAAGGAAGACAAAGAAGAATAATAAAATTTTCCCTTTCTCCACTTCTTGTTTTTCTTCTCTAAGCTGAAAGCTTAACCGCACTTCAGCTCTTTCATGGTATCAGAGCACGATCAACATAAGACGAAGAATTTTTTTTTTCTCTCTCGTCTTTCTTCCCCGCTGTGATCAACTCATCTGAAATCAATGGCGGCATCGTCCATTCAATCTCAAACGGCAGCCTCCAAATCTTCAATCGTCACCGTAACCATTCCGCCACAGCTGAAGTTCCTGATGAGCAACATCAAGAACCTGGTACCAAACCCGCTGACAGCCGACAATTATTCCATCTGGAAGAGTCAAATTGAAAAAGTTTTTACAGCAAATGGATTTCGCGGCTTCATCGACGGAACATGTACCTGTCCACCTCAGTCATCTTCCTCGGAAGCATCATCAAGAACAGACGATTCAATCTCATACAGCGACTGGATTCTTATTGATCAGAATCTCTCAGCGGCATTATACTCGGTAATTACTCCATCCATTCTACCGTATGTTCTCACACTTGATCACTGTCAGGAAATATGGAATACTCTTGCTCATCGTCTTCAAGCAACGAACCGATCAAGAATCATTCAATTGAAGAATGAGCTGCATCATCTATCAAAAGGAAATAAAACAATGACTCAGTACCTACTAGAAGTAAAATCAAAAGTAGATGCAATAGCAGCAACAGGACATGTGATCAATGCGGAGGATGTGATACTGTATACGCTAAATGGACTTCCCTCGTCGTATCAATCATTCAACACAACGATACGAACGAATCTGCAACCGATCAGTCTCGATGATCTGTACAGTCTGTTGTGCAGCGAAGAACAGATTCAGATAAACGATACAGCAAGAGATCTTCAATCTCTAAATTTAACAGACAATGCTGCAGCATTAGCAGTTCATCGTGGTCGAGGAAGAGGACGAAAAAACAACACAAGAGGAAATAGAGGTCGCAGATCAGGAAGGGGCGACAGAGAAGACAGGAATCTGCACAGAAATACAGTGTGTCAAATATGCAGTAAGACTGGTCATTCAGCAGTTCGATGTTGGTATAGAAATGATCCGGCCTACAATGATGCAGGACATAACACTGCACTGATCACCTCATCTGGTGCTAACTCTCAAGCAGAATGGTTTCTTGATAGTGGAGCCTCAACACATCTTACAGCTGAAGCATCACAACTGAGTGCAATTGAACCATATACTGGTAATTCACAGGTAACTGTTGGAAACGGGCAACAACTTCCCATTCACAACACGGGACGGGGCATTCTCCCTACACCTACAGGTAATCTTTATCTACATAAACTTCATCATGTACCAAATCTATCCTTTAATCTCTTATCAGTGCATCAACTCACAACTGATAATAACTGCACCATATCTTTCTCATCCGATGGATATCAAATAAAGGATTCGAAGACACAGCGTCTTCTACTCAAAGGACCCTTCCATAATGGACTGTACAAAGTGCAAGCCACCTCCCCTCCATTGGCTCTTGTTTCCGTTGAATCTGTCCCAGATCTATGGCATTCTCGTCTTGGGCATCCCAATACTTCCATTTTACGTTTACTAGCTAATAACCACTCTCACATTTGTACCACTATATCAAAAACATGTAACAGCTGCTGTCTTGCCAAAAGCAAGCAATTACCATTCCAAAACTCTGTTACAGTCACCACAAAACCATTTCAATTAGTACACTCAGATGTATGGGGGCCTTCCCCGACTACATCTATACAAGGTTATCGATATTATGTGCACCCCAATTTTTATGATTTTTTTTGAAAGTGCATTTAATAGTAGCAATAGATTCTAAATCAATATCCAAGTACATTGAAGTAAGATATTGTTGAAGCATTAGTATCTACAAAGGATTGCTTGTATGAACTTACATATTTTATGCAAAATTCTTTTTATTTGCAAGAAAGCTATTAAACATAGCTTTAGTACAGTTAGGTTTCATTTGGGATAGTTTTTTACCACTGTTTTTTCGCTACTATCAATAGAGGCTTAATTTGGGATGGCTTTTTTACGGCTTCTTAAAACTAAAAGATCAGTTATATAAATTAAAATAAAAAAACCGTCCCAAATGATTTAACTTCTCAAAACTTTTCAATACAATAATTTAAGTTTTGCACTAAAAAGCTATTTTAAGAAGCAATAAAAAAATCGTCCCAAATGAAGCAAAAGTTTTGTACTAAAATGTTGTTGTAGAAAATAGTAAGAAAATTGTATTAAACAAAGACTTAGGCTTGAAAATAATAAGAAAGTTGCGTTAGGCTTTATTTGGGATTCTATTTTTAAAAACATATTTTTAGTACAAAAACTTTTTAAAGTTAAAATTTTGTACTAAAATTTTACTTTAAAAAATAGTAAGTCAAGTTGTCCCAAACAAAACTTTAGTCGCATGCCCTTCAATGAAAAGGATTAAAGTACATTAGGCAGCTTAAAAATATTTAATAAAGCTTTATGTAGATATAATGATCAAAGCTTTCCACAGATCTAGCTTTTTATTGGAATATACGGGCTATGCCTTCAATTTTTCCCCCAAGAAAAAAATTAGAACACGCCACGCCTTGTTTATCCACATATTGAATATCAGGTACCTTTCAAAACATTCATTGTAGTTTGAGTAAACAAATTGCTGCCTGCATATGTTAAGGTAAATATTATAGGAAATTTCTGATTTATCAAATTGGAAGCTTTTGTACTAAAAAGTTGCTTTAGACAGCAATAAGAAAGCCGTCTCAGTGAAACCTAAATAGAAAGAGCTTATAATTTGATCTCATGCAAGTACATTTTAGAATTCAAAAGTGCTAATATTAAGATCATTTTTTTAATATTAATGAGTAAGCGGGTTAAATTAGGTCGGGCCAGATGGGTTATTGGTGATTCAAATTT
>NW_021318595.1:399266-403826 GCF_001605985.2 Dendrobium catenatum
TCCCTCACTCCTCCTCTCTCTTCCCCTTCGCTCTTAAAACCCTAATCGTTCCCCTCCGACGCCGCCTCAGATTCACCGCCGGCCGTGCTCTGGACGACACGATGATCGACGGCGGATTCGAAGCCCTAAAAGCGACGTTCTCCGTGGACGTTAGCCGGGCCGAGGGCCGGCCCCTCAACGTGCCGCTGATCGCACCGTTCACGATCGCGTCCTCCAGACTCGACGCGGTGGGAAACGTGGCGGTGCGCGTGGAGCTGCGGTGCGGTGGCACCGGCTGGGGGGAGGCCCCCGTGCTTCCATCCGTCACTGCCGAGGACCAGCCCTCTGCGCTTGAGGCCGTCGCTGCGGCATGTGAGTTCCTTGTAAAGAAGCAGCCAATGGCCCTCGGTTCCCTGTTCACCGAGATCAACGGCCTTCTCCCCGGCCACGACTTTGCTTCGGTTAGTATATCAATTCGCTTTTCAGCTTGTTTTGCCTTTACTCCTGTTTCTTTTCTTTTTTTTTTTTATTTAGTTTTGGTCTGTTGAATAATTTTTTGAGAGCTCAATTTCGATATTTATTTGAATTATAGAAAATTTATATTATATCTATCACCCCATTAATTTTAGGCTAAGTTTTAAAAATGAGCATTAGATTAAATTAAATAATAAAAAAATTTTAATTTTGAGAAAATTTAATAAGGGGTTTAAATATTAAAATATTTTATGTTTTTTTTTAAATGCAAAAATATTTTTTCTTTGCATTGTAATTCAATATTTTCTTAAGAAAGTATAAAATATTTTTGTGTTTTTCAAGAAAACTCACAAAAAAAAAATGATTTTTTAAGAGAACACAAAATATTTTTGCATTTTCTTAAGTAAAGGCCATAATTTGTTTATTTTATTTACCCAACGACACCAAATTTGACTCAAACCGAACCCAAATGAGTCCAAATCAAGGACCCGAAGCATTGTTGAGAAGCTAGAACCACAATTTGAGATTTTGAGTTACCAAACAGTTTCTAAACATAATGTGCTTATAGTCGAATCGAGCGGCTCGACGAAACGAATCCAACGAGCCCAAGATCGCCGAATTCCGACGTCATTAAGATCTTCAAATGTCTGACGAACGATACAAGATCAAGGGATTCAATATGGGATGTCCATCCAACCACTCCCCATTTACCCCAGATCTCTCACCTATTTACGAGCTATGCCACTCCAGAAATCTATAAATAGACAACTCATTTCTCTTGAGAGGCGACCCAAGCAAGAACAAGAAGAGAAGGAGAAGAGAAGAGAAGAAGAATTGGAGGGTAGAAGCTCATTCTCGACCACCGCCGGAATTCTGCCCAACTTCCACAGGACGCCAAAATTCTGCCCAAGTAACGCCGGAGTTCCGCTCGACGACGAAACTTCGCCCAAGTAACGCTAAAATTCTGTCCAACTTTCAAACGAAGCCGGAATTCTACCCGATCTTCAAGTAACGCCGGAACTCTGCCCGACATTGTAACTGGATTTCAATCCAGGAGTGATTCATTGTAATCTGATCGTCCTAACTTTTATGGATGAGTCAGTCTTTAGTATCTCAAGCAAACATTCGTGAAACTTTTTCAACTAGGTGTGGCCCCGTGGTTTTTTCTCTTTACAGGTTTTCTACGTAAAAATCATGGTGTTCTTTCATCTTTTGTTTGTGTGCTGAATATCCGTACAACTCTAAGACGAACACTTTCTAACTCTATCGCTGCGTATATTCTAGTCCAGAACAAAAATAATATGAATATAAACTTACATAATTTTATTTGGCTATATATATTAGAAAAATATTAAAATTATTATTATTTTAAATGTAATTTAATTTGGAAATATCTCTATGCTAAAAAATGTTTAGAAAAAATATTTTTTAATTCCTAAAAAATAATTTATAGAATTTTTCTATATAAATCATGCATTATTGGATAATAAACTAGGCCACCCACATGATAGACAAAAAGAAAACGAAAAAATATTTTGCATTTTATTAAGAAAATGTTGAATTATTGTACAAATGCAATTTTTTTTTGCTTTTCTCAAAAATCGCAAAATATTTAATTGTTTAAGCTCCTTATAAATTCTCCTAATTACATTTTTTTGTTTATATAATTTTAGATAGTGTTGGTTTTTAAAAATTTACCTTAATTTTAAGATATTTTATTGTTATTATAAATTAAAGTGATATACTAATCAAATCTTATTTTAATATCACGCTTGATCCAAATATATTTATGGTGGATATCAAAAACTTATTATCTAGTATAGAATAAACTTAAAAGAGAAATAGAAAGGAAAAAAAAAAATAGAAGTTCATAGATTTTGCTAAATTGAATTTGAATCTTTACTGAAGCCTTGGCTAAATAGATTATCCTGAAAACTTTTTTACTAAATAGTTTTTTCTCAATTTTCTTAAAAAAAAAAAAAAGGAAAACTTGAAATTGGACTTGAACCTTGAATATAATGAAGCCTCGAAATGTGAAGAGTCAGCTATATTGAGTTTGAATGTGTACGACTTAGGCCAAGTAATATCCATGCCAGAAAGATAATTTTATCATCATATCTAATGAATGTTTTGAATTATTTTAACATGGAGAAAAGGATGAAAATGGTCCCTCAATTCTTTATGAAGGGCTAAAATAGTCCCTAACTCTTTTGAGGGACCAATTTGATCCCTCAACTCTTTAAAATGTGATATTTTGATTCTAACATTCAATGTTGGAGTTAATTATGTTAAATGTAAGGGTATTTTGATAAATTTTTAATTAAATATTTATTAAATGTAATTTCAAGTAATTATAAATTTTTAAAAAATATTAATAAACGTTTCTTTGATAAAAAAATGTAATTTTAGTTTTGATTTCAAAAATTTTAATCGTATTTTATAAATATGATTGATAAAAATACGTGTGACTAAGTTAAAAATGACATCTATCTGTATTTGATTTCTCTAAATCAATAAGTATCATATTTTATAAAATATGACTAAAATTTTGAAAATAAAAACTAAAATTATTATTAATTTTTTTTTAAAATTATAATTACTTGAAAAATTATATTTAATAAAATTTTTATTAAAAAATGATCAAAATACCCTTATATTTAATATCATTAACTTCAACATTGAATGTTAGAACAAAAAAAAAAAGAAAACTCTATTTTAAAGAGTTAAGGGACCAAATTGGTCCCTCAAAAGAGTTGGGGACTATTTTGGTCCCTCACAAAAAGTTGAGTGACCATTTTGATCCTTTTCTCTTTTAACATTCAAGCATTTATGAATGTTGTTGTTATGTGATAGAGGGGGCCATATATTCACCTGATGAATTAAAGTCCAAAAATCCATAATATTTGCATGCTTAATGCTTGAAATTGTTTCTTAGTGCAACATCAATTCTACCTTAGTTATTACGATTTTGCTCCGCAAGGTTAAAATCATACTAGTCTTGAAAGAGAACACGGTGTAGATTTTACGGAATTTCGAAATAAAGGGTGCAAATGTGGATTTAAATGGAGGATATCAGAGGCGAAGAACAACTCCTTGCACCCTTGAATGTTTGATTAATGAAGGTTTTGATTGATCTTTATGTTCAAGATCCAGTAAATGGTCTTCTTTTGTGATGAATTAAGGAATCAAAATCCAAAATTACATAATATCCCATTAATTCATGCTTGAAATTGGCTCATTGTGCTGCATCAATCAACTTTGAAAAACTACATATTTTTTTCTTTTGACTTTCCTTAAATATGGAAACCTTTTGCTGACTAAGCAATAGATAAATATTTTCATCGATGCTAAGGGAGTGTTGAAGGCATTACCAAAATTTCCTAGTATAAAACTCAACTATGACGAACTTTTGAACTATTACGTTGAAGGCAGTGTGAAATCAATTTCATTGTATAGTAATGTCGCATTTACAGTTTTCATGATAGATGAAAATTATTCCAAAATATGTGTATAGTTGGAATGATAAAGGAACTGTTAGGATTTAATGGAGACACAAAAATCAATTTGTTCGTCTCCGAAAACACATGCCAAATCATCGAGAAGAATTTTGGAAGCGTACCTGAATCCATTGAAATGCAGATTTGAGGTTTTCGGTCTTCCACGTTTAGAGCGGTGTTCTCCAAAAGAGCGAGAGACCCCTTCTTTTCACTCAAGATGGAAAATGAGGGAAATGAGAACTTAACCGCTTAAACTGGGAACCACGACCCTTATATACTTAAAGTGTAAATATTTTATTTCAGCCAATCATTAAAATAAAATAAATACCTGGCCTCTACACAAATTAATTCCATACAAAAATTAATTAAGATGCCACATAAGCCAATTAATAATTTAATACTTAAACAGATCACGAATTTAATTGGCTTGAATTTAGATAGCGTCTAATGTATAATTCTTTATATTATATGTATAAATATATTGGTCCACATATGGAAATCTCCCAACAATCTCCCACTTGGGCCACATTTATATATACATATAATTATACATTCTGAAATAACCATAAGAGCTCAATATTTGCTATCTTTCTAAAATAACATCTCTAGA
>NW_021318595.1:403926-566150 GCF_001605985.2 Dendrobium catenatum
ATTGCTTTTCTCCTTTCCCTTGTGGATCTTCTTAATGGCACTTCAATTTGAGGTTGTTGTCCTTCTATATGAGTGGAAGATAATTCAAGATTATTTTGATTATCTGGATTTACAATCTGAACAATATCAGGCATAACTACCTGATCATTTTCAATTGTAATAGTAGGAATAATAACATATTCCTCCTCAAAATCAAAATCTTTAATTTTATCACTCTCACTATATTCAATATCCTCAATAAATTTAGCATTGCCCGTCTCAAAAAGGATTTACTGGAGGAATCATAAAATTTAAAACCTCTCGACCTCTCAGAGTATTCCACAAAATAGCAGCTAACAGTTCTTGACTCCAATTTTCTTTCATTAGGCTTATAAGGCCTAGCCTCACCTGGACATCCCCAGACATAAAAATGCCTAATACTAGGCTTCTTTCCAGTCCATAACTCATATGGGGTTTTAGTTACAGCTTTACTTGGAACTCTATTAAGAATATAAACTGCAGTCTTTAAGGCTTCTCCCCAAAGAGACTCTGGTAAAGAAGAATGACTAATCATACTTCTAGCCATATCCTTTAAGGTTCTGTTTCGTCTCTCAGCTACACCATTTTGACTTGGAATCCCCGGAATAGTGTATTGAGGAACGATGCCACATTCTGCCAAATATCTCGCAAAAGAGCCTGGACGTTGTTCACTTGATCCATCATATCTACCATAGTATTCACCACCACGGTCAGATTTGACAGCTTTTATCTTCTTACCAAGTTGATTTTCAACTTCAGCTTTGAAGATCTTAAATATATCCAGATATTCTGATTTCTCATGTATTAAGTATAGGTACCCATAACGAGAATAATCACCTATGAAAGTAATAAAATACTGATGACCATTCCAAGAAGCTGTAGGGAATGGATCACAAATATCAGTATGTATTAATTCCAAGACATTCAAACTCCTTTTGGCACCTAATTTCTTAATATTTGTTTGTTTTCCCTTAATACATTCAATACAAATTTTAAAATCAGTATCATTAAGGGAATCAAGAATTCCATCTGACACAATCCTTTCAATTCTTTGTTTAGAAATATGTCCTAATCGCTTGTGCCATAACATAAAGGAATTCTCATCAGTTAATTTTCTCTTTGTACCAAAATTATTTATATGCAAAGTTTCATTTATCTGTGAGGCAGAAATATCCAATTTATATAAATTATCAATTAAAGAATCTGTACCAACAACTTTAGAACACTGAAAGAGACTAAATTTTTCATTTCTAAATTAACAAGAGTAATCATATTTGTCCAAACATAAAATAGAAATAAGATTCCGTCTAAATGACGGTATATAAAAAGTCTCACACAAATCCAAAGTACAACCAGATTCTAAGTACAATCTATATAAGCCTACAGCTTTAACATGAGCTTTATTGCCATTTCCTACATAGATGAATCTTTCAGCATCAGTTGGCACTCTGCTCCTTAGACAACCCTGCATAGTCACACTTATGTGAGTAGTTGCACCTGTATCTATCCACCAAGTGTGATTTGGTACTAAAACCAAATTAACTTCAGAACAAACAAAATTCAGAAGTTTACCCTTTTTTACGAGCCAGTTAGCATATTTTGGACAATCCTTCTTCACATGACTAGTCTTCTTGCAAAAGAAACAAGTAATAACCTGATCTTGCTTCTGTTGCACTTTAGGTTGTGAAGTCCCTTTATCTGCAGCTCCTTTAACTTTATAATTCCTTTTTCTTTTGGTAGCAAAATCATGAGAGGAAGAAGCTAAGTGAGCACTTTCTTTGTTTCAATCTTTCTTTCTCTTGCACACACTGAGCAATGAGCTCATTAAGAGTCCGTTTTTCCTTTTGAGTATTATAACTTATCTTAAAAGGACTGAATTGTGCAGGAAGAGAGATTAAAACTAGATGCACAAGAATGTAATCAGACAATTCTAACTTTAATGCTCTTAATCTTGTAATAAGATTAGACATTTCCATAATATACTCTCTTATATTTCCTTTGCCTTTATACCGCATTGAAATAAGTTTACTAAGAATAGTACTTGTTTCGAACTTTTAAGAGCCTTCGAAACGGTCTGTTATTTGGCTTAGGAATTTCTTAGCATTTTTCTCCTCAGGCATTGCACCCCTGATGGTATCTGGAATTGAGTGCTTCATGATCATAAAACTCATGCGGTTTGAACGCTCCCACTTTTCAAAATTTGCTCTTTGTTCAAAAGTGCTTTCCGTAGTAAGGGTAGGAGGGCGTTCAGTCCGAATCGCATAGTCTAGATCCATACACCCAAGAACAATAGTAATTTGCTCTTTCCATTTCTTAAAATTAGAGCCATTAAGCACTGGAATGTTATTCAAATTGGCAGATATAGAAGAAACATTAACTGAAAATAAACAAAAATAATAAGCTCACAATTAGTAACAGCATATGGTGGGCCCTTTATAAGATACCTAACACAACATCATAATTTAGTCTTTGGACAGAAATTACAATTTGTAAGTGGTACTCTTAAAATTATAATTAATAAATACTGATAATAAATTCTACCAATAATAAGTCTTTCTTTGGACCGACTTATTATATGCATGAATAATTTTTAAATTATCACATATTTATAACTATATTTTTAGAGTCCGGCCAAAAAAATAATCTTCCTTTGGGACGATTATTTTTCGCATAGACTAAGAAAAAATCTTTAGCATTATTCAATTAATTTTAGATTAAATAAATTGATCTAATAGAGGTCACTTTGGTAACTTATTATTTCAATTTAATTTAATGAATAATTATCATAATTTCTCATAAGATAAGATAAACATCTCAATAAAATATAATTGATTCCATGAATTAATTGAATCCTTTGAATAAATGACAGTGGAAATATATCATAAATAATATATAAACTGTTATAATTAACATAAACAAAATGCTAACTATAATAAGTAATGATTACAAATGTTTCAGCAAGGCAAACGCCAATATCGAGAAACATCATTACTTCAGCCATAAATTAAAACTTAAACAATTTAATTACAAGATATTAAATTGATATGTCTGTAACTGTAATAATCAAAATGCTTTTGCAAAATAAAGGCAGACAGTTTTAACTTAACCAAGCGTCACATGCAGTTACAAAAAAAAAATACATACATTAAAACGTCACAATTAAATAAGCTGATAACTGAAATTCTCCAATAATGGTGTCGTTTCAGAAATTACAGTAACCGCAAATTAGAGAAAACCAAAAATTAACTGTCAGTTCATCTTCTTCAATGAATTTATATGAAGCCGATAAATAAACTTGATAACGACTAGTGAAGAATCAGAACTTAACCGCTTAAACTGGGGACCACGACCCTTATATACTTAAAGTATAAATATTTTATTTCAGCCCATCATTAAAATAAAATAAATACCTGGCCTCTACACAAATTAATTCCATACAAAAATTAATGAGATGCCACATAAGCCAATTAATAATTTAATACTTAAACAGATCACGAATTTAATTGGCTTGAATTTAGATAGCGTCTAATGTATAATTATTTATATTATATGTATTAATATATTGGTCCACATATGGAAATCTCCCAACAGGAACTTCTTAGGACTAGCATAATGAAAATTAAATATATTATTTATAATTTTATGGCTTTGTAATTAATAATTATCATTTAGTGTTGGTGAATATTAAGTATATATTGTAATGTTATAGCTTTAAGTATCATCAATAATTAGTTAAAAGGATGTTATATAGATGAAGGAGAAAGTAACTCCTAAAGTTTCAAAAATTTTAGGTGATTTATCCAATGCAAGAATATTATGCAGATCTATGTTCAATTTGAAATATCATTTCTCCTAAATTATTTTTCAAGTATAAATAATTTTAGTTGATATAAGAGATGTGATAACCAAATTCTAATTTTGTCACATGAATCTTCTCTATGGCTCCATGAGCATACGGATTTACATTTGGAAAAGCTTATAATTCTATTTTTGGGTGTCATGGTTTTGTTTCTTATAGCATAGGAAAAGTTGAACACCAACATAGCTTTATTATGTGAAGCCTTAAGTAGTATTAGAAAATTACAGTTTGACCAAGGATTTATATGAGTCATGGTGGTGGGACAATGAAGATTCTGACAATCAAGTGTCTAAAATGAGAAATTTAAGATTCGTGTTTGAAAAGATTAGTGAAAGTTGAATGGGAATTGATTAAAGATAGAGTAGGAATAACATTAATGAAGATAAGACAATGAAAGATAAATTTAGATTTTTTGAGCATCTATATTATAAGGTAGAAAATGAACTAATAAGATATATTGAGGAAATAGCACAGATGTACTAGGAAGGAAAATGGTAGATCAAAGATAAAAAAAATTGAAGTCAAGCCAAAAGCCCAAATTGTTTGTGCAAAATAGATTTAATATCTCATATATCATTCAAGAAGAATGATGACCAACAATGTTTCACTAAGCTAAACCCAAATACTTGGATAAGAGAAATGATAATGCGGATGACAATAATGAACTATGATGTTGAGTATTATTTAGCATTGTCTATCTTAAAATATGAGAGCATTGAAATTTTAGAAAGGAGAGGGTCTTTGGTGGATCTACAGTGGGAGCCTTGGGGGCTCCTAGCCCATCAAGAAAGTAATAAAAATTCCACTAGCCTATCAAGAAAGTAATAAAAAGCCCACTGATGTAAAACTATCATGAAATGTCGTGAGAATTGCACTTGAAATTAAATAATATATTGAATCAAGTTTGACACTAAAACTTTTATGCGTTATCAATTGAAGTTCAAGGATTAAAATATGAATGATTAAATAACAACAAGAAATTACAGTACGAGATTTGAAAGCTTTTCAAAATAACATAAAAAATATCAAGTATTGCAAATGGCTAAAATACCAAAGCCCCAAATTTAAAATTTAGACCCTTCACCTTAGACACTAAAACTTTTATGCGTTATCAATTGAAGTTCAAGGATTAAAATATGAATGATTAAATAACAACAAGAAATTACAGTACGAGATTTGAAAGCTTTTCAAAATAACATAAAAAATATCAAGTATTGCAAATGGCTAAAATACCAAAGCCCCAAATTTAAAATTTAGACCCTTCACCTTAGGATCCGTCACTCAATTTGAGGTGGAGGTTAGCGGAAGAGAACCGTGAGCAGGCTTAGCGACGCCACTAGTAGACAGGTGACCTTGAGAGGACTTGTCGCCGGGTTGGAAGTCGGGTTCGAAGGAGCGGATGGACGGCCTTCGATGATCCACGTATAGACGGAGAAGGAAAAAAAAAATAGGGGCGGCGGCAGGGATGGAGGGGCCGGTGAACTGGATTGGTCGGCGGTGGCTGGATGGGGTTTTGGGCCGGCGGGAGGGAGAATTGGCTGGGGCCGGCCGGGAGGGCTTTTGCTGGGTCGGGATGGCTAGTGAGGCCAGCGGCTTGGCCAGGACAGGATGGCCAGAGAGGCCGTCGGCTTGGCTGGGCTCAATGGAGGCGGCAATGGATGAAGGGGAAGGCCTGTTTGAAGAAACCTGAGAATTTCCTCGCCTTAAATTTCTGCGTTTCTCACCTTCACACTACAAGCATGAATTAAGTCTAGAACTCACGGAGAGATCTAGTTCTCCCTTTGAACTCACTAAGAGATCAAAGGGAAATGCACTCACAAAGAGAACAAAGGGGGATAAATTTCATTTCATCAAAAACTAAAAATTACAATGCATCATGCCTCATATATGGAGGCTCCAAATGAAAAAAAAAAGAAAAGACAATAATGCCCTCGGGGCTACATAAGTCAAACAATGCCCTCAGGGGCAAACTCGGAAAAACTAATAAAACAAAATGACATAAGCTATAAACTCAAAAGTAGAGGCTCTGGATCGTAGCCGTCGATCTGCGCCGTCGACGATGGTACACGTGTCGAAATCTGATGTCCCCATCACCCACAGTCCACAAAAATTTATTTTAGAAATTTTGTTTTTAACATAACAACCTTTTAAATTCAAAAAGATGACATACCTGTGGATTGAACACAGAACCTCTAAATGTGAAACTAACGCCTTATCAATTAGGCCAATGAGTGACTCTACTCTATGGTTTTTAAAATATTTTGCTTAAATTATAATTAAATCTGACTAATTATTTCCATCTAAAGTTTGCATAACAATATATATAAATATAAATATATAAATATAAATATAAATATATATGTTATAATTTTTTTATAAAATTAACACTTAAATATTTAAAGTGAAATAAGATAATCATAAATTTATGTGTAATACAAATAATATAATTTATAATATAGAATGTAATAATTTATTAAAAAAAAATATTGATATTCTTGAAAGATCAAAATATTATTTCATTATGAACTATTAAATGAAAAGTCAAATGCAATTATCCTAAAAAGAATGAGTATTTTAAAAATCACGAATTTGTGCACTCTCCTAATAAAATTTTTTGGCTCTGCCCTGGAGGGGGTGTTTCATGTGATGCTATCATGTCGTCCTGTGCAACTTCTGAAGCATTAGATCTTTATTTTTACAAGCATTTAAATAATAGTTGTAGTATGGCATTACCCCTGACTTTGGAAAATCTGTTTTCACTGTTGGCCATCTTAATGTTTCCAAACCATTCGTTTCAGGAACCAAAAGGTTCTCTGATCCTTCTTCTGCCTACAGGGCTCCTTTATGATTTATTACTATGAAGCCTGGAACACTTTCATCTTCCTCATAATCACTAAATTTCTGAGATTTGTTTGATGCAGCTGGGTGAACTCTTCTTGTGAAACTCAGGATTTTTTTAGTAACAGATAGGGAGAAACAATTACTTATTGGGTTTTGCTAAACTAGTGCCATATGAAAAAGTCTACAATCAGTAAAAATGCAAAATATATGCGTTTGAGGAGCAACTGAAAGAATGAACTTTAAATTTGATGTTTTTATTTTATTTTATTTTATTAAGAATTTAATTTCAATCAGAGTTTGTTTGTAGATGTTACACTGGTAGTAAAGCCACAGGTGGCTCACCTGTCTTTGTAGCGCTACCCTTGGTTCCTTTTACCATAGCTATGTCCTTAGAGCTTTTTAAAGTTTATTGGATTAAGTTTCATTAGATTTCCCGTTCATTTAATTGCGTGAACCTTCTTGGCTCTACAGTGGCATCTCTATTCTTTTGGAGATGGAGTTGAGCAATAGTTATCTGATAATGGTGGTAGAATTTGTTTATTGTGCCTTCAATTATCCATTTCCATCAAGGATCGCTTTTTTGTTGCAATGTGTACATGTTGTGGTCATTCCCTTTTTGAAATTTGCAGTGGGAGAAAGGATTGATGACATTTTATGGCAGCTTTTCTGAGTCCTTTGGTGATCTTCCCGCGGCATGACTTCTCTGCTATACTTATGATTTGGTTGGCTAGATTTTCTTCTCTTCTTTAGGGATTCTAGGGTAAATTCTTCCTTTATGTTGTTTTCGGTTTCATGAGGAATTTCAATGACTTTGTGATTATTAATAAGGTTTTGAGGCATATATAAAAACTCTATCAAAAATTTTTTTTTGAATAAAACTGTAGGTTTGATACTACTATTTTTGGGAGGCAACTCCTTGATCAAATCAACAACTTCAAGATTTTTAAGAGATGTTATCTCCTTGTACAAATAAGAGACTTAACTTTTCTGTGAATTTTCTTTTTTTGCTCATTCAAAATTTTGTTATTGAAATGATTGTTTGATTAATTTTATTCAAATTTGATTACAATTTTGTTTTCAACAATTCTATAAATTACAATTTGTTGTCCAGCTTTCTTGAATATAAATTTCTATCCATTATTTATATAAGAAGTCTAATGGATTTTGTCTGAGTTATTTTCCTTTATATTTCTGTACTTTCATTGAAAATAGTGAATATTTGTTAAAATATTAAGAATTTGTCACCATGAAGTGAATTTTATTTGCTTTTGATATGACTCTCCATATCTCATATAGATCTACGGTAACCCTTGATCTTCAGACGTTGGATATTTGCAAGAGACTAGTTTGAAAGATCTGTTTTATTGTTCTCTCCCTTTGAGTCCCTTATGCCATAGGACACCGTACTGAGTAAGTCCTGCTTCAATTCATTCTCCACACAATCTCACAACTTGCATGAAAACTTGATCTGTTTTTTTCTTGAAGCTAACGAAGAATTTATTTCCATTAAACATTTTGCCATTGGCTCTATCAGTATGAAACCAATTACTCAAAAAGTAATCTATAATATCTACTTCCAAATGTTTTAATATGCTCTGAACTCCTGGTACCTGTAACTTTAGAGTGATTTCCATAAGAATTCCATAAGCATTTCTTATTTGGATATAAATTTGATGGTTTCTTTTTTTATCTTTTAGTGCTTCTTTTCTTGTGATAGAGCCTATGATGATTGCCTTTTTTATCGTTATCAAAGAGTAAACTTGTTAGTTATTGATATTCTGCAATTTCATATATTGAGCAAGGTGAGGGCAGGGATTGAAATGGCACTTGTAGATGCTGTTGCAAATAGCTTGCATATACCTCTATGGAAACTATTTGGTGGTGCCTCAACATCCATTGTCACTGATATAACAGTAATGTTCTTTTCTTGAACACTTTTCTTCTTCCAAATGGTACTATATTATTTAATATATTTTACAACTTCAATGTTACCTTACTGGAAAATGCAGATTCCAATTGTTGCTCCAAATGAAGCAGCTAAATTAGCAGCAGAATATAAGGAACGAGGTTTTAACACTTTGAAGCTTAAGGTGGGAAAAAATTTAAGCTCGGACATAGAAGTATTAAAGGCCATACGACTAGTTCACCCTGATTGCCTTTTTATACTTGATGCAAATGAAGGATACACAGCTAATGAAGCAATTGAAGTACTTGAAAAACTTAATGGTAGGCAGTGTCAAGTATAATAATTTCTTTCTTTCTTGTCTCAATCTTTCTTCCTCTTACATACACTGAGCAATGAGCTCATTAAGACTCCATTTATCCTTTTGAGTATTATAACTTATCTTACAAGAATTGAATTGTGCAGGAAAAGAGACTAAGAATAGATGCATAAGAATGTCATTAGATAAGTCTAACTTTAATGCTCTTACTCATATAACAAGATTAGACATTTTTATAATGTACTCCCTTATGTTTCATTTGTCTTTATACCGCATTAAAACAAGTTTACTAAGAATAGTATTTATTTTGACGTTTTGAGAACCTATAAAACAATATGCTATTTAGCTTAGGAACTTTTTAACATTTTTCTCCTCAGGCATTGCACCTCTTATGGTATATGGAATAGAATGATTTTAACCAACCTTCCAGTTCTCAAACAATCTTGCATAGGCATAACATCTAGTAATCCTTAAGGCTATGTAAGAGTGTATTACAAGTTTAATATCTGTGGTTGACATCTGTTTGCTTCTAATTCTATAATGCTACCGTGGTGTTTTGTTTCAGAAATGGGGGTCAAACCAATTCTCTTCGAACAACCAGTTCATAGAGATAACTGGGAGGGTCTTCGTCATGTTTCTCAAGTAGCAAAAGGAGAATATGGTGTTTCTGTTGCTGCAGATGAAAGCTGTAGGAGTCTGGAAGATGCAAAGAGAATCATTGAAGGAAATCTAGCTCATGTTATCAACATAAAGTTGGCCAAGTTGGGCGTGCTTGGCGCTCTTGATGTAATTGAGGTTGCTAGAGCTGCAGGTACTGAGCTTATGATTGGTGGCATGGTTGAGACGAGACTTGCAATGGGATTTGCTGGTCATCTAGCAGCTGGCTTGGGTTGTTTCAAGTGAGAACCTAGAAATATCATTTCAGCACTTTTGATTGAAGTAAAAAAAGAAAATGATTCCTTAAGGAAAGCCATTTCTTTATTTTCAATGTTTATTTTATCAATACCTATTATATTTATGTGAATTTTTTTGGTGGCTTTTATCTCATGTAGGTACATTGACCTTGATACACCTCTTCTTCTATCAGAAGATCCAGTACTTGGTGGTTATGAGGGTATGTTTTCTTTTGAATTCTTGGTCTTTGCAAATACATTCGATTTTCTTTCTGATTTAGGTTTCGTTTGGGACGATTTTCTTCCTGCTTCTTAAAGCAACTTTTTAGTTAAAAATTTTAATTTTTATACTTGAAAGCTGTTTTAAAAAATAATAAGAAAGTTGTCCCAAACATAGCCTTGATAAGGCGTATTGAGAAGTGCTATGGTTAGCATGTTCAATATCCATTTTATTTTCTTTTAACCCATTTTCTTCTTTACAGTTACTGGTGCTGTTTACAATTTCACTGACTCAAGTGGTCAAGGTGGTTTTCTACATTGGGATGGGATTTGTTAGTTAGGTGCCTCTGTATTATGCCAAACATTTTCAGAACTTTATCACGAAGGTTTTCTTTGAGATTACTTTTTTACTGCTTCTTAAAGCAGAGTTTTAGTTCAAAAATTAAAAGTTTTATACTAGAAATTTGTTTTAAGAAGCAATAAAAAAGTGGTTCCAAACGAAACCGAAATCTCTCAAAAATGGCTTATGACACAGTATATGGTGATTATCATTCTAAAATGTTGTAAATTTAGAAACCTTGAATTGTGAGTCTTGGATTGAACATTCTTGAGAGACATCCTATGATTCATCCTCGTTCTTTGAAATGAAAAACTGGAGCTATGCTTCTATCTAAAGCTTTGTTTGGGATAACATACTTTGTTTTATTTTGTTTTTTATTAATAATATCTTATGCAACTTTAAATTTAAACTTATTTAATTTTTTAATTTAATTCAAATTTAATAAAAATTCAGCTTACATATAAATTTATAAATTTAACGTAAATCATTATTAATTCATATTATATGCTCAGATATAATTTATTCCTATAATATATTAAATTCATATTATAAATTAGTAAATAGTAATACATAAATAAATAAATAAATTTTATAATACATAAATAATAACTGAAATATATAGGTTATTTAACATTATTAATAAAAATAAATGCTATTCACATCATAAAAAATTTACTTAAAAAATATATTTTAAAATATATAGTGTATGTTATAAACTTAAGAAGTAAGAACTTCAACTTACTTATTCTCACATCACTTGAGAACTTCCTCTTGGTAATGTATATATAAGGTAATTTTTAAATTTATTAATATGCTACAAATTACAATATATTAATTTGCTGCAAATTACAAAAAAATTAACTTTGTCATATTTGATTTAATTTTTTTTTTCTTTCAAGAAAAATGTTTCAAGTTATTAAATTTACAGAGGTCAATAAAGGAAACCCTTGGCTTACAGTACAAAAAAAAAAAAAAAAAGCATTGCAATTTCTATTGACACATCAAAATTAAATAAATGGTGTTAGGAAAATGGCTCAATCTAGAAAGGAACTGTAGAATAATTCTTTGAAGGAATTAGGATGCCATAAATTTTAATAAAACCGTATGGCTTCTTAAATAATGGTGTGTTACATACTCTGGAAAAAAAAAAATTTATTTGGATATTTACCACATCAAAGAGGCTAGTTCGGCGTTTCGTCTTGTCGGGACTGTTCTGCCTAAGAAAATATTTCTGAGCATGGCTGGCAACTTGGGTTGGAGTCCTCGTAATTACAAAATTGCGAGAAATACCACACCAGTATCCTTTTCCAAGTTTCTCTAACCCAGCAAGGAAAATATTTGTTCTTGAGATGAAATTCACCTAAATGCACGGTTTTAGTTGAGGAATTCATACAGTATGCGTTATCAGATGTTAATAAACATGGAATAATGTTATTTTCTTGCCAACGATTTATTTTGCATCTGCTTGGGTGTCGGGAGATGGATAAATACAGACTCCTACAGATTTGGCACCAAGAATTGTTAGGGTTGATGTCATCACCAATAGAAGCTTGCCACTATTTTGCTGTGTTTTTAAAATCGGACGGGATCATCCAGTTTGACCTGTTCAACCGTGAATAGTCCATTTGCTTATTTGATCAAGTTGGAACACCGGATTTGCATTGAACTGGTGTGAACCTGTTTGAACCACCGGTTCAACTGTTAAACTATCGAACTGGTTCCGATTTGATTGAACCGGTCGGTTCAATAAATATTATCTCTTATTTAAATAAAATTTCAAAATAATTTAAATATATATTTAAAGGCATATGCTTTATGCAAATAAATTTAATCAAAACATAAAGCTACTAGCTTGCAACATCATGCAACTTTATTTGTTTCTTATGGTTTATGCTTTACACCATATAAAGAGAATCACTTAAAATTCCCCTATGACGTGAGACTAAAAACCTGTGAGAATTTTGCATGGGTTAAACTATCAAATTACTCGGGATGTAAATTTGGGTTGAGAATGCGTATAATTTATTAAAGTTAATAACACAGTTTTTTTCATATTATAAAACATATATATTATTTTAAATATTTTATTATTATTCTTATTAAAAATTATATTTATATTTATACATTTATATATTAAATTTTTAAAATTTTGAAAAATATATTTAATGGTCATATATTTATATTTATAATATATATATACTTATATTCATATTAATTGCTAGTTAAGCTTCTTATCATACTTTATATCTCTTTTGTTGAACTTGTTCAATAGTCTTAATTGAGTTAATTATATATATTCATTTAAAAAAAATATTTGTTATATAATTAATGTTATAATTGTATAATTTTAATATTTATTATGTCTAGAACCATTGAATCTTAAACCTCTAGTTTTTTCAGTTCTATACCTAATTTGATTTTCACTACCTTGCATTATACTCATAATTAAAAAATCAAGCCTCATTTCAAACTCATATGTCCTACATGTGTTTGAAGGGATAACATGAGAGCATTGTCGAAGTTATTAACTTGTAACAATGTGCAGCAAGAGGGGGTGATTGTTTGATCAATCGAACAAGGAGACCACCAAGAAAGCTACTTAGAGGTTGAGGTTCAAGTAGTAATATGTTAATTCACTTGTTTGTGAGAAGCTTAAGCTAAAAACAGAGAAATAAGAAACTCAGAATGAAGAAGAAGAAGCTAACATTAATTACTCTAGCTCATGTTTTCCATTGTATTGAATAAGTCAATTTACATAGCATTATATAATCACAATGGAAAGATAAGTAGTTAGAAAATCAGTGTTTATTAGAAAACAGACTGAGCCACTCAGTAGAATAACATGAATAAAACTAGTGGAGCCGCATGCATTAGTGGTCCTCCAATAAGTGATGGCACGTGTAACATCCCCCCTCAAGTTAACAATCTAGATGTTGGATTGTTAATTTGTCATGTAAAGATTGGAAGTGAGAAATAGGCAGTGGCTTGGTGAGAATATCAGCAGGCTGATCAACTGAGGTGATGTGAAGTAGCTAAATAGCATGTGACTAGATATGTTGATTGATAAAGTGATGATCAATCTCAATATGCTTCGTCCTAGCATGAAAGACTGGATTATGAGCCAGTGTCATGGCAGATGTATTGTCGCAGAAGATTTTAGTAGCAGAAGACTGAGGAGCTTGTAGTTCACTGAGAAGACAGCGGAGCCAAATGACATCCGAAGTAGCTGAAGCTAGAGCACGATATTCAGCCTCAGTAGATGATTTTGCAACAGTGGGCTGCTTTTTAACACACCAGGAGATTAAATTGGGACCAAGAAACGTAGAAAATCCAGCATATATTTACGATCAATTATATCAGCAGCCCAATCAGCATCAACATAAGTAGAAATAGAAAGACTGTCGCGGAGCAAAGGAAGTCCATATGTAAGAGTACCTTGAAGATACCTTAGTATATGTTTGAGTGCTTGGTAATCGTTATTGGTTGGAGCATGCATGCGTTGACAGGAATTATTGACATCAAACATAATATCTGGTCTAGTAATGGTCAAATATTACAATGAGCCCATCAATTTATGAAACAGAGAAGGATCAGAGAAGGGATCATCCAAAATCTTTTGCTGTGATGAGTGTGGAGACATTGGGGTCGGTGCAGGTTTATAGTTTGCAAAACCTGATTATTGAAGTAACTCCTTGATGTAGTAAGTTTGGTGAAGAAAGTAACCATCCAGTGTTCTAGAAAACTGTATACCAAGGAATATAGACACATTACCCAACTATTTGAGAGAAAATGTTGACTTTAGCTTGTCTAAAAGCTGCTATAGCAGTTGAGAATTGTTACCCACCAATAGAAAATCATCCACATAGATAAGCAAATAAAGATGCGTTGTGGCTGTAGAATAAATAAATAGAGCTAGATCTGATTTACTAAGATGAAAACCAAAATCAATTAGAAAGTTTGTAAGCTTTGTATACCACTGCCGAGGTGCTTGTTTAAGATCATAAATGGCCTTATGAAGCTTACAAACATGATGTGGAAATTGAACATCAACAAACCTCGGTGGTTGTTTCATGTAAATATCTTCAGTGAGATCACCATGTAAAAATGCATTTGAAATGTCAAGCTGCAATACTGACCAATCTCGAATGAGTGAAATAGTAAGAAGAATTCTTATGGTTGGCATTTTTGCGACTGGACTGAAACTCTCTTGAAAATTAATACCATACTCCTATTTGAACCCTTGAGCTATAAGATGATCCTTGTATCTATCTAACTGACCAGTGAGTTTGAGTTTATGTTTATAAATCCACCGAGAACCAAGAATTGTGGCATTTGGTGGAGGTGGAACCAAGGACCAAGTCCTTTGGTTTTGTAGAGCACTAAACTCAGCACACATAACATCGTGCCACCCTTGATATTTCACTGCTTGATTGTAACTAGTGGGAGTTGGCAGCATAGAAGCAGTGACAAATAAATCAAATATTTTTTTTGGCTTTGTAATGCCAGAACGGAGTCTAGTTTGCATAGAGTGGAACATTTAACTTGTAGCAATTGGCGGTAGCAGGGCATTGTTGGGAGAAGTTGTAGTGGGAGTAGAATGCTGAGGTGAAGTTGATTGTGGTAAGGAAGATGTAGGAGAAGAAATGCGACCAGGAATGGTAGTAGAATGTGGAGCTGTAGAAGTAGGAGCAATTGTGGAGGAGGGTATTAAGAGAAAATAAGAAATTGAGGAATCAATAATTGAAGATTGTGGTGAACTTGAGATAGAAGAATAAGGAAAAAAATGTTCATGAAAAACGACATGACATGAGATGTGTAATTTTTTAGTACTCATATTAAGACAACGATATCCCTTATGAGCTGCAGAATATCCAAGAAATAAACACTCACTAGATCTAGGATACATTTTGCTAGGAGATAGGGTTTAAGCCAGGGAAAACACAAGCATCCAAAGACTCTAAGGTGATTATATTCTAGACTGCGATTGTAGAGCAATTTATAGGGATTTTGAAGATTTATAGATTTGGAAGTTATACGGTTGATAATATAGTTGGAAGTTTGTAAAGCTTCGGCCCAAAACTGATATGGTAAACTAGCTTCATGTAGCAAAGTACACGTAGTTTCCAAAAGATGGCAATGCTTGCCCTCAACAAAAACTATTTTGTACGGAAGTATATGGACAACTAAATTGATGTTCAATGCCTTGATTGAGGAAAAATTGTTTGAACAAGTGGCTGGTGAATTCACCACCGCCATATGAGCAAAAAAAAATTAATTTGAGCATTGAAGTCTGTATGAACAAGTTTATTAAATTCTTGTAATTTGGATAATGTCTAATCTTTAAAATGCATGAGGAATATCCAACAATATCGAGTACAATCATCAATAAAGACAACATAATTGCGATAACCATTAAGTGAAAAAATTGGAGCAGGGCCCCATAAATCAGAGTGTATAAGAGCAAAAGGTAGAGTAGTTTGGTTCATAACACGACTAAAGGATAACTTGTGGCTTTTGCCCACATTACAATGAGTGCAAACAAACTAAGAAGAAGGGAAACATAAGGAGGAATTAGTTTGAGCTAAAACACGTAGAACATGTTGATTTGGATGTCCTAAATGAGCATGACAATGATCATGAAGGAGAACTTGATTGTCCAGAAGATCCTTGATCACAAAACCATTAGCATCAAATGAAATAGAACAACAATTATCTGATGTTAATTTGTGAATTGAGAGAAGATTATGTGACGGTGAAGGAACATGTAATAAGTGGCGAAGAAAAAGCTTACGGTTTGTATTTGGACGTGGTAGAATGCCTTGCCAACTATTTTATATGGGAAGTTGAGTTTCGTTTGTAATGGAAACTGAATCAATACCCTGATAAGGAAAGGATTGATGAAGGTTGCTGGCATCAAATGTTAGATGGGTTGAAGCACCTGAATCAAGAACCCATTCTGTGTTGGGTGAAGAAGCTTGTGTGAGCAGAGCACGCAGGGCAGCTGAGTACTGTAAGTTACATCTGTGCCAACATGTAACAACTGTATAACCTGTTTTACCACAAATTTGATAGACATGTCGAGTTACCAGTAATACAGAAGGCGACAGAGGTCTGTTACTAGTGGAAAACTGTTGTCGAGAAGAATTCCCTCGGCCATGATTTGAACGTCCTAAAGCTGAGCATCCATGAAACATTCCTCGAGTGGAATAGAGAGCCAAGTTTTCCATATGTGGTAATGAACTGCTTTGAACTTCATTATGAATATTCACTTCTTCACTACACAGAAGTAAACAAAGTGTGTCTAAACCGATTGGCTGAAGATTGGTTCTTATAGCAGTCTTGAATGCATTATACGTCCGTGGCAGCCCATTGAGAATATGATATATAATATCTTCTACATCAATGTGAGAACCAGCAGCTGCTATGTTGTCTACTATAAATTTAATTTGAGCCAGGTACTGCATCATTGTGCTATCACGCATCTGAACTCGATGAAGTTCATTTTTCAGCTGTATCACCCACGAACTGTTCGTAGGTTGAAGACGAAGCTCCAAGGTGGTCCAGATTTTGTGAGTTGAACCAAGATTAAGAATGTATGGAAGCACATGAGGCAAAATAGTAGACAAAAGAGCAGAGACTAGATTTTGGTCTATCAGACACCATAGACGATAATCCTGATCCGAGGAAGAAGAAGATGAGGCAGATTTGGGAGGACACTTGTTCACCTGTAAGATATTTCTCAAACCCCATTTGCTGAAAAAAGTTTGAAGACTTGAAGTCTCCAAATGACGTAATTCTTAGCAGTAAGTTGAGTATGAACTATCTGTTTCAAATTGTTCATAAGAAACTTCAATGGCAAGGGAATAACAATTTCAACCATGGCTGTCGACATAGATGATGTTTGCTGAGTTGGAATTGGAGTTGGAGCAGAAGAAGCTTGATCTCCCATTGCAAATAACTTGAGGTAAAAGGATGAAAAAAGGAAAGTGTGGTAAAGCTTACAACTCTAATACCATGAGAAGCTTAAGCTAAAAACCTAGAAATGAGAAATTCAGAATGAAGAAGAAGAAGCTAACAATAATTACTATAGCTCATGTTTTCCGTTGTATTGATTAAGGCAATTTACATAGCACTATATAATTACAATGGAAAGAAAGGTAGTTAGAAAATCAGAGTCCGTTAGAAAACAGACTGAGCCACTCAGTAGAATAACATGAGTAAAACTAGTGGAGCCGCATGCATTAGTGGTCCTCCAATAAGTGATGACACATGTAGTCTAACAGTTTGCATAAATATGAGGGTTTATTCTTCATATTTTTATATATGTTTTCTAAAAATTATTTTGGGGATATTTGATCAAATAAAAATATAAGGAACAATAGTCAAAAGTTATACATTATGAGGAGTGTGTAGTAAATTTTTCTTCATAAAAGTTTGGTTAAAAATTATATTTAATTAGATTAATTTCCATTTATTACATCGAAATAAAAAACGGCAAAAACTTTCTTATAAGAATTTCAATTAGAACTTTATATAGTTTTTTTCCACATGCAACCAAAAATAAAGAAAATTTTGAGTTTATATGCGTTGTTGTACTAATACTTGAAAAAATATCCCGACATTTATTTTCTTTGAGAAATATTTCTAAAATTTTATTTCAGATGAAGTTATCTTCTTGTATTCATAAACTAATTATTGAAGCCAATCATAAAAAAATTGGTTGAATTGATTCGATTTCAAAATGTAGATTGAATCTTTTAGTTCAATTCAAATTTGAACGTGGTTCTAACATAGTTCGAACCACATTTAAATTAAGTGTGAACCTTTTCGAACAATGTTTAAATTAAATTTGAACCTAAGTTTGAACTTTTGCTCGATGACGTCCGAACTTCACTAGCAAATACATGTTAGGGTGGAATTTGGGGAAAGACATCATAATACCTTGGAATCTCATTGGGGTAGGCAGCACAAGATGGATTGCTAAGGATGACATCACACGATGGAATAATTATTAGGTCCGGACACTTGACACAGCTCTACATCTGGATGCCAATAACATATCGCCACGTGCTCTTACTCTTTATCGCGCGGCCTGACGACCCGAACCCGGTATTGCTATGTATTGGCTGATTTCTGCAGACTGGGGTATTGCTAGGTATTGTTAGGTATTGCTCGGTATTGCTCGACAATAACGAGAAATACCAATCTGTCAAAATCAATACCGAGCAATATCGAACAATACCTAGCAATACCCCAGTTTAATGTTAAAATTAAGTCCTATATGTTAAAATCAATTTAAAATTCTCCAATATAATACTATCGTAATCATAATAAAATTTCAAATATATATTTCAGAAAAAATAAAAAAGATATTATTTAATTTCGTATATTTTAAGGTATACGTATACCTAATCAAATTTTATAAAATAAGACCTATATTTTAAAATTGTGCGTGATATTTGACTGTTTCGAACGCAGTCCGGCTGGTGAAATTGTAAGCCATGTAGCCCGAACCGAATATAAAAAATAAAAATAAAAATAAAATCTGCAAGTACGTCAGAGATATACCTACTCATTATTATTTTAATTAAAACTTCTTTTCACCATTTTTTAGTCAAACTTTGACCTTCATATAACCGGTCAAATCTGATCACCGCCAACCTTCAAAATGCTTCGATTCAGCCTTCAGCCTCATCTACTTCGTATTTTTCCTCCTCAAATGGTCTTCCTTCCACTCCCCCTCGCCCCTCTCCTCTTCCTCCTCTTCTCCATCCTACCATTCCTCTCTTCTCTTCTTCTTACATCTGTATCCGCCGACAACCGCTACCTCCAAAACTGCCAGCCTCAGAGCTGCGGCAACCTAATCAATGTCAGCTTCCCTTTCTGGTTCCAAAACCTGCAGCCAGACTACTGCGGCTATCCAGCTTTCGAGCTCCGGTGCGAGGATGATACCCCGAAGCTTTCCATGCCAGTAGAAGACTATCATGTCCTCAACATCTCTTATGACAAAAGAACAGTCAATGTTTTAATGGCAAGGTTTGCCTCCAAGGATACCTGCCTTCTTCCTTACTACAACCTCTCCTTCGGCCTCACTCCTTTCACCATCAGCTCACTTAACCGCGAGCTTGTCTTCGTCTACAATTGCTCTGCGGAGAAACCAGGGTTTTTGCAGATCAATTGTCATAACAACAGGAGCTATGCCTATCTCGGAGGAACTTATCGTATTGAGGAGAGCGAGGGTTTATTTGGTTCTTGCTTTTCGGTTGTCATGCCTGTGCTGAGCTCTCCTGAACCTGAGGTTAAAAAATATCCCGAGCTTCTGGCTGATGGATTTCTGCTGGATTGGACTGCACCTGATTGTTCTGAGTGTGTGAAGAGTAATGGGCAGTGCGGGTATAATAATGACACGAGAAATTTCATGTGCATCTGCCCTGATAGACCTCATTGGAAGAGCTGCTGTAAGTCTTCTGCTACAATTTGGTTTGTCATGATTTTTTAATTGTTATAGATGATGCGTTGATTTCTAATTTAAGGTTTAGGGTTTAATTTCCAGGAAGAAGATTCTATGGGAAATTTAAAATGAATCTTAGCGGTTTTTGGTCTTAAATTTTTTGTTTTTAAGAATAAATTTCTATTAGAGATTGTAATTTGCTATTTACAAGAAGGATTTTGTGTGAATAATTCTCTATCTTTGATCATGATGACTTCTTCATACGATTGTATAAGTTTTATTAAAAAAGGTTCACATCGCTTTCGATTTTATGCCGGCGTATAGAACTTATTTTTCTTGGTAACGTCGTAAAGGTTTATTCTTATCCTCAAAATTTCAATACAAAAAAAATTCGGAGCGTTTTTTGTTGAATTTCTAATAGGACTTCATGGTGGGATCTAAGTCCGCTTTTGAGTGCTTGGGTTTGGGTATCTGTTTGATTGGATTTTACATGCTACGGGTAGGCCTTTTTCACCGGGACTTGGTCAATGACATAGTTTAGCTCACAATTTTCAGACCTGTTTTATTTGACTTGAGTGTTTATTGAGAATAGCTAGTCAATGGTTTCCTTGGGGCCGATTTCTAGCCATGTTTTGTTGGTAAAGAGGATTGTGATGTTCCTATCACATGTTGTAAATGGAATATGGATTTCTCTGATGGTTTCGTAATACTAAAACTTTAAGAAATTGATAGAATTTGAGAACATTATTCATTATAACTTAGAGCTTTTAAAGTACATATTTACAAAAAAAGTAATAGTATTTTTTTTTTCATGATAAATTCTACAACAATAACAACAACATTAAGCCTTTATCCCACTATGTGGGGTTGGCTACATGAATCCTTTTTCTCTATTATATCCTATTAAGAGTTAAATTTTTATTTAAATATAATAAAGAAAGGTCATTTCTAATACTTTCTAACCCAATCTCTTCAGGTCTACCTCTACATTTCTTAACATAGGCTAGATCTGATACGTCTTCTCTCCTAACCGGCTCATTGGAAGGCCGACATTTTGTGTGACCAAACTATCTAAGCTTACTCTCTCTCCAACCTTTTCACATATATACTCATTTCACATTCTATCTCTAAGAGTAAAGCCACTCATCCACCTGAGCATCCTCATCTCTACAACACTTAATTTTATGCATCTCATTTAATGACTAACATTCTACTCCATAAAGCATTGCAGATCTCACCACCATCTTATAGAATTTTTTCTTAAGTTTGAGCGGTACTTTTCTATCACACAACATGCCAGATGCATTCCTCCACTTCAACCATCCAACTTGAATTCTACTAATAATATTCCCATCTATTTCACCATCATTTTTAACAATAGACCCAATATATCTAAAATAAATACTCTTTTTAATGACTTGATCACCCATAGTCACAATCCCCCAATTAGATCTATTACTACTAAAATTATACTACATGTATTCAGCTTTAGATCTACTCAAATGAAAATTTTTGGACTCCAAGGGTGACCTTCTAATTCAAGTTTACATTTAATTTCCTCTCTAGTCTTATCAACAAAAAGAATATCATCAGCAAAAAGCATACACTAGGGCACATCCCCTTACAAATCTCTAGTAAGAACATCCATGATTAAAGAAAAAAGATATGGGCTCAAAGCTGATCCTTGATGTAATCCAACTGAAATAGAAAAATGCTTGGTCAAACCCATTTGTGTTTGAACACAAGTAACAAATCCTATTAACATATCCTTAATGTCTTGAATATTAGCATTATTAACTCATTTCTTTTATAGAACTCTCCAAAGCATTTCTCTTGGAACTTTATCATATGCTTGTTAAAAATCAATAAGTATTATATATAGATCCTTTTTATTTTCTCTATACTTCTTCATCAAACCACTTAATGAATGTATAACTTCCATAGTAAACCTACCCGATATGAATTCAATTTGGTTTTGAGAAATATTAGTATCATGTCATAAATCATACTTAGTTACTCTTTCCTATAGTTATAATATATGACACCAAGGTTTGAAATTGCGTAATCGGGTATTGAGGCGTTTTTCGTTCATGAGGTCAGGTGTAAGCCTAAAGGTGTTTTGAGGCGTAAGCCTCAAAATCTAAAAATTGCATAAAGTAAAATATAAAAGTTTAAAATGATTTTTTATATAATACCCAAATAATATGTTAAAGGATGACATATTAAATTTCTATTGAACTATGAAGTAACAAATTTACAAACACATGAAACAAAAAATTACACAAAATGTAAAATGGTAAGTAATAAATTATGTGAAATAAAATTGTAATCCAAATATTACATGAGAAAAATAACATAAAATATATAAATTGCATAAACGTATTATATAACATCAAGTTTAGCTATAAATTTTGTCTTTCTCAGTTCCCTACTCATCTATATTTAATTATTGAAGAAATTTAATATAATTGACAATAAATCAGAAATCTTATGTACTAACATTACTTAGGGGATTTTATTTGAGTCGTGATAACAAATTGACCTCTCCCTTATCTCATCCTTTAGGGTCTAATACCTCCAAATCTACTTCTTCGTTATTTATTTCAGTCATCTTCCTCTTTTATAAATGTTTGTCATCAACATAAAATAAGAGTAATACATAAATTTTTAGAGGAGATGGTGGCTGCGTGAGGATTTCAAGTGATCCGCGGCGATGGCTATGATGGTGGTGGCTATGGCGAAGGAGGTGGGCTGGAGGTCGAGGCAATTGAGAGGAAGTTGTTGCGGCTTTGGAGCGCAAGAGGGCATGATTTTTTTTTGCGGTTTTTGTATAGGATTTAGCTAAGTTTTAAATAGAAACATACATAAATAGAGTGAGGCGTATGCCTCATGCCAGTGAGGCGAGGCGCGCCTCAAGGCTGGCCTCAGCAAAGATGAGGCATAAGCCTCTTAAAAAAAGTTCAAGGCGTAAGCCTCGAGGCATTTTTCACTGAAATTGTGCTTAGGCGGGCTTCAAGGTGAGCCTCATATTACGCAATTTTAAACAATGTATGAAACATTAACTTAATTCCTTTATAATTCGTATACTCTTATGCATCACTTTTTTTCTTAAAAATAGGAACCAACATACTCCTCTAGTCGTTTGACATCTTTTTAGTCTTTAAAATAATATTAAAAAGTTTAGTAAGCTAAGAAATTCCTTCATCTCATAAGTATTTCCACATCTCTGTTGGAATATCATTAGGTTCAATTACTTTTTAACACTTCATTTTCTTTAAAATTGACCTCAAAATGGGTTGGGTTCGAGTCATGCCAAACAGCAGCCAGTCAATATTGGGTTCGACCCGAATTCGACCTGAAACTCATTTTTGACACCCATAAATGCATAAAATATTTATCTTTCTATGAATTATAATATCTATTAATTTCATTAATTTACTGATGCGCCTTGGTATCAAAAACAACAATAAACTCTAAGAGATTTAACAAAAAAAAAAAAGATTTTTTTTTATAGAAAATCAAATACGAACAAAGCAGGATATAATGCTCCTCTTTCAAGAGGAGGACCTTCTCTCCTAAACCTTAGATGCTGCTAGGATCCCTCACAAAAATGAAACTACAACACTCTCAAATCAAATTCTGCATACAAATATAACATAAACCATACTACTTATAGCAAACAATAAACAATAAATACGAAAATAGCCCTCCCCCAATTCTCTCCCAAATCAGCCCCCAAATTTTCCCTCTTTAATTACGAAACATCTCATAATTAATCCCCTCTAAATCAACCATCTTTAATTAGGAAACATCTCCTAATTAATCTCCTCCAAATCAGCCCCTAAATTTGCCTGCTTTCTTAATTAATTTTCCTCTCCTATTTGAATTGAAATAGGAGATCTCTCCCTTTTTAATTATCTCCTTAATTCCCTCCTTAATTACCCTCATAACATAATAATTATTGCTTTGTTGGGCCCCACAAGAGGTGTTGAAATCTCCCTGGATTTGGTTTTAGGTTCTGCCCCCTCCATTGCCGGTCTAGCCTACCTTGGCATGCATCTGTAATAATGCTTCCCCTCAAAGACGCACCTTGTCCTCAAGGTGGAAGGATGGGACGCTGTTCATGGCTTTCTTCAGCTGCTCAGTTAGTGTCAATGTTATTATCCATTGGAACCAAGCTAAAGCTTTCCTCTCCAGACATGGCCTTTACAGACGTAAACTTCTCATCCTCATTCAACCCATTCACTATGAAATACATCTCCACCTGGTATACCCACCCATAGGTATCATCTCCTTCAAATATTGACATCCTCAACTTCCTCACCCTAGGATTGCTATCACCCCAAAAGCTTCTTCTCTTCCAGTGTAGCGGTTGTTGTGATCCCTCTATCATCTGTTCTTGCATGACATGATCTCATAATTTAACTCGACCTCCTTCATCTCCGATCGCTCACTCCCCCTTGCCCGAAATGTCTCCCATAATGTTTAGCCACTCCACCTCTTCTGTCACATGTGATCCAAGCTATGATGCATCGATACGAATACAAAGACGTGGGATACATTTTATTATTGTACGTATAGTGGATAATACAACATTAAAAGCATGATATATTGGTTGCATATGTTATATATGAGATGAAATACATCTGATATAATTCATATAATAATAAAATATGTTCTTGTACAATAATGAACAAAAAAGGTTTTTATAAATGTGGCATTCTAAACAAATTAACTGTTAAAGGCACGTTTGAATTACCTTTTCCAAAATTAAAAGCTTATTACTAGTATTCGACTCTCTGTAATTTCTTCATTTCCATAATCACTATTTTATTTAACCCACAACATGCAGTGTTTGCTACATGTGTTATTTATTTATTACTATTATTTTAATAGGATATTCTGACAGTATGCTCGATGCGTGTCAAAAACATGTTAGACACATCCATGTCTTGCATGTGTTGAATGCTACATATTTTGATATCATAAAATATCGTTGCATCCTAGGCTAGCTATCGATCATAAACATTGTTTCTATCAACCTAAAAAATTAATGTGAGTGGGGATCAAATCTATACATTTTTTTCCTTATTTTTCTCATCCCTCTATTTGCGAAAAACAACTTAAAAAATTACATAAATTGGTAAATTACTAAGATTGATTATGTTGTATTTTCTAAAAGAATATGCAACCTTGAACTTCTTCAGAAAACCATTTTAATTGTACCTTGTGGTTTTTATTTTGCTGTGCATCTGTGACAAAAGAATGTATTCTAAAACATTTTTCAACCATAAGGGAGAAGACAATGTGTTCATTGTAGATACAATCATTTCTATTCTCAAGTGATCCACCATCAATTTCTTACTTTGAGATTGTTATTTCCATTTCTGAGATGCCTATTCTTTTGCACGAGTGTTTGAATACTCTTTTGATCATTGTATTTTGTCAATTGGAAATATGTTAAAAGTGGGCCCGAGTTGTCTGTATCTTTGACTTCTTTAGTCTTTAGACATGATTTGATGATTTTTTCATTAATCCTGTTGTCTTTTTAACGCACGTTTTTTTCTTCTGCTTATTTTCTTCCATAATGAAAGCCAGTCTATCCAAATTTTAGAGTGAGAAGGTTTTGACCTGTTTCCTGGTCCTGGAAGTCACCCTCATTCTCTTTTCTTGAATTTTTCTTGTTATAGTAAAGTTCAAACTTCAAAGTTTATTAACTACTTCATCAATTTTGTGAATGGCATTTTCCTCCATAAGCCTGCTATAATAGCTATGATAATTACTCGTTTAATTCAAGAAAAGAGGATTTGCTTAAGATTCTTATTTGTTGGATTGCTTTGAATATTTAATTCGGTCATAACAAGGTTTTCTTTGATTGGCTTTACTAAATTTTATACTTCTTTTGTTTGAAAGAAAGATTTTGTGCACTGCATCTTACTAGAAATGGATTGCAATCATCATCCTATCTTTTCCATCAGAGAAACATAAAAATGAAAGTAAATTTTACACAACTTCATATTAATTGAGGCTGGATGCTAGGAATTTGAGTGAGAGGAAATTGAAATGGAGTCGAAATGGTTAAATCAATGCCTGAAAATTTCTAATCAACCCATAATTCTTGGGATTTCATTTCCCGAGCATTTCCGAAGGAATTAGGGATGGCCTAGTCTTTTGTTTTCTCGTAAAAGATTGTTGCGACCAAAAATTGAACACAGAAGTTACTTCCGTTTTGTAGGTACTGTTATTTTTATCTATTTTGTTCTGTAAGGATTTAATGAAGTGTAAGTTTATATGACTCAGAAGTTCTATTTTGTTGTTCTTGAATTGTGGAAGCATCAACAATTCTGCATAATATTCTGCTTGACACAAATTTTGATGTTAATTTTGTGTACCTAAGTTCTGCACTCACATCTGTTTTTTTTATTGGCATGGTTAAATCAGCTGAGGGAAGTTCCAAGACTGCTCTTACAATAGGTAAGGAATTTATTTCTCTTCCTATCTTATTCCTTCCCAGTGATATTTTTTATCTAAAACTTGGTCAAAGATCTATGCTTTTGATCATGCTATTATACAAACACAACTCACTGAATGCCACTGCTATCTTCTTAAAAAAATAGCAATTACAGTTCCTTTCCAGGAAAATAAACAATTATTTATCCCTTTTTTAAAGATAAAGATGATTGCTTGTAATATTTTTATGAACATATTTATAAATAACCCTAAAATATGGGTTTTTTTGAAAAGAATAATAGTTTTAAAATTTTATAAAAAAATATTTGTAAGATACATGCTAAGGTGTTTTGAAATCTTGGAATACATGTCTGCTTTTGTTGAATCTGTGATACGAGTAATAAAGTTTATTAAAAAATCCTGATATTTTGTTTAGAGCTGCAATATGGTGCTGGCATACAAACTGAGAATTTACCCTGTAGTAATATCTGAATTTCAGAACTAACTATAACAGTAATTATTTTAGTATGGTTTTAAGAAAAAAAAGAAAATAAAAGCAATTTTGAACAAATTATGCAATGGTAAATATGTTTCATGAACTTCGCTGGTATTTACTGAGCACTTTTAGCTCTTTGCTGAGAATTTATCTTTTGTAAATGCGTCTCACCTGAATCTGTTTTCCAATATCTGACAATTATTTTGATTTGCACTAATTGTGACAAAAAATGCTTTGTTGTATATGCTTCTCTTCCAAAGCTTGATGATCATGGGAAAAACAGTAGCCAAATATATATTCTCTTCTACGAGAATACTGGTGCAATAATTTCATATATAAAAAAAAAAACAAAACTAAACAATAACACAATATTATCAATCCATGCCTTGTCACTCATTTAGCATTCTTGATTCTACCATCACGAGGCATTTCAGACGAATAAGATTTTTCAAGCCCATAAATAAATTTTTATTAACTGTAAAGTTTGAGCTCTGCAATAACAAGAGACCATATTTATTTATCTAATGACATGTTCTTAACAGGACTTAGCACAGCAGGAGGCCTGAGCTTCATCATATTTTTCTCGCTCTGCTTTCTCCTCTACAGACACTGGAAGAAAAAGCAGTTTGCTAGATCGAACCTCAATGACAGAAACAATTCTTTTATGATGTCCAATTTTGAATATGAACAGGGCTCCTCTCTTACATCTCCCATCTTCTCCTATGGCGAGCTTTATGAAGCCACCAATGGCTTTGATGCATCAGAAGAACTTGGCGATGGTGGCTTCGGTACAGTCTACAAAGGTAATTCAGCATCTCAAACATACCTTGAAACTTACAACTTTTTTTATCTAAGGTGGCTTTTGGGAAATTCTGATGATTGTACTCGGATTTAGTTCAAATCTAATTCAAATATCAAATTGAGTAACCTTAAAATTTTCTCGAAATTGAATAAAGTTGCTTTGCTTGATTTCTATCGATTCTAAGCCAGCTCACTCAAGTTGATTCTGACTTAAAATATTGCTTGTTTAGCATTTCCCTTTCAACAGGGTAATATTTAGCAAGCCGAAATTTTGAACCGAACAGTGCATATTTATAAGAAAGCTAAAATTTGCATTGCCTGCTTTTTCCAACAAGAAAAGAAGAATGAAGCCATAATAGTAATATTGTGATCATCTGAAACAGATTCAGGGGTTTCATGCAAAAAATTCATATATATTCTGCTTGTTTAGCATTGTCCTATCAATATTTTCTCTATGCTATAATTGATAGAAATATGATATTTTTATACCACCTTTTGTTAATGGAAATTCAAGAAGGTTAGGCACCTTCAGAGTAGGTGTAGACTTCAAGAGAAGATGGAAAGGAGAAAAATAAAAAAATTTCATTCAATAACCTTTTCTTATAATAGGAAGCATATTTATAATGTTTGGGTAGACCAAGTTTACAATATAGAACCGGTCTACCTAAAAATAAAATAAAATAAATAAATTAGTGCTTATTATATGAATAGAGTATTTAGTTTGTACTTTATTTGGCTAAAAATATATTATATTTCTTTTCTTGTTGTATTGTCAATGTGGAATAGTTTTTTATTCTTTCTTCTTTGGTAGATTTTTATGCTTGTCGGTTGGTCTATTATATTTGTAACCCATGCTTCACAATTATTGCAACATTTTAGGATATAATAATATTTGTTGATGTCTAATAATCTCGTTGCCATGGAAAATGATCTTGTTCTCAAGGTTGAGATAAGGAAAAGACAGAGAGAGCTGCAAAATTTTCCCATGTGCCATCATCCGGTAGATTTAATTTTTGTTGCAATTATACCTGACAGTGAGGCGAACCACTAAGTTCTGTAATGTGTGAAGCTAAAATGGCATAAGGTGCAAGGAGTGGTTGGTTGTTATAACTGAAACTTGATAAACGTGAAGTATTTAGTGGAGGTGTCCCTTCAAATGGTTTAAGAAAAGAAATATGACAAAGATGATGAATTTTGCTTTTGGGAGAAAGAGTTAGGCAGTAGGCCAACGGGATAATAGTTTGTTGAAGTGGGAAAGGTCCAAAATATCATTAAGCTAATTTAGAATGTGTGCGACTGACGATAGAATTTTGTCTAAATGGCTGAAATAAATGTCGAAATTGTTTGAGTATGGTGGAAATGTCCTCAGTAAATGATGTGTGAGGTTAGCAAGTTATTCATCGAGAAGATCAACAGATAACATATGCTTTCTATCTAAATCTTGTGATTGAATGGTAAATATTTGAATGTAGGGTGTATGAGATATCAAGGCACATAAATTGATTAAAAGATATAAGATTGGGTGTTAATTGAGGTTCACGTGAAAGTGTGATAGTTTGATTTTGATAAGTAAATTGCATGGTGAAATTTTGATAGTTATATAAAACAGCTCCTAAGGATTGAAGCCATTGTATATCAAGAACCATATCAACACCATGAATTGAGAGAACAAATAAGTCTAAATGAACCTAATAGTCTTGCATAACAATGTTGACTTTGGGATATTTATCCTTACATAATAATAAGTTTCCATTTCCGATAGAAACTTTGAATTCTTTGATAGGTTATTGATGAAAACCTAATTTTTGAATTATATTATCCTAAATGTAATTATATGAGTACTACAGCTGTCAATTAATATATGTACCCTGTGATTGTTAATTAAGTTGGTTAATTGGAAAGAATGAGGATTGAATTGGCTGGCTAAAGCATTTAGGCTAATTTCAGTTTTCAAATCATGGTTATCCTTGTCATAACTAAAGGAGGGGAGGGGGTCATCTACCACATCTTGATCGTCTGTGCCATGTAAAAGGTAAAATTTATTTGGACAGTGATATTGAGTACCAAATTTAGCATCACAATTGAAACAAAGACCTTTTTCACGACAAAATTGAATTTTAGTTTGTGAGAGTTTACAGATTGGAATGTTAAGAGGTTTAGGGTTGTGGAGATTTGATGGGGTCAAGGGGATGGAGGATTGGGAAAAAGGTCTATATTGGAGTAGGTGTTTGTATAGGATTTTTCTGATAGCGAGGAAAATTTTTATGCCAAGAGGATGGTGGAATAAAGAAAATTCTTAGATTTTGGATTCATGGCACCTAGTAAATTCCATGGCGTCTAGAAGGGTAGCAGGTTTTGCAAGTAAAAGCTCACAACATAATTCTTGTTTAAGTCTAGAATGAAGTAACTTATGAGAGTGGATTTCATAGATGTCAATGGTGCAAAATAGCGCGCGTCATGGCGCATGGCGCGGCGTAGATGTTCAAAATGGCGCACGCTATTTGCGCCATATGTGCGCCATGACGCATGGTGCACGGCGCAAAATAGTTCGCGCTATTGTTTGAAAAGAAAGAGGGCATGTTAAGTGAAGTTTTTTTTTTTTTCTGTATTTGAATTTTTAATATTATATAATTTTGTTTTGTGCAAAACACAATGCTTTATTGAAGTACTAAATTTCTGCACTTTTTTTTAATAATTTCACTATCATTTTGATCTTTCGTTAGTCTTATATTATTATTACACCTCTTTTACTTTTAAGAAATATAATAAAAGAGATTATATATTTATCAAATTAAATGTAAAATGGCAATTGTTTTTTTTTCTTTGGCATAAGTAACACAAAAAGAAGTTTTTTGAACATTTGAATGTATATTTTATGTGGCAAAACATTAAATATAATTTTAATTAGAAAACTCATTTTATCATCAAATTGGCTGAAAAAATAAAAGTATTTATTATCTTGTTTGGTTTTAAGGGGCTACATATAATTAGTTTAGTTTAGGAGAGATAAATGATAATTTCCCTTAACACTTAATAAAATTTGGGATATATTTTGTAACAGGAAGTTGTTTTCGAATTCATTCTCCATATGGTATTGCATTGGACTAATTAAATGCCAAAACATAACAGTTGTACTAAATTTGGGAGCATTTCTTTTTTTCTGGATGATTGATGCAATGCCAGCCAAGACCTTGGTGTTATTGATATGTTATTGTGAAAGAATGGTGCATTATTGTCCGTATCAGTTGCTTTTGGTGATGGTGCTTCAATCTTAGGTTCAAGCTTTGGTTGTTCTTAGCTCAAGTTAACTCTTGTAGGGCCAAACTGGACTCATTAAAAGCCCTAAACATGTAACAGATAAAAAAAATGTATAGGTCAAAGGAATCATAAAACTTTGTTATTTTATATGCTAATTAAAAAAATCTTGATGAAGATAACGAAGCTTTTTTTGGCATTTGTTATTGATGATGATTCCCAAGAAGAGTTGATTAAATTCTTTTAAAATAATTGATCTTTAAAAAAATGATTGTAATATTTTGAATTATGAGATATTTGGGTGTTGTTTACTTGAATTTATATATGACTATGGTTGTCTTTCATTATTATGATAGCTTGTCTTTCAGTTTAATAATATTTCATATTTATGTTTATTATTTTATAATTCTTGTATAATTTGCGCCATGTTCAAAATGGCGCGTGCCGCGCTATGCGCTATGCGCCATGGCTCCAAAGGAACCTTTGCACCGTGGTGCGCCATTCGCCGTTAACAAGTATGGTGGATTTAGATAAATATAAAACTTTAAAAGCAAGGTTTTTAGATGGAGTTTGGTATTCTATAATTGAATTTTTTAAAGTTAATTTGAAAAGATTACCGTGTAAATCTTCATATGGAGAAATACCAAAACGTTGTTGAAAAGATGAAAGAAATTCAGGCCAAGCAAGTAATGGTCTGTCATGCTTAACCATTGGTACCAAGTAGTCGCTGGACCTTCATGATGAAATGAGACAATTCTAACACGATGACAATCAGGAGTATTATGAAAATTGAAGTATTCTTGTCCTTTAAACGTCCATATTTCGACATCAGATCCATTGAAGCGATGATAGTTAAATTTCATTGATTTAAGAAAAGAAAAACCTATAAGGAAAGGTGACAATTGTGTAGAAGGAATTCATCCGGTGGAACCAAGGATGCCGGCAGAAGAAGAAGAATCTTGATGTAGTGGAGGTGGTGTGCAGTTAAAGGCACAAATTGTCAAGTCTTTTGACAATGGAATGCATAAAAGCATGGAATTGTGTTAGGAAATAATAACCAAAACAGAGGAAACTGTGCTGAATTTTAGAAAAAATTCAGCAAAATACCAAGCAGTTTTTAAGAATTATGTAGAGTAATAACAAGGGCAAACACTTTGGATTAAGTAAGAGATGAGAAGAAACAACCCAATACAATGAATCTTCAATTCGAGAGGAAGATCTCCAATCTCTAGCCGATGACTAGAGCCCAAAACGAAATCTAGAGATCCCAAATTTCAAATTAAATTCAAGAAAAAATCTAATCCTAGCAAGAAGAAACTACTTAAAGCAAAGTACAATTCATTAATCTCTAAACAGCCCTTAGCTTTGAATTTTCCCTCCTAAACCATTGCCACAATTACTATGTGGGTCCCAGCCTTGTTTCCGCCCCATCTAGGCGTCCGCCCCCTCCTTTTAGGCGGGATTTTTTTCGCCTCCTATATATGTGAACCGATCCAAGAGGGACCAGTTCAGTCGGCCCTTGGACCAGTCTAACATTACCCCCCTCCGAAAGACTCACCTACTCTTTAAGGTGAAAGGAAAAAAAATTGATGCTTCACCCTCTCATAGAGTTCCCAAGTGGCATCAAAGTCGGGTAGACCCTTCCATTTAATTAGCACTTCATTGTTCCTCTCTTTTCCTGGTCTCACTCCTTTAAGCTCCAATTGTTCCAACGCCAATTTCAAATCCTCAGTCAGTGTCACTTGTAACTCTGCACTAACTGCATGCTTCCCTAGAGCTCTCCTCAACTGTGACATATGAAATACTAGGTTTATGGTGGCGGTCGGGGGTAACCTCAAGCGGTAAACCACTTCTCCACTGTTCTCCAACATGTAGTGGGGGCCAAAGTACCTCGGGACCCAATTTCTTGTTCCTCCTGTTGGTCACTGTCCTTTATCTATGGTCATAATTTTAAAAACACCATGTCCCCAACTTCGAATTGGACGTCTTTCCTATGTGCATCTGTCTGCTTCTTCATGATATGCTGTGCCCTCAATAAGTGTCCCTTCAATTCCTCTAACACCTTATCCCTTTCCTCCAAGTACTACTCTATTGAAGAGACTAGTGTGCTTCTCTGCCTAAAACACATCAAGTGTAGTGGGTCTCTTCCACACAACACCTTCAAAGGGGTCATCCGAGAGGCTGAGTGATATGAAGTGTTGTACCAGTACTCTACCTATGCTAGCCATTTGACCTATAATCGACGTGTCTCTGAGGCAAAACACCGCAGGTAAGTCTCCAATCCCCTATTGACAACCTCCGTCTGCCCATCTGTCTGAGGGTGGTAAGTGATGCTTCTTTTGAGAACTGTTCCTTGCAGCCTAAATAGCTTCTTCTAGAACTAACTGAGAAACACCTTATCTCGGTCAGAAGCTATCGACTTTGGAATTCCATGCCATCTAACCACCTCCTTGATGAATGTTGCCAGTATTTTGATGGTTGTATAGGGATGTCTTAAAGGGATAAAATGAGCATACTTATTTAACCTGTCAACCACCACCATAATCACCATGAATCCCTTGGATTGTGGTAGCCTATCTATGAAATCCATGGTAACCTCCTCCCATACTCTGTCTAGAAGAGCCAAGGGTTCCCCTTGAGCCATAGCCATGTACTTGTTTCTCTGGAAAACCTCACATTTGGCTATCAAATCCTTCACATCCTTATGCATTCCTTTTCAATATAATTATGCTGTAACCTTTTGTATGTTTTCTGCACCCCCAAATAGCCTCCAACCGTGCTCCGATGGAATTCCTACAACAAATGGTGAGTATGAACCGAGGTTCATGGCATCACAAATCTCCATTGATACATGTGTCTCTCCCCCTCGAGGGAGTAACCTGGGTGGGCTGAAATCTGAAGGAAACCCGAAGGTGTTGTATGGAATGGTTGGCTGTAATATGCTGGGCTGAAATCCGAAGGAAACCTTTCAGGTGGGATGCAATATGCTGGAATTTTTGCAATCAGCTGGGACGGAATCAACTGGGACGAAATCTGATGGAACGAACGAATGAATAGGAGGAAATCAGATGCATGTGGATGGTAGGAAGGATTGTAGGATGAGAAAGAACTTGCTGCGGCTTAAGCTTTTAGTCTTCGTTTAGGACGGATTTCTTCTTGCTTTCTATAATAGTTTCTTAGAACAAAAAAATTCTTGACTTTAAATTTTTTGTACTCGAAAGCCGTTTTAAAAAGCAGTATGAAAGCTGTACCAAACGAAACCTTAGTGTAACAAGAGCACCATTTGTTAAGTTTCTTGGAAATTCAAGAAAGGTAGGCATCTTTAGTGTAGGTGTTGACTCCAAGAGAAGGAGAGGGAAATGAGAGAAACCAGAAATTTTCATTTCATAACCTTTTCTTACAATAGGAGCGATATTTATAATATTTGGGTAGACCAAATTTATAATATAGAACTATTCTATCTAACATCTAACAGTGCTTTAGCCAGTCCGACCGGTTCAACCGTGAACCGGTTTGAGGACCGGTCCGGTCCAGTCTGAAAACTGCCCTTGCATTAAATCGGGCGGTTTTGGGATGAACCTTTTAGTTTGTGCTTTTGTTTGGCTAAAAATATATTGCCAATTTAATGTGAATTTAATTAAATGTTTAGTCATGACAAATCTACTTTAAGTGATTCTGAATTATAAATTTATCTATTTGCATGTCTAATAGCTAATATTTTACATTTATATATCTATACCAAAAATTTAAAATATATTTTAAAAATAATTAATATTAACTTTTTTAATATAAATATTTATTTTTTATGTGATTTATGTTGAAAATGTGAACTTTGTGATATCAATGTAAATTACCCGTAGCGCTTTCACAAGGAGTTTTGTGCAACTCTTTTAAATTTCATATATTGCTGTTCTCAGTATTCTCATGATGCAGGAAAGCTGAAAGACGGCAGAGCTGTAGCAGTGAAACGTCTCTATGAGAATAACTACCGAAGGCTGGAGCAATTCATGAACGAAGTAAAGATCGTCTCCCTCCTTCGCCACCAGAATCTCGTCACTCTCTACGGCTGCACCTCCCGCCACAGCCGCGAGCTCCTCCTCGTCTACGAATTCATCCCAAACGGCACCATCGCCGACCACCTCCACGGCTCCCGCGCTTCAGAATCACTCTTACCATGGAAAGCAAGGCTTAACATCGCCATCGAAACAGCAGACGCTCTTAACTATCTCCATTCCATTGAGCCCCAAATCATCCACAGAGACGTCAAAACCACCAACATTCTGCTTGACAGTAGCTTCCATGTCAAAGTTGCAGACTTTGGCCTCTCGCGTCTCTTTCCCCTCGACGCCACTCATGTTTCCACTGCTCCGCAGGGCACGGCGGGGTATGTCGACCCTGAGTACTATCAATGCTATCAGCTCACAGATAAGAGCGATGTGTACAGTTTTGGAGTTGTGTTGATGGAGCTCATATCGTCAATGCCAGCAGTTGATATCAGCAGAGATAGGCACGAAGTGAATCTGGCGAACTTTGCGGTTAGGAAGATTCAGAAGCAGGAATTGGATGCGTTTGTTGATCCAAGGCTGGGTTACGATTCGGATTACAGAATAAAGGGGATGATTAGTGAGGTTGCAGGGCTGGGATTGCGTTGCTTGTACTCAGAAGGGGAGGTGAGGCCTGGGATGAAGGAGGTGCTTGAGATTTTGAGGGTGATTGAGAAAAGTGGATGGAAGGGTGAAGGTGCTGCGAAGGGTGATGTAGAAGTGAAGGAGGAGGCAAGATTATTGAAGTGTGTTTCTCCTTACTCGCCTGATACTGTGACTGAGAGATGGGAGAGCACATCGTCGTCCATGACAAGTTTTACTATCTGAGTTGATCAGTGTTAACGACGGCAAATTATTCTGTGCCGAGTCCGAACGTAGAAGATCTTCTGGATTACTGGATGCATTGCGTTCGCTCTGCTTATACTATGCATATTTGTAGATACACAACAAATAAGCAGCAAATCCTCATAAATAATTATTTGCTGCTTATTTACTGCGTATCTACAAATACACAATAAATATGCAGAGCATATGCATAGGGTATGCAGTAATCCGAAACATTCTCTACGTTCGGAGTCTGCACAAAATAATTTCCCATTAACGACAGCTTAATTTAGGGGCTGTTTGGGTTAATGGATGCTGTAAAGAGAAATCTTTAGATGCGAAATGAATGTTTCAAGTTTAGTTCAACATAAAGCTGTAAGTAATTTTTTACAAATGCAAAGTTTAGTTTCTTCATAAATTAATTGCAGAGAATGGAATCAATTCAGCTGTATTTATTTTTGCAGATTTTTATTTTATATAGTCTTTTTCCAGTGAACCAATCAGAGATTAAAGATATATTCACAATGCTCATAAGTTTTTATGTGATTTAAACTCAATAATTGAGCCGGTGCATTATAGGACATTTTCAATTCATTTATTTCACAACAGTTGTTATAAGCAAGAGAGAGGGAGACACAGAGAATGCTAGAAGTTATGGAAAGAAAGCTTGAATATGTAAGCCTTGTGGCTTGATTCACATAAGTTTGATCTACTTCAGTTATTAACAGCATTTTCATTTTTTGGACTTCAACAAATGTTAAATCTCAATCATTAGATTATAGTATTCCCTCATGTGAATGCTATTGTAGGTTTCATTGAATTTCTAATTTTGTTTTTTGCCCCACATAATTCTGCACATCCTTACATATATCTAGATTTGACAATTTTTTTAGTATATCTATTAGTTTTGTGTGGAATCTGATTATGTCGGTCAATTGAGTTGTACTGTTGTCTTAGACTGCAATTCCATCGGTCGAGCTAGCCAAGGGGTCATAGGAGGTCCTCTACCAAATAACGCACATAGAATTGTTTGTCAAGAAGCATTGCGGTGCTCCAGAGGTGCCGTTACATAGACTCGAGATAGAATGTGGAGAGCCGTGACACTTCAAACTTGGAGTTGCTGCGCTATTAAAAGGGCTTAGCAATTTTCTTTCTTGTTTTCCATAAAGGGTTGCGCACCTTGGTAGTTTTAGTGTGTTTCTCTTTGTTTGTTCATGCAATAGAACGATGCAAGAGTGAAGAGAGATAATGAGAGAGTGAGAAAGAAGAGAGATTTGTACTATTTTTCCCAGACTTTTATAGTGAATTTCTTGATGAGGCGCGGCTCTGTTGTATTTTCCCGGTTTCGGATTTTTCCACGTTAAATTCTGATATTCTTTCTTTTCATTGCATTTTCTTTTTCTTATTTGTATTCGCTGTGTGGTTTACTTCCCCAACATTATCATGCCTTTTGCATCATCTAAACAATGTATCGAGAAACGTTTGAGTTACGTAGGAGTCATTGATATTGTTTAGTGATTTATTATAGAAAATTTGTCTATTATTTATATAGATCATATCATTATTAAGAAAAAAGGTAAGTAGTCTAATTTTAAACATATGGCTTAGATGTGATGCTACTTTTTGTTATAAGATAGAATCAAGGATGACTTGATGTTGCGGTCGATGAGTTGATCCACCTAAGGTTATTTTGGTTGGTATATTGTTTCTATTTAAGAGTAAATTTTCCTTTTTCTTAAACTATTGCATTACATTACACTTGATTATTTTTTCATATGGCCATGATTAATAAATGCAAAATCATGTTATCTAAGTTTCATAAATACATTCGAAATCATGTTATCTAAGCCTTCAATTTGTTGCAAGTCATGTATGTAAAGCTATTCTATCTTTGACTTTGATAAATTCATGACCCATAGGAGGTCCTCTACCAAATAACGCACATAGAATTGTTTGTCAAGAAGCATTGCGGTGCTCCAGAGGTGCCGTTACATAGACTCGAGATAGAATGTGGAGAGCCGTGACACTTCAAACTTGGAGTTGCTGCGCTATTAAAAGGGCTTAGCAATTTTCTTTCTTGTTTTCCATAAAGGGTTGCGCACCTTGGTAGTTTTAGTGTGTTTCTCTTTGTTTGTTCATGCAATAGAACGATGCAAGAGTGAAGAGAGATAATGAGAGAGTGAGAAAGAAGAGAGATTTGTACTATTTTTCCCAGACTTTTATAGTGAATTTCTTGATGAGGCGCGGCTCTGTTGTATTTTCCCGGTTTCGGATTTTTCCACGTTAAATTCTGATATTCTTTCTTTTCATTGCATTTTCTTTTTCTTATTTGTATTCGCTGTGTGGTTTACTTCCCCAACATTATCATGCTTTTTGCATCATCTAAACAATGTATCGAGAAACGTTTGAGTTACGTAGGAGTCATTGATATTGTTTAGTGATTTATTATAGAAAATTTGTCTATTATTTATATAGATCATATCATTATTAAGAAAAAAGGTAAGTAGTCTAATTTTAAACATATGGCTTAGATGTGATGCTACTTTTAGTTATAAGATAGAATCAAGGATGACTTGATGTTGAGGTCGATGAGTTGATCCACCTAAGGTTATTTTGGTTGGTATATTGTTTCTATTTAAGAGTAAATTTTCCTTTTTCTTAAAATATTGCATTACATTACACTTGATTATTTTTTCATATGGCCATGATTAATAAATGCAAAATCTTGTTATCTAAGTTTCATAAACACATACAAAATCATGTTATCTAAGCCTTCAATTTGTTGCAAATCATGTATGTAAAGCTATTCTATCTTTTACTTTGATAAATTCATGACCAATTTTAGCTTTTGTTTATGATTTATAAATATTCAGAAAAATGTATTCTAAGCAAGGTTGTGAAAACTGGATCGAACAACAAACCTGAAGGAGAGGTTTATGATTTGACTCGAACAAGATGATATAATAAATAATAAGATTATTAAAAATTAATATGTGCAATCTCATAATGGGCACTACTTTTAAAGTTGACCCATATGATTACTCAAATGTGCAATCTCAGAGAGGGCTATTTAAGGGATAATCGGCTATTCAACCTTCAATATACATTAAACCAGCAACTTCTTAAGAGCTCAATGAATAACTTCATCAAGTCGGATATTCCAATTAGATAAAATGACTATTATAATTTTCTTTTATTCTTTATATAGCTAATTTTGTAACATTCTAGCTCCAACCTAAATCTATAATATGGGGTCACGAGGTGAGTTCAGTTTACGCAATGTTTCATTATAACATTATTATCTCTTTCTCTCTCAATTATTTTTTTCCCAGTTTACTCAATATTCTTAGTATAGTTCAGTGTGATTCACGAATAATTTTGAATTCAATATCTTAAAAGGTGCAGTGAGTGTGAAGCATATCATTAACATGAAGAGTACTACATGAAGCAAAACAACAATAAAGAGGTGGAGAAGAATATGCAAATATAGTGAAATAAAACTTTTTAATTGACATTTAGGTTGTTGAATTTGAGGAGATGAGTAGAATTATGCAAGATATGCTAGAGAGAATTTTGAGAAAAACTCTTAGGGTAGAGTTACTAGGGGATCCTTTGATTCTATCATGAGAAGTAGACTTTGGAGCTACATCTTTAACCTTTATCATAGTCGGTTAATGAGACATACTACCCAAATAGTGAAATCAACCCGACAGTTCATCGAGAAGAAATGTAACTTGAGAAGAGGAAGTCGTTGGTGAATGCTTTCTTAAGGGAGATTGTTGAGGCCTAGCATCTTGCAAAATTAGATTCCTTACTTTGATTCATATAAGGGAAAGACAAATTTACTTTGAATCGGCTATCTCACTGCTTGACATTAATAATGCATTGAAGTGTAGGTTATTCTTCATTACCTTCAATAAATTACCTTTAAGGTCTTTCTCATGTTTGCTACTAAATGTGATTACTTCATCAAATTCAAGAGACTATATGTGACATAATTTGCTAATGTGGAAAGATCGCTAAAGAATTTGTAGGCCTTACTATAAATGAGGAAAGAATCGGACAAATCATTGAAGAGTTTCATTACCCATTTCTAAAAAGAAAATTTGGATGCAAAGAACACAGAGTCGACTGTGTCCCAAGCCACTTTAATTAAATATCCGCATGAAGATCATTCAGGTATGCACTTGGCTTGCAGCATATGATGACTTTGGTTGAGTTGCTAAAACTCACCAATACATCAATGCTAAGAAATACAACATGTCAATTGGCACTAATGTGATGGCTAGGAAAGGAGATGAACTACATGGGAGGGCAATTTCAACAAATTCTTGGGGACAAAATTCATGGGGTTCATAGAAGAGTTTATCATTAATAAAAAAGTGTTATGTAACATAAGAGAGTTCATCCCTTCAATGGGCGAGTACACAACAAAGAATGATAAGATGATCACCATGGAGAGAGACAATTACCTCCTCTAATTGGCTAGATGTTGATTGCTATCTTATTGGGGTTCACACTTGAGCTTTCACTTGTTCCACTATCTCTTATCTCGTATGCAAGCACTATTTGGTCCACCTCTACATTGACTACAGGATGCTTTGAAGTAGTTTGACTGTTAGTGACATATTGTCACAACCGAACCCGATCATAATAGGTCCTTTCGTGTTGAGCTGTGACAAATAAATCCAAGATCTAGTTTTGAAATTATTTCAGATTTTTGTGCCAAAATTTATTGAAATAAACTATAGACTACATAGCTACTAAAATATCCAAATATTACAAATAAACTCATCCACCAAGTTTCTTTCATTTATTAAAATAAATATCTACACTACAGTACATGACTACAGATAATAGCTATATAACTAAAAATTTAACTAGTCATGAATGTATAAAAATCAAAATAATAAAATACTTATGACCTTAGATTTAACCATGAACCGCTAGTCCACAATATCGTTCCCCTTCTCAGGTCCTAAAAATCAGAAGTAAAACCACAATGAGCTACAACAGCTCAACGAGCCACACAAACCAATCTACAAATCCCAAGATCTAGTTTTGAAATTATTTCAGATTTTTCTGCCAAAATTTATTGAAATAAACTATAGACTACAGAGCTACTAAAATATCCAAATATTGCAAATAAACTCATCCACCAAGTTTCTTTCATTCATTAAAATAAATATCTACACTACAGTACATGACTACAGATAATAGCTATATAACTAAAAATTTAACTAGTCATGACTGTACAAAAATCAAAATAATAAAATACTTATGACCTTAGATTTAACCATGAACCGTTTGTCCACAATCTCGTTCCCCTTCTCAGATCCTAAAAATCAAAAGTAAAATCACAATGAGCTACAACAGCTCAACAAGCCACACAAACTAATCTAAATTTTCATATATTCTTTTATCAAAATTTTGTTGAATATTTAAAAGCAGTTAAATGTAAATTAAATAAATCACTAAAATGAGAAATGTAATAAATGCATAACAATTATTCTCTGATTTAAATAATAGTACTGAACAAATAAATAAATTGAAATTCATATCACAGAGTAGTTTATATCATATTTTCCAAACCCAGACACAACCTCAAAGGATTCTGATCCCTTATAACTCCATTTTTGTTTGTGCTTATAGCACCAAAACATATCACATATCCCTGTCTCAGATAGAATCTCAAAGAATTTTGGCCCCTTATAACTCCCAGTAATTCCCTGACATAGACAAAATTTTAAAGAATTATGGCCCCTTATGACTCTCAACAGATATAATTTAATCACATATGCACATATATTATCACAATATAACAATTAAAGAGTAATTAAACAAATGACAAAATTTCACAGTATTTTGTAATGATAAACAACAGAAAATCTAACTAGACAAGAATGCACATTTTCATAAAATTACAAAATTATTAGGAATCGTGTAAAATAATATTTTAAGACTTTTATTACACTACATTATTTTTCAACATCTAGATACTTTTCTATTAACCCCCCCCCCCCAGGCAATGTTGGAGGTGAGCGGGCAGCCGGGCCGGCAGCCTAATTTTTTTATTTTATGATGGCATTATTCCTCTTGAAAGTCGTCGGAAAAAATTTTCGCTGGAAATTAGCCGCCGGTTATCATTTCCTATGCGACTTTTACCGATGAAAAACTATTTGCCGGAAATCTTAGTTTCCACCAAAAATTCGCCCATTTTTGTTGGTAAAAGACGATTTTATGTAGTGTCCACTATAATAATCAGGAGAAATTTGTACATATCTCTATTCTCTCTCGCTTTCTCCTTGCTTCCCTTCCCCCGTACCCTGTTCTTTTACATAAGAACAAACAATGAAATATAATACATATCACCAAAGGACACCACTCTCAAGTAAAATGAGAAAGAAAAACTGTCCACCCGGCCTCGTAGTGATGCAGTGCCAGTTTGGAGTGTCGCGACGTTCAATGCTCTGACTCCAATCTGTTTGATAGTGTCGTAGCGCAATATCTTGAGCTCTACAACGCTCTGCTCTCTGCCTTTTATCCAAGCAAACTATGCCATGCTGGGATGCTCAGGTACACAATGCTGGGACATTCAGGTACACAGTGCTGGAGCGTTGTACGAAAACAAATATTTTCAAGGAGAGGGCCCCCCGCCCCCAGCGAGCATGACACACTAAGTTGAGGTCCGTGGCAATAGTACAACCCGATTGATCGCAAAATTTGATTCCACACATACTAACGATCAAAATGGACATGAGGACGATTTCCCACTTCAACCTCCTAATAGAAAGTTCTTCAATTTATGCATATAAATTATAGTTCTCATAGTGGTTTCAATCAACATGAACTCGTAGACCTTGTCATCCATGACATGCAACATACAAAGTAAGTTGTGTATGTATTCTTATTATGACCCACGCTTGAAGAATTTTAAGCTTGAGTTGTTCTAGAGCAAGTATTTTATTAATTTCTAGAGGTTGATTCCATTTACCATTATGTGAGGGTGTAAATTCTTTTGTAATATGCCGCTTTACTTACACAAACTACATAAAATGTTGGCGAAAATTGGATTATGTATAAATTGATTAAATTCTTTTATATTTATTTTTATGCATTGATGAGGCTATAGATCTAAGCATTCTCATCTAAATTGTATTAAGCAAGTTGTATTAAAGTTTTTTTTTTTTTTTGAATAAAACTAGCTTAAATTTCATAAATAAATAAAAAATGGTCAGTAAACTACTGAATAATTAAATTAAATCATAAAAGTAATATTTAAAAAATATTTTATTAACGGATATTATTATTTTATTTGATTTGGTTTATTTATGTATTATATAAAACAATAAATAGATTTAAGAGTTGCGCATGTAAATATTAAAGTATTAAATGGTATGCATATAAATCCACTGATCCTTTCCATAAAATATTTATCAACAAGAACTCATAAGTTAAATAAGGCAGAAACAAATTCATTTGTAAGAAGAAATTGAATTTACATTGCAGGCCAGAAAATTAAAATAAAATAGAGCAATGTAGCCACTTAACTAGACAAAGCCCATGGGAATAGAGAGATTATTATGTGCGCAATCCGGATTTAGAGAACAGTTCAGTGGTGTGATTGTGAACAATAAAAATACAGTAAAAGCATAATTGTTATTTACCACTGTTCTTTTATTGCGTCACAAAATTAAAATATTATTTGAATCCGGACTCTGAACAAAATAATCTCTCATGGGAATGACCATCTTCTGAAGCAAGACTAAGGGCATCTCCAATTGAATGGAAAATAATTGTTTGCCGTTCTTCCGTCGTTCCAACCGAGCGGCAATTTTGCCGCTATTTCCTCGTGGGTGAACAGTGCGACGTCAATATTGGCGTCGCACTGTTCAATATTGGCGTCGCACTGTTCACCCGCTAAAATGAAGAAAGACGGTTACGAGATGACGAAGCCCGCGAAATGGAATTCGATCAGAGCAGAATTATCACATTTTAGAGTTTTGATGTAATTTGCAGTGGAAAATGGGGCTTTCGATTGGAGATGCCTAACTACATCCAGTCCACATAGTTTGTTGACTGGCAAACTCTGCCATTCTCTGGTTTCCAACTTGCTCCAGCAAATTTCAGGAGACGCAGATATCTCAAGCCCCCTAAGATCAAGCGTAAACCAAAACCATGAAGCAGAGCTCAAGCGACAAACATTCAAGCCATTTATAAACTGTAGAGTTGGGAAACAGCAGGTGCATCACTATACAGTGCCATCTTCATCATCCTCCAGCATCCTCAGCTCTCCCTGTGTTTGCCTCTGGGGCTGCCTTGAGGCATCAAGAGCCTCTTCATGTCCAGCATCGTCATCAATTTCAGGATTCTCATCACCACCAGCACCTTCAGCATTTCTTTGAAATCTACCAGAAGCCTCAGCTTCACTAAACGCTTCCCCTGATAGAACCCTGGCCCTTCCTCTTTGTCCCCTTGAGGACCTTGAGGATCCCCTCCTTACTGAGACCCTTCCTGTGTTTCTGCTGAGATCGCCGGACCCTCGGAAGCTCAGAATTAAGAAGAACCCTATCGAGGGCATAGGAAAGAAACCCCCAAAATCTCTACTTTCGTCATGAAAGCCTAAACTTTCATCCCATTCGCCGATTGAAGACTCTATCGAGCTGACAAAGTCGCCAATATCGCGTTGCAGCTCCATCCTCCGCCAATCTTGCTGCCTCTCAGAATCCGCCTCTGACGGGCGGACAAAGGGATGCTCCGTCCTGGCGTGCTTCCTGAGCTCTCCGTAAGCTCCACTGAAGCCGCAGGTCTCCGTGGAGCAGTTCCTTACTTTCGTGTTCAGGTACTTCCGCGCCGTCTGGACAACCTTCCAATCGGAAACAACGCCTCGGCAGAGCGGGCAAGAGAGCTTTGCCGTAGATGCCCCCTCGATCTCAAACGCCGAGGCGTCACAGGCCTTTCGGTACTGATCGAAGCAGTTAGAGTGACGGTAGCTAGTGTCACACATGAAGGGTCGACAGCCCTTATCGTGAGAGGAGCATATAAGAAGAACGGAGTTGTGGGGTTGCTCCATGCAGACAGGGCACCGAACGTCGTCCCACTCTTTTAAGTCCTTATCTGCCGGCACCACTCGGGATCGGTCAGGAGAGGCAGAGGAAGAGGAGGAGGAAACTTCTGCCGGGGCAGAGTAGGAGGGGCCAGGAGAGAGGCACCGACTATCGGAGAAGCGGAAGGGCGATTGGCGATCAAAGGAGACCGAACGGCTTTTTCTGTCCTTGGGCATCCTATCAAGAAGAGAGCGGCAGCAGAGCTGGAACCTAGAGAACGAAGAAGAGGCAATATCGGAGGTCAGGGGAGCTAACACTTATCTTGAAGGATAGCAGAAAAAGAAGGAAGGCGGAGCTCTCCGCCAAACAAGCGGCGAACACTGTAAATCGGAACCTCGCCGTCGGTGTTACGGCTCATCGGATAATCGTTACCGTTAATTTATCTAATGAAAAGCTGCGAATGTGATCGGAAGTTGCAGTGTGGTATCCAGCTTTGTTCCGGCTTCGTCATCGGTTTCGCCGTTTAGGTTGCTTCAGACCGGTTTCGCCGTTACGGCTTACTGCAACTCAATCTTAGCCGTTGGATTGATTGAGCTTTAATTTATTATTTCAAATTACAAATAATTTTGTAACAGATAAATAAATTTAAATCCAGCCAGCCAATCAAAATTAAAAGAAGAATTTTAGTCATCATGGATTCATGGAAGTTAAGACTGAGTTTCCATTGAATTTATGATTTTTATCCTTTTAGTTATACATTCCTATGTTTAGTATTTTTTTTAATTGGTCCTCTTGCTTTAGAAATTAGATGCTTAGAAATACTTGATGTCTTTCCGTCAAAAGCTTTAACAGTATGTCATATATTAAGGGTGTCAATTTCGGCTCACGGGTCGGGTTCAGGTCGAACCCGAAATTGACCCGGCACAATTTGGTTCAACTCGAAGTCGACCCGTTTAGGGTTACGGGTCGATTTTCTGGACCCGAACCCGACCTTCTTTGGGTTCGGGTCAACCCGACCCTACCTGGGGACACGACAACCTCGTGAGCAGATTCGTGGCAGCGTCGTCCGGCGGCTTCGGCGGCATCGACGGTCCGTCAGCCGGCGTTCGGCGGCACGTTTAATTCTGGGAGTAAATAGTGTGACGTTAATATTGGCGTCGCACTCTTTACCTACGCTAAATTTTTCGGGTGAAAAATGAATGATAGAAAATAGAGAAAGAATATACATATAATATATATTTTGTGGATATTAGAAAATGGAGTTCAATTGAAGATGAGTTACTGCATTTTGAAGTGAAAAATGAATTTTTCGGATGAATACGGCCTTAAAATAGAAAAAGTCTATTATATTTTTTTTGAATCAATCAAAAGTTGAAAGAGCCCGTGGTGCAAAGATGATTAGATCACGGCTTAAAAAGTTTCAATAAATGACGAAATGGTATTCAAATAACTTTTTGCAAGATCATATGTTCAATGAAAGTTTGAAAGCTTGAAATTAATGCTTTTTATTGCTTGATTAAAATAATTTCAATCCTGATGATGTGTAGGAGTACATTTTAGTGATACAGATGCACTCATATTTTAGCACTTTATAGACGTATAGTTATGTTAAGAAAGATAGAGATAGACCTAAAAAGACTTGATTAGAAAAATATTAAAAATGATCTTTCTTTATTAGATTTAGATGAGAATTTGACTCTGAATAGAACACAATGAAGAAAAAGAGATTCATTTAGCTGACCCCACATAGTGGGATAAAAGCTTGTTGATGTTGTTGTATAGTCATATAATTATGTTAAGGATATTATTCTTATAAATAAATGCAACAAAATTTTTCCTACTTTGTTATAACTACCGTGATTGTACCAAAATATTATTTTCATTGTAATTAATTTAATAAAATGCTACTTATTAAAATTATTTACTTTGTTTTGTTTGCCTTGTAATTTGCTGTGCTATAAATGTTGTGATTGAATATTATTATGCTACACTATATCATTTAATTTAATTTTTGTTAAATAAAACTTTAAAAATATTTTGTTAGTAATTTAAATTTTTTTTTCATGTAATGTTAATGAAAGCTTAATTATATAAAAATAAAATTACTATACATAAGCTATGAATAATATAATAATTAAACCAATAAACCAAACAAAAAACTAAGATCACAAATGTTGAAATCAATTAATACTTTGAAATATAAACTTAGCAAATCATTAAATGGAATCATTGTCAACTTTGAAAGAGACTCATGCGATAGTGGCGCCACAACTAATTGCATAACGAATTAAGGGCATCTCTAACGGAGAACTCCATTTTTCACGTCAAAATACCGCAAAACGCAAAAATGGCGTGGTGCTGCTGCAATTGAACACCATTTTTTTTGCATCTGCACGAAGGTAACGATCCTTCTCCTTTTGGCGCGTTTTTCCGGTTGAGAGAGCAAAATAGCGTGGGTGAACAGTGCAAACAAATGGCGTTGCACTGTTCACCCGCAAACAAATGGCGGTCGTTTTGGCGTTCGGCTGGAGCGACGAACGACGCCAAATGCTCATTTAGCGTTCGGTTGGAGATGATCTAAGGGCTCAAAAACACTATTAATTAAGAGTATTGTTCAATTTTTTTTGTAGTTGAGCATATTAAGGAGAATCTTTAAGTGATGTGGATCTATGGATTTAATAGTCTCGAATGAATGAGAGCTCATACAATAATAACAACTAAGATATTATAAGGATGATGCTAGTTTCAAACCTCAATCAAGGGAGGGATTAAATATGCCAATGAGAAACAACTCAAAATCTAAGTGATGTAGAATATCAAGACGGACAAATTAGAAGTGGACCCACCACAAAAGTCCAAGGACCCATATCAAGAGTTCAATTAAGACAAAAAATGTATGAAAAAATATTTAATACTAATTCTAATTTTAAAATTTGGATTTTGATGCTTAGATTTAAATTTTAAATAAAAAATGTCATTCTTTGCATTTTTAAATCAACTTGTTACAAATTTTGGCAGGCCAACTAAGCAGTTAGAAACCTTCCTTCTTTTGTGGTGGCTAGCTCTTCCCTCCCTCTTTTCCATCTCATTTTGAATAATGCTAGCTCTCAATCATTATTTTATTATTTATTTACAGTGTTGAAATGAAATGAGAAAATACTTTTTGTATTTTGGCAAAGAAATTGAAATTATTTTCCATTGGACCCCTAAAGCTTAGTTTGGTGTGTCGTTGTCTATCCCATCTTTGTCTAAGTATTTTCATTTTCTTTTATTATCAGTTCATCTACCATCTCGCATTCGCTCTCCAACAATCTCACCCATCTCCCAAAACTTCCTCCATAAGCTTAGAAACCCAATGGAAGCCAACTAGACAAACTAGGTCCCCTTTGGCCTAATATTTGTATCACTAACAACTTCATATCATACCTTCACATCCCACCATCTCTAGACCCATAACTTTCTTCCATAAATATGTAAAAGCAAATCAACCCAAATCAAGGTCCTTTTACATATTCTTGGTATCACCACCTCCTTATTCCTTTAAAGATCACTCCATCCCACCATTAGCTCTAGATCAATCTTCACATCTTAAGATTACCCTCAATAACCATTTTGAGCCATCTCTACTCCCATACTCCCCTCCACATGTGACAAAGCTATTAGGTCAGCTTGGATTGGTCATCTCCAAGGTTACCTTGCTTATGAACTTCTTTTCTATAACCCCCTCACCAATCCAATACCTCCCTTCCATATTCCTACAACCTTTATACATCGCATAAAACCCCCCACAAGGAAAATTTATTCTGTGCAGATATCAAATGCTGTTAAGAGACATCAGGATGTGTCACATCACGTCACTTTTTTGATGTGTACCGAATGACATTGTGCATTCTAATTTACTTCCGAACGGTCTGGTATCTACACAGAAAAAATTTTCCCCCACAAGACTGGCCAGCTACTTACATACCTCTGAAATTTTTTTTTTTTTTTTTTAAATAGTTTTCAGCTTAAATCAATCAAATGAGATTGTGCTAGGCAGAGTAGCCCTCTTGCTCAGTCATAAACCAGAAAAAAAAAGTGATCAAACAATTATCTCTCTCCGGCCTTTGGCCAAAAAACAAAATTTTCATTTCTATTTGTTTCTACTCTTAAATACTCCTTTGGTCTAATATATCCAGATGATAAGGATTAAAGTTTTTTTATTATACATTAGTTACAGTATTCAATTGCCATAATAGGATCTCCTCAACAAAATTTGCATCCATCATATGTTCATATAGCGTTTTGGGTAGGAAAGAAGATGAACGGCAGGAAGAAAAAATAACTTTGTTTTATTTGACAAACAAGAAGAAAAAAAGTCCACTTTCATTTACTTTCAGCATAAAATACAATCACAGACAACATTTATATCATTTATTTATACAAATCTAAGAAAAATAAGGCTATAGAGAAAAACAATACTATTATATATCTATCATCATCAATTTCTCAAATGGTATAATAATTTGATCCTTATGCACCAAATAGAACCCCCTCCAGAAGCAGGACAACACTGATCGCAAAGCAAATGAATTTGGAGCGCATCGTGGGGATGCTATCTCAAGGATGGGAGAAATTATTATGTGCGGTTGCCAGACCGTTCGGAGACGAATCAAGATACGCCATGTCACCCGGTACACTACACTAGTACACAACAAAAAAAGTGACATGACACATCCTGATTCGTCTCAGGACGGCGTCCGGTGACCGCACATATGTTAAATTTGATACGAAGAAGATAAAATTATTGTTTTCTACGAAGATGATGACAGATCGATCATATCGATTGCTTTGCTCCAGCGCAAAATTATGTGGTATATATATCAAAATAAAGGATATAAATGCTTGTTATTGATGCATTTTATGCTGAAGTAAATGAAAGTGAACAGTTTCTCGACTTTGGTTATCCATTTTGTAGAGGTTAAGGTTTCTACAGCTTTATCTCCTCCCATCCCTATGCCTTCTCTCCCTGTAAGACTCCTCGTCTCGGTCTCTGCTCCTTTCATAGGATCTATCATCTCTTCTATGCCGGTCCCTCTCCGCTCTCCTCTTCCCATGTTCTCCTTCATCCTTCCTGTAACTCTCACTGTCATATGCATCCTTCTCATCTCGGCGACTTCCGGACTTGTAATCTCCTTCATCAGTTCTATGCTTGCTACCATCATTCTTTCTATAATGCTCTCTATCTCCATTTTTCTCCGTCCGCCGGTCAATATAGCGCCGGTCATCCCTTCCGTTCGATTTATCTTTCTCATCTTCTTGATGCCGCCTACTTCGATCGGCTTCATGTCTGTGCCTAGCTGAGCTTTTGTTGTCCTGATCAAGATGTCTTGGATTCTCCAACTTATAGTGACTGGTCTTTATCTTCTTTGACTGCTTTTGCTCTGTATTTTCTATCTCCTCTTCATCAAACAGCATGTCATAACTGAAATAAAATTCACAATCATCAGAAGAATAATAGGAAGGGATGATAAGAAGGGTTCAGATACGTAGAGATGAATTAAAACCTCTTATGATCATGTCCACCATGCTGGGTGTTGGCGTCTTTAAGACTATATTTTGGGCCTTCTTCCTTGCCATCCGGTTCTTCCATACAGTCACGAGCAATGTGATCAGGAGCACCACACTTAAAGCAACCATCTGTACGGTTAAGATTGACACAAAACATACAAATAAATAAATCAGCAGGAACAACAAGAAAAAAAAGTCTGCCATGGTTTATTCTTGAAAACAACTATCCTATATTTTAGTGGAGGTAAATCATGTGGAGATGAACACAAGCACTGTCCACTCTCTCTCTCGAGAAACTATTATGTGCAGAGTCTGAACATAGAGTCTTTCGGATTACTGCGTATCCTATGCGTAAGCTCTGCGTGTGTAGATACGTAGTAAATAAGCAGCAAATAATTAGTTGTGAGGATTTGCTGCGTATCTACAAATACGCAGAGTGTAAGTAGAGCGTATGCAATGCGTCCAATAATTCAGAAGATCCTCTATATTCAGACTCCGCATAGAATAGTTTTTCCTCTCTCTCAAAAAAAAAGTTTAAAAGATGGTGAGGAAAAAAGGAAGTTTAAGGATGCGGATGGGTCGCTATATTTCATAATAATTGGCAGAATATGATGACCTTGGAAGGCTTCGAAGGGAATGGGATAGTTTCTTAGTTTGTAAAATAGTATCATACTTCTGTTGAATTAATCGTGTCATGACAGCATAAACGAGCATGTAAAAGAATTATGTATCAGCATACAACAATGCCCATTAGAGAGAGTAGACGAGCATAGAGAGAGTAGATGAACAAATAACACAATATGAATGAGCAGGATTCATTCCAGTATTTAGAATTTACCTTTTGTTGACCTTTTACCATGCCTAAAATGCTTCCACAACTTGGCAACACTCTGGCTGAAATCAACACGTATCCTTCTGTCATCTATTAGTGCATTGTCCATCTGGCAAGCTCAGTGAAATAAGTGATGAGAGTCTATGAAAGAAAACGGTAAATACTGAAATTGAGATATAGCAGGATTCTTTAGAAATCAAATGCTGTTTACATTAAGATCCATAAAATGAATCAAGAAACAAAGTAAAATCACGTTAAGCCGCAGGCAGCCAAATGATATGCAGATTAAAAAAAAACCAAATTATCGTTTCCAATTCTATTTCTGATGATGATGCATAATTATACACGCCTTAGTGCAACGGTGAATTAACTACAGGATCTAAGAAATTGATGTGCCTTGGAAGTAAAAATAACAAACAAAAGAGAAGAAAAGCATATGAACACAAATAATAGCTATTTTCTGATTTCTCCTTTAAAAATTAAACAAGATACAATTGATCTACTGTTAGAGAGATAGATCAGCTCTCCCACAGACTCTAGACCCTGCTAGGAACTCACAAAAATTACTAGGAAAATAAACTTAGCAATATCATGATCCTAACCTTCATCCCAACTCCCCCTCAAATAGCCCTAGACATAATAACACAAATAGAACATTCCTAAACAATTAAACATGATTTAAGAAACCTTCATAAACAATTAAACATGATTTAAGAAAACTTTCTGAATAAATAGATCTAAATAAGCTTTCCTAAACAATTCAAATTGTAAATCTTTTCCTAAATAATTCTCTCCTTATTCCTCCTCCTAACATAATGAATCACAACTTTGTTGTTCCCACAAGGAAGCCGAAATCTCCCCTGATTCATCCTAGTTCAATTGTAGATGGACCAGCCCCTGCTGGCCCGTGTGCGATTTCGATAGCACGCTTTAGTTGTGATATATAGAATACTGGGTATATCGATGATGATGCTGGGAACCTCATACGATAAGCTACTTCCCCAATGTGCTTCGTCACCTCATAAGGCCATAAGTAATGTAAGGATAGTTTCTCATTCTTACTCATGGCCAGTGTTTTCTGCCGATAAAATCTCAGTTTCAAATATACTGTCCTCATGCCCAATGTTTAAAATTGCGTATTCGGGTATTGAGGCGTTTTTCATTCGTGAGGCGAGGCGTAAGCCTCAAGGCGTTTTTTACTGGAATTGTGCAAAGGCGGGCCTCAAGGCGAGCCTCATATTGCGCAATTTTAAACCATGCTCATGCCCGAACTGCACTTCCCACTGTGTTCATCTATCTTCTTTTTCATAAGCTGTTGAGCTTTCAACAAATGCCCTTTGAGTTGTGCTAGTATCACGTACCTCTCCTCCAAGTACAAAGCTACACTAGACACGGGTTTAGTGCTATGCCTGTAGTGTATTAGATGGGGTGGATCTCTCCCACACAAAATCCGAAGGGGTAGTCCGCACGACTGTATGGAAAGATGTATTATACCAATATTCCGCCCATGCTAACCATGGTCAATAATTTTGGTGTGTCAGATACAAAACAATGCACATATTTCTCCATGTTGCTATTGACCACTTCCGTTTAGCCATTCGTCTATGGGTGATATGTCGTGCTCCTTTCCAGGACCGTCCCTTGCATCATGATTAATTCCTTCCAAAAATGGTCAATGAACACCTTGTCTCTATCTGATACTATAGATTATAGAATGCCATGTAGGCGCACTACCTCTCGAATAAAGATTGTGGTCATTGAGATAACGATATAGGGATGTCTCAGCGGAATGAAATGAGCAGAATTGCTCAGCCGATCTACCACCACATATAACTGAATATTCCTCCGATCATGGCAAACCCCCAATGAAGTCTATCGTCACATCCTCCTAGACATTCTCAGGTAAAGCTAATGGTTACAGTAATCCCTCTCTCAGGACACCACACGTCCTAAATACTCTATCTATGACTGTCCGAATAAGCACTTTTTCCAGTTGGCAAACAACTGATGTTCCCTCAAGGTACCAAATATTATCTTCAAGTGTTCCGAGTGTTCTATTTTTGTCTTGCTATATATCAAGATATCATCAAAGAATATCAAGACAAACCTTTTGAGATGCAGCTGGAGCACTCGGTTCATGAGGGACTGGAAGATGGCAGGGGCATTGGTGAGGCCGAAGGGTGTCACCAGGAACTCATAGTGTCTCTCATGTGTTCTAAAGGCAGTCTTGTGCACATCATTTGCCTTCATCCTGATTTGATGGTATCCCAACTTCAAATCAATCTTGGAGAAAATTACTGCTCCAAATAACTCATCGAAGAGTTCATCAATCATTGGAATGGGGAACTTATCTAATATTGTTTCCTTGTTCAGAACTTTGTAATCCACACAAAACCTCCAGCTGACATCCTTCTTCTTCACCAATAGAACTGGACTAGAGAAAGGCTCACAATAGGTTTAATGATCCCTGCTTCCAATATCTCCCTGATCAGCCTCTCGTTCTCATTTTTCAAGATATGGGATAAAGATATGACCTGACCCCTACAGGAGAGGTTCCCTCTCCTTAAGGTTGATGGTGTGCTTGTGCTCTTGTGGCGGTGGTAACCCGGTAGGTTGCCGAAATATGTCATGAAACTGCTGCAGAATATGCTGGACCCTCAATGCGATTTCCCAGTCTCTTGTTCCTGGACCCTTTCTATGTTCGGTAACTCCACCAAGTACCCCAGGCTTGTGTCCTGGATTGTCCTGAGCATGGTTTTAAGTGATACCTATAAATCAATTTTTTAGTCTAATCAAATTGATTTGACCGGTGCATGCTCTAATCATTTCAGCAGCCCAGTTTTAGAACCATGGTTCAGATTGAAAGAAAATTGTTGAAAAAGGTTGATGAAAAGACATGGAATCCCAATTTTTATGGGTTGATTATAAATTTGCAACAACTGACTAAAATTTTCAACTTTTTTTTGACCTTCTTTCACTCGACTACCTAGCATCCAACTATAGCTTAAGGGTTTATAAAACCCGATGACCTTTATTTTAATATATTACAATAGCAATATGCCAAGTTTTTTGAAAAGATTTTTTTTTTAATTTTTAAAACAACTCGAAGTTGAATTTAGTTTGGGGAAAAAGATCAAAATAGCATCATAATTTTTTTATGAAAGATCAAAATGGCCCCCAACTATATTAAATGATCATTTTGGTCCCTCAAGTCTTTAAAAAAGAACTAAAATAGTCTCATGGTGGTACTATTTTGATTTCTCTTTAAAAAGTTGAAGAACCAAAATGGTCTTTTAATATATTTGAAAATCATTTTGGTCTTTCATAAAGAGTTAATGTGACTATTTGATCATTTTCTCATTTAGTTGTCCTTTATTAAGCTTAGATCAATATTATGATTGAACAAAGAGTACAACAACATCAAGCCTTTAACCCACTACATGGGGGCGGCTACATGAATCCTTTTTCTCCATTGTGTCATATTAAAAGTCAAATTCTCGTTTAAATCTAATAGAGAGAGATCATTTCTAATATTTTATAACCAAGTCTTTTTAGATCTGCCTCTATCTTTCTTAACATAAGTCAAATCTAATACCTCTACTTTCCTAACCGGGTCATCGGAAGGTTGCCGTTTTAAAAAGAGTAACATATATATTTTACAGTCAAAGATAAAAAAGCCAAAAAAGGCAAATGAACCCTTCCAATATGAAAGACGAGAAAATCTAACATTTAGAAGCACTTTAAGATTGGCTAATTGCTACATGCAAGTACAAATAATTAGTTTAATTAATAAAAATCTTAGAAGTTGTAGGTCATACAATCGAATTCTGCCAACATTAAATTAATGCTAAGGCACTTGTCATTCAAAAAAAAAAAAAAAGCTAGCAATTACATGCTCATGAGGGATGTATGTGATTGCATGTGTGTGTGAGAGAGTGAGAGAACGAGAAAAGAATCTGCAAAGAGAAAAAAGAAAATAACACCAATGTAGACCAACATCGAATAGAAATGGAAGAAATAGCATTCAAATGAACGGAATAAAAGAACAAATACTAGATATACCTTGAAATATGCACGTTCACATGCGTCCTTGTTCTCAAATTCTGTAAAAGAAAGCAAAGTACATATAACTAAAAAATAAAATATGGTCAATCTCCTGCACATTAAACATGCCCAATTGTTTAACTGTTTCATTCTGTCCACCAAGAATGGTTATGCCCTATTTCAATGGAAATAATTCAGAACAAATAACTTGGCAGTTAAATCGTAGTCATTAAAAAATACTTCCTAAGAACATATATTCCGAAAAATCATATGACAAAAATAAGACAAGTATGACATCTGATATTTGGCAAGCATCCAAAAGTGAGAAGAAACTGGATTCTTTAATCCTAGACTTAATTTGGTTTTAGAGAAGTTAAGAGGAAAAAAAAATGTTTATCTGATAATTATATCAAAACTTTTTGGTTTGATTATAAAGCATAAGAATTTGATTTGACGACAAAAAAAAAAAAAACATACATTTTTCTTTATCTCTGCAGAAACACCGTAAAGATAAAGTAACACTGAAGTATAAATAACATCGAAGTTGTGTTTACTCTTCAATTTATTGGTTATTCTTTCAAACTAAGAAAAAAAATACTTGTCCACTCGATTTCTCCTCCAAACAAGTGGGTTAAATCAATTTTTAATTCAATTATTTTCCTATTTTCATTTCCTTTTATCTCTAGAAATTCTTTCAAACCAAACGGAGCACCAGTGAAAAAGCAAACATGTGTAGATCCTAATTCAGAATAAAAAATAAATAAAGAAGAAAAAACATATAATTGCAAGTCATATCAAATTCCAAATTTACTCATGGAAATGCCATTCTGCTACAAACAAATAGAAATTTGGGACAATTGATTTTGTTTTAAAACATCAGAAATAGAACCGTAGAGCACCAAGATATATCGTACCACAAACGATCAATTACTACTAAAATTGTGTTGTACTCTTTCAAGTTATATAGGCCGGTAATTAAATTCATAGATAAATCTTCCTAAATTTGTAATGTAAAATGTAAAGGAGTTAATAGATCAGCGGGAGGTAAAATAGAGGGTTTTATTTCTTGGCATGGAAGACAATTATTAACGAAATTAATGACATCTTTATGGAGTTTAAACCAATAAAAATTTGTAGAGATTCATTTAATGGTTTTGAGGATACCTCGATGGCCGACAAGAGGTGTTGAATGAAATCAGTGAGAATCTAATTTTTAGAGAAGAAGACTTATTGATATAGATTCGACCTTGAAAATAGAAAATATTGTCTTGAATTTGATAATCTGAAGGAGAGAGTTCACATTTTAATAGTTGGGAAGTGAGTTGAATGATATCAAGAGATATAAGGGCTTCCTTCTTTGAATCATTGATTAATGAAAAAGAAAAATTAGTGAGTGTGGAGAGTGAAAAGGGTAGATGGAAAACGAGGGTAATCGAGATAATGAATCAGCAACTGTATTTGATTTACCTGGTTTACACTCGATGGAGAAATTAAAGCCTAAGAGTTTATGAAGAACATGTTGTTGGCCTAGTCTTTGAAAGATATGAGTTTGAAGATCACGGAGGCTTTTATGATCTGTGCGAATAATGAACTTAGTGCCTAATAGGTATTGACGCCATTTTCAAATAGCCCCAGTGATATCATATAATTCTTTCAAGTATGTAGAAGATTGGGATAGGCAAGTGTTTAGTTGTTTTGCTGAAGAAAGATATAGGAAGATTGTTTTGTAGCAAAACTACTCCAATACAATTGATTGAAGCATTAGTTTCAATAATAAATTGTTTTAAAAAATCTGATAAAGATAAAATATGGGCTTTGGTCATGGCTATTTTAAGGTTGTTAAAATCTGCATAAGCCGAGTCATTTCATTTGAAAGAGTCTTTCTTGAGAAAATTAGTTAAAGGGGATGCAATAGAAGCATAATTTAGATAAGTGACAATAATAGCCTGTTAAACCCAGGAAGGAGGGCATATGTTTTAAAGATGAATGAATTGGCCAAGTAGTCATAACTAAGATTTTTTTTTTTTTTGGATTGGGTTGGACACTTCGATAAGATACAATATGACCAAAATATTTGATGGAGGATTGACAAAATTGACATTTATTTAAATAAGAAATAGCTTGTTTGTAGTTAAACATTGAAATACAAAGAGGTGATCAAAATGAAGTTCTAGAGTAGGACTATAGACGAGGCTATCATAAAAAAAAAAAGACAAACTTTCAAAGGAAAGATCAATAAAATTGGTTCATTAAGGTTTGAAAGGTAGAGGGCACATTCATTAAACCAAAAGGCAATAAAATAACCCAAATCCTTCTAGCCTCCACATGTGCACTTCTATTCCACCAAAATATACCCAAATCCTACTGGGAGGAAGCCCTTATGACTGTCGCATATCTCATAAATAAGCTACCTTCAAAAACCTTAAAACTTAAAATACCAATGGATATTCTGTCTTTTTTTACCCTGAATTCCAAACTATAATAACCTTCCCCCTAGAATCTTTGGATGCACTGTTTATGTTCAAATTCATAGCCAAAATAGAGAAAAATTAGTTCCAAGGGCACTCAAAAGTATCTTTGTTGGATATTCATCCAACCAAAGAGGTTATAAGTGTTATCACCCCTCCACCAAAAAAAACCCTTGTATCTGTTGATGTTGCTTTTGATGAACAAAAATCCTATTTTACCAAATCTCATCTTTAGAGGGAGACTGAAATTGAGGAAAATGAGGAAAGTGAGCTTACCCCTCTTGAATTTTCAGCTCCACCTCAAACCAATTCACCTAAACTTGATGAAGAAAAAAAGAAGAGAAACCAGAAATTTTCATTTATAATCTTTTGATTACAATAGGGGGTTATTTATACTACTTTAGTAGACCAAGCTTACAACTTTACAAGATAGGCAAGGTATACCAAACACCTACTTTAAATAAAATAGATAGACTAGGTCTACCTCAACTAAAAAGAATAAAATAAAATAGTGCTCATTACGTATTTGTAGACCAACTTTTATTTTTTCAATATTAATTATTTTTGAGTTCTTCTTCTTTAGTAGACTTTCATGATTGTTGGTTGGTCATTCATTTTGGAAGCTCATTCTTCACAATTTGCTTGTACAATTTTAGGATCCAATAAAATATTTAGATGTTTAACAAAATACCACTGATTTAAGCCTAAGAAACCTATAGAAAATTCAGGAAAAATAATGCATAAAGTTAAAAGAATTTACCAATAAAAGCATAGCATAAGCTATCACCAGTTTTGTAATCACGAATAATATCAGCTCTGCAAAGTGAAATTTTTAATAAATAATGATATGTGACAATTATGTTGGTAGGCTGTAATGGGCAACCTCTAAAAGAGAATACTCACGAGGTTACAGCCCCAAATCGGGAAAAAATTGTATATAGATCCTCATCCTGCATCATAGAAATTTGGGTTCACAGTGCAGTCAATATTATATATTCAGTGAACAAGATGGACAGATATGCCCGACTATTGCTCCAGTTACAGAAAAATAATGATAAAAAAATATATCACTAACTTGAGTCACAGGATTAAGTTTACAAACAAACAGCACAGTGTCTGGTGGCTTCATCTCAGCATCAGGAATGTCTCCTATCTGAAAAACCAATTATGAGAATATGAATCAACGAACACTTAAGTATATCTACATATGAAATCAAATGGGAAGAACAGTTCATACACTCTCTAGAATCGCTGCATTAGTGTGTGCCTCTTTAGAACGAATCACTTCCTCAAGTTCTCCAGCACTTATCTTTTCATCCATGGGAACCCAGCTATCTTCCAGACGCTCTTCTGCTACCTATTATACATAGCAGATGGTAAGAATATACTTAATGTAGCTTCCATTTTAAGAATATGAGGAATATATTTGAAAACCATGGCTGCATAGTATTTTCATGAGTATCCAATTCCTATCATGACGATTGTGTGCTATAAGTAATAAGATAACAGTAAATTCATTGGTACAGAGAACTAATGTTAAAAGAGTCCACAGATTCCATCTAAGCTGATGAAGAATCTACGGAAGGAAGATGACAACTTAAGGGTGTGAGATATTTATATTTGAAAAGAAAATGGACTGATCCACTGGACATGCGAGACCATCTGATGCAAAAACATGCATAAACTCCATGGAAAAGATTACAGTACACTGCAATGCTGGTATCGGGGAAAGCTTATTAAGAAGAAATTTTAAATGATAAGTGCTACAGTTATTACAGAATGGTGGTAAAATTCTGCTAAAAAAACATGGAGAACACAGCCAATGTTCGTAATAGAAGTAGGCTAATTTGTTTACCAAATTAACAAGGATTTCCAGTTTGATCCTGAACTACAGGCAACTCAAACCACATAATTTCAAGCAAATATTTTACTTTTCAATATCAAAGATAGATTTAGCATTAATTTCAACAACACAGGGGACACGGTTTAAGAACAGAACAAATCACATGATTGATTAGTGGCACACTATAAACTGTATGTATAATTCTTTCCGAAGCTCCTAAAGGAATTACTAGATATGATAGAGGAAACTTGAACAAAAGCAAGGAATTGAATGCTTTCAGATATTCCAAGGGAGGTTAGGTCAACAGGAATTAAATCTTTTTTTTTTCTCCAATAATAAGGAAGAATCAACATCAAAAAACATATGTTGTTATATCATTTCTCAAAACTCAACACATAAATGGCCTATATAAGAGCTTCTGCAGCGCAATACATGTCAAATGCAACAGCTCTACAATCAATTCAAATAATCAGCTAAAATTGTAACTGGACTCGTAATATCCGGAGAAAAACTGTAGGGAAAGAACACCGAGGCAAATAATGGAGGGAAAGAAGAGCAAGGATACAAAAGAACACCGAGGCAAAAAACTGTAAGTTTAAACATGAATGTTTTTTACCAAAAAAATCCAAAATATGAGGGAGAACTAAACTATAGCAAGATAGCTTAAAACTTTCATGAACCGATAGAATAAGATTGAGCCAAAGATTATACAGGATTAAGAAGCTGGTTGACTAAACTGGGATAATGAAGGGGTCCAACATGCTTTATGAATTTTAAGGCGTCAATTCTTCAAAAATGCCTAGTGCTCACTTCTATAAATTTGAAAAATGGCAAACGAGGCATGGAACACCTACTGTTCTACTGCTCACTTTTATAAACTTGAAAAAATGGCAAACGAGGCATGAAACACCTAGTTCGTAGCCTGCCCCAACAGCAGTTCAAAAACACAAGATCAGTTGTAATATGAAAATTAAGTGTGGACAAATCAACATTAATTTATGCAAAACCTAGCATCTTTGCTATAAGCTAAAAAATGATCAGGGTTTTCCCATACCTCATGCTTTCCACCAACTAACAGTCTAAAATTATACAGGTTCTACTTTCTAATTTGAAACTAATGCATTTTTAGAAATCAATACATGAAAACAAAAGCTGTCCGTTGAGTGAACAAAGAGTTTAGGATGTCATAAAGTTTGGAACATTCTGAAAATATGCTAAATACTGTCAAATCAATTAAGCAGGCCCAGGTTAGGTGCTGATCGGCAAAAGATTAGAATCAACTTTGACTCAATTACAGGACACTTAATGTTTGTTCAGAAAAGAAGATGAAACTCTGGATAACCAATTAAAAGAATAAAATTAGAGCCAATCAGCTAGGATCAAAGAGATGTTGCCTAACTGGAAATCTTTAGTATATTCTTGTCTTCAGACATCTTATCTATCATTCCAAAAAGGTTAAAATCTCTCGCTCTATTAGGATGATTCAGCACTTCTACCCATACATTTTTTTTGTTCTGCTTATGTTTTACTATGTGGTCAAGTATATTACAAACAACATATTTTGAAGAGAGTTCAAATTTGATATTGCAATAAAATAACAACTCTTTTGTGTTTCTCAAACCAAAACACTTGTCAATTTTGCCAAAACCACCAAAGTATAGCTGGGATGCCTGTGCATCTAGCTTCACCGGGCTTGGTTCCTCTCCCAGCATATTTCCACGGGCAGATGTTGCAAAACCACGACTTATTTCCTCCAGCAAGGATTTTCATATTTAGTAAGTTCACATTTGACTGAAGGACTAAGATGGCCTCTTTCGTAATTTCTTGCCTTGGAACGTAGGACCTACCAAACTGTAGCCTACACATTTTTAAAAGGGTTCAAATCTCCCAGCTTGATACTTCTGATTTTACCCATACAAATTTTTTGTCATCTTTCATGTTTTACTATGCTTGCATATATAAAGCAATAGATCAATTGGAAGGGTACAACTTGGATAATGCCCACTAACAATGTTTATACCTCAATGTAATCAGCCACTACTTTTGCAGTTTTTATTTTTTATTTTTTTTACAAACCACTCTTTTTATATTTCTCTATTCAAAACCATTGTCAATTTTCCAAACTGTTAAAACATAGTTGGGATATTTGATAGGTTTTGAAAACCGGACCAGAAAAAGAACCGGAAGAATGACAGGTTCACGGTTCAATCGGTTGAACTGGAATATGTAATAAATAATATTATTATTAAAAATTATAAAATGAATAAGAAATTTTCCTCTAATAACTTCTAATTGTGCACATAATATGAAATAAATAAGCAAAATATTATAACAAAATTATGATACTTTACACCAACTGATAAGAAAAAAAAAACACATTCATAATACATATATAAAATTAATAATGTATCTTTTATAGTTTAATAGTTTTAATAATTTTACCAAAAAAAGAAAATCAAATATCTCTTAATTTGCATCGTGAAAGTTATCCTCATAAGTTGAGTTTTCATGTCCCACTTCAAAAAAATTAGCAGGCACAAATGCACCTAAATCATTGAAGTCAATTATGCTATCTCCATCTCCATCTCCATCTCCTTCATTCTCTATTTCACCTTCACCAACAAATTAAAAATATTAAATAAGAATTTATTCTTTATTTATTTAAATGATATATTCATATTTCACCTAATTTATCAGGTGTAGACCGAGTGGATGCAATGTTTACTTCTGCAACAACTAACATTACATCATATTGATATATCTTAGTTTCCATTTCCTCAAAGTCAAGATTTGCCGGTGATTCATCATCAAGCACACATAAATCTACCATTTCAACACAAGTGTAGTTCAGAGGATCATAACTTATTTTTTTAAGTTGAAACCTAAAGAATGAAAGAATAATTTTAGTAAGATTTATAAATACATATAGTATGATATATTGACACACATATTATTATTTTATAATAAGATTATACTTATTTTTTAAATTTAGATTATATAGAACATATAATAGGTCGTTCAATCATTGATGCTCCAAATGATTGCGTCTCATTGAATGAATTTGTTCAAAAACACTTTAAATTCTTTCAGAATCTAATGATGATGATGTTTGGCTTAGAATTTTTATAGCTATTTTCTGTAAGTTGGAAGCACTTGATGCAAATATCTTCTATCACTCATCTAATAATATGATATTAGATAGTTTAATAAGTATGCTTATATAATATATGTTAAAAAGGTATAAGCATTGATATTGAAAAGATAATTACCAAGTAATATTTCCTTTATCATCGTTAGAGCAATTGTTTTTTCAAAATTTTCTAAGCCATCATGAAATAATCTAACTTTATTCATTGCAAGTATGACCTTGTGACAAATGTCCTTATTTTCAAGTAGTTCAACAAAACATTGCATAACTTCTGACTTGTGACAGTAATTCTCCTTGTCGTACTTAAATTGAGAATTTAAAAAGAATGTTGCTGTATGGATGCCCTGCCTCAATTGAGTATCTCATCTTCTTTTAACTATACTAGTGAATGACTTATATAATCTTTTAATATTTTTAAATATGGCTTTGATTGCCTTCCGTGCCCTATATAATCCGTCATACAAATATCCAAGTGATAGTTTCTCATTTGAGTCAACAATGTACAATAACTTGATCAAATGACCTGCTATCTTCGAAATTGTTAGACAATCATTCCAAAACTTCAAATCTAAGATTATTGCAACTGCTTCTTTCTTCTTAAATGTTTTTGATATCTTTGAATATGCAAAAAAATTGCTAGTAATTAATGCTTGGAGGTCATATTTATGCTCACAAATATTTATTAACGTTATAAAAATTGTTGAAAATCGTGTGGCTCATGAACGTACAATTTCCTTCCAACCTGGCATTTTCCTAAGCTATGTAAGTATATAAATATAATTGTCAGCAAAAATTGTCACATTTGATGCTTTACTTGTCAAGTCCTCTATGAGAGGCATGCTGCCCAAGTCTTTTAAAATTAAATTCAAACAATGTGTTGCACAAGGTGACTAATAGATATTATTGAATCTTTCATGTAAGAACTCCCCTGCTTTTTTTTAATAATTAACAACATTATCAGTAACAAGCTGAATAATATTTTCTATCCATACTCATTAAACAACCTCAGTAAATAATGAGCACAAGTTTATAACATCCTTCATGATATCTGAAGCATTTAATGATTTTAAAAAAATACACCACATGAACAATAAATTATAAAATTTATTAATGTTCTACTCCTACCATCAGTCCATCAATCTGCCATAAGAATATAACATGTGTCCTCAAAGTATTTCTATAGGTATCAATAAGTAATCTACACTCTTATTTACAATCCTTAAATAGGTTAACTCTCATATTGTAGTAAGATGAGAACTTGTAATCAGAACCTATGACTGTTATAGCATCCAGAGCTTTCTGTGCATATGGTTAACTTAAAGCATTGAAAGGGATGCAACAATCAAAAAACCATCTTGATATAGCTATGTTTGTACGGTGGATTGCTTTTTTAGATGCTAAGATACTTTTAATTAAATGTTGCGATCCTGATTTGGTTCTTGGAGTAAAGAAAGTATTAATGTCAGCAAGTTTTTTTTTCCCTTTAGCTAGTTATGTTAAATGTGCTATAAAGGATTGTGATTTAGGTAGAGAAGATAAATCTCTTCCTTCCTCTATTTCATCATCAACAAAAATAGTGTACTGTCCAACTTATACGTTTGTTATTTTCTTTTTGAAATCTCCTTTAAATTCTGCTACAAATGATGAAGGAGAGGAACGAAGAGGCTCATCTTCTCTACCTAAATCACAATTCTCTGAAGCACATTTAGCAAAACTTGTTAAAACGAAAAGAAAACTTATTAAGATTGACACTTTCTTTGCTCCAAAAATCAAAACAGGATCGCAACATTTAATTAAAAGTGTCTTAGCATCTAAAGAAGCAGTCCACCGTGGATACATAATAATAGCAAGATGATTTTTCGATTATTGCATCCCTTTTAATGCCTTAAGTTCACCATATGCACAGAAAGCTATGAATATTATAACTATCATAGGTTCTGGTTACAAGCTCCCATCTTACCACAATATCACAGTTAATCTAATTAAGGATTATAAAGATGAGTATATAATACTTATTGATACCTATAGAAATACTTGGAAGGATATAGGTTGCACTCTTATGGTAGATGGATGGACTGATGATAGGAGCAGAACATTAATAAATTTTATGATTTATTGTCGACATAGTGTGTTTTTTTTGAAATTAGTGGATCTTTCAAATATCACGAATGATACTACAAACTTGTGCTCTGTATTTAGTGAGATTGTTGAATGGGTAGGCCCAGAAAATATTGTTCAACATGTTATTGATAATGTTGCTAATTACAAAAAAACAAAAAAATTCTTACATGAAAGATTCAACATTATCTATTATTCGTCTTATGCAGCATATTATTTAAATTTAATTTTAAAAGACTTAGGTAGCTTGCTTCTCATAAAGGACTTGGTAAGTAAAGCATCCAAGGTGATAATTTTTGCTTACAATCATATTTATATACTTGCATAGCTTAGAAAAATGCCAGGTTGGAAGAAAGTTGTACGTCCATGAGCTACAAGATTTGCAACAACTTTCAGAATGTTGAATAATATTTGTGAGCATAAACATGACCTCCAAGAATTAATTACTAGTATGTTTTTTGTAGATTTAAAGATATCGAAAACATGTAAGGGGAAAGAAACAGCTACAACAATCATAGATTAGAAATCTTAAAATGATTGATTAACAATTTTGAAGATAGCAGGTTATTTGATCAAGTTGTTGCACATTGTTGACTCAGATGAGAAACTATCACTTGAATATCTATATGACGAAATGTATAGAGTATGAAAGACAATCAAAATCATGTTTAAAAATATTAAAAAATTATATAAATAATTTATTAGTATAATTAAAAGAAGATGAGATACTCAATTGAGGCAGGGCATCCATGCAGAAGCATACTTTCTGAATCCTCAATTTCAGTACGATAAGGAGAATTATTGTCACAAGCCAGAAGTTATACAAGACTTTGTTGAACTAATTGGAAATAAGGACATTTATCTCAAGCTCACACTTAAAATGAATAAGTTCAGATTATTTAATGATGATTTAGAAAGTTTGAAAATAATTGTTATAATAATGACAAAGGAAATGCAACTCGATAATTATCTTTTCAATATCAATGTTTATACCTTTTTTAGCATATATCATATATGCATACTTACTAAGCTCTCCAACATCACATTATGTAAATTAGTGGTGAAAGATGTTTGGATCAAGTACTCCCAACATGAAAAAAATAGCTATAAGAATTCTAAGCCAAACATCATCATCATCATCAGGTTCTGAAAGAAATTGAAGTTTTTTTGAACAAATTCACTCAAACAGACACAATCATTTGGAGTATAACTGATTGAACGACCTAGTATATGTTGGATATAATCTAAATTTAAAAAATAAATATAATCTTATCATAACATAATAAGATGTGTGTCAATATATCATACTATATGTATTTATAAATGTTATTGATTTTTTTTTTCATTATTTAGATTTCAACTTAAAAAAAGAAGATGTGACCCTCTGAACTACACTTGTGTTGAAAATGTAGATTTCTGGGCGCATGATGATGAATCACCAGCAGATCTTGACTTTAGAGGAATTAGAAACTGAGATATATCAAGAGAATGAAATGTAAGTTGTTGAAGAAGTAATCCACTAACTTTAGGTTTGGAGTCAGCCTATACAAACTTTGCCTAGAGAAATGAATATGATTGAGAGTTACAGAGTAGATTAAAATTTAGTTTTCAATTTAGATTTAAAAGAACATCGAACAAGGACCGTAGTTCACAGACTCTCAAGTTTGGACAATAGAAAAAGATATGAATATATCATTTAAATAAAATAAAAAATAAATTCTTATTTAATATTTTTAATTTATTGGTGAATGTGAACTATAGAATGAAGATGGAGATGACATAATTGACTTCAATGATTTATGTGCATTTGTGACTGTATATTTTGTTGAAGCGGGATATGAAAACTCAATTTATGAGGATAGCTTTCCCGATGCAAATTAGGAGATATTTGATTTTCTTTTTTTTGAAATTATTAAAATTATTGAACTATGAAAGAGACATTATTAACTTTATATATGTATTATGAATGTGTTATCTTTTTTTTATCAGTTGATATAAATTATCATAATCTTGCTATAATATTTTGCTTATTTACTTCATATTATGTGCATAATTAGAAGGTATTAGAGAAAAAATTCTTATCCATTTTATAATTTTTAATAATATTATTATTTATTACGTCATCGGTCGAACCGTAAACCTCTCCTTCTTTTGGTTCGTTGTTCGGTCCGATTTTCAAAACCTTAAAAAAAATTTCAACTCTACTCAACAGATACGAATGAGAGGAAGAAGGGGAACTTGTTGCTTTTATTTCAATGAAGTCAAATTTGGAAGAAAGATTCAATTGTTAGAAGTTGAAGGATGAGAGAAGAAATTTGCGCAACCTAATTTCTAAAGTTAGAAATGAAAGAAAGAGGGGGTTGCTCGTTGATTGTGCTTTTTCGTTCAACAGTAAGAAAGAAGAATGTGAGCTCATATTGTTTCAATTGGATTTCTAAAATTAAATTATAGAGAGGGATACAATAAGTGAATTCTCTATTATTAGTGTAGAAAAGAAGAAATTATAATTTCTATTTGATTTAATTAATTTAGGTGATTACGTTTGACATGGATGAAGTAGAAGAAGGTTCAATCTATGCGATCTAAATTAGAAAAAGATGAAGAATAATTAGAGGCAATCAAAGGAATTCAATTAAAATGCTTTTTTAGTCATTTATGAATGAGTAATACACAAAAATATAATAAAGCATGTGATTTAATAATTAAATGCATGAAACCTTAGTACGATAATCCTACGGGCTATGGAGGCAATGTGACTTCAGCATGATGAAGCCTAGGGCTAGAGATGACTTGGACCTAGACATCTTGGCATGATATAATCTTACATTTAGGAATGACATAAAATTTGAAAGGAAAGATTTGCAATTAAATGAAACATCTATATGATTAAATTCAGGATTAATTATTTAAAATAACTAACATGATGTTACTAAACCTTGTAAAATTTTGATTGGTATTTTATCTTTTTTATTTAGGTGAGCATATTAATATTATATGTTCTTTAGATACAACTTTTTGAAGTTGATCCAGAAAACCTCCAATTAATCCTCCAAACTATCTACCATAGCAATCACTTGAAAGCAAGACTATCACTTAGAAAACAATGAAAATTCTTGAGGTCTTCCTCTTTTAGCTTCTATTTGCACGCTTCCAAAGAAAGATCCTCAAGGAATATTCACATCAAACACTTGGGTGTTTCTAGTAAGATTATTCCAAAATGATTCCAAATGCCTTTTTTCATATCAATTTTCTCAAAAATCACAATGAATTTCTTAGCAGGACACTTCTCATTGAATTCTCTTCTATATAATAATTGTACGGCTTGCAAGACCTATATTTTTTTTCTATCCTACAAAAGAAAGTAATAGTTATTATCTGAAAGAGATTTTCAGTAATTGAAGGTAAAACATCCATCCAGCAAGCCAAAAAAAGGCATGCATCCAATATAAGAAATTGAATAGAATTCAGGATACAAATCCTGAACTCTAGATCCTAAGTATACAGGATGAGCGTCCTGCATTTGTTTCAATGAATTTAGTTTGACGCAAACCTTCAAAGCAGAACACTAAGCAAAGTCATTAGCCATAACGAATGGGAAGATTAAAAACTTAAGTCCATGCCACACAAAGTTGAATCATTCTTGTCCCGATTCCACAGCAGCACAAGGCCCACAGAGAACCAAACACATATACAGCAGAGTACATGTTATGGTATACATGACCGCAGAAGTTCAGCCATATTATATTTAGAAAAACATCACATGATAGCTGAGATGTCAACTCACACAACTCATCAGCCCACAAAAAATAAAGAATAGTTATTCATAACATATATTTAATATCCTTCAGAAAACTATTGAAGGTACCTCTTCAGGTGGTTTTCCCTCTGGGGATTTCTCAGGAACAAATTCGGCAAGTTGAGATGGATCATCAAAGGGATCATCCAAAATATATGTATGCTTGATTCTGTCACATACCAACATCAAATTTATTGGTTAGGGATTACGATGAAATTATCAGAATAATCATAAGAAATCACTATTGATAATCAAAAGTGCCTTAAACATCGTGCTCATGAAGAACCCTTATCATAGAATTATAAAAGCCTTTAAAGTTGAAAACAAACCTTTATATTAACAAACCTCTTCAAAAGAAAAGTTTACACAACAGTTTTAAATCAAATCCACATTGTAAAAGATAATTAAAAAATGCACGAGTAATGCAAGCAACAAAGCTAGTAATAGGACAAATGGATAAAAAAAAAAGCAGAGCTTATAAAGAACCCTTATCATTGAATTGCAAAATAATTTTAACGTCCACCCTTATTATAAGCAAACCTCTTCGAAAGAAACTCTTATACAAGCGTTTTAATTCAAATCCTTACTTCAAAAGATGATAAAAAAGGGAAATGCATGAGGAATAGGGCAAGTACCTATGCTAGTAGTCTGATAAATGGGCAAATAAAGCAGTACCATAGAATATACCAAAAAATAATCATAAAAAATATTCGACAATAGTACTATAGTCTCATGTCTTCTGCTGCATGGCACATCAGTGATGAACCAAGAATTCAATTTTTTCACGTTGCAAATATGCCAATAATACATGGGCAAGCAGAAAAATATTTACAAATGAGGGAATTATTTACCATAGGCTCAGATTATATAATAAAGATAAAATTTGAAGTACACTGAATGTGTGTGCGTAAGTTTTCCTAAATTAATGATTATCCATATATTCCTACTTACTATTTCATCATAGGAGCTCATCACCCAGAACGTGAGAAATTAAGTCAAACCCTTCGTAAAACAGTAAATTATAAGACATTTCATATCAGATTAAAAATAAACAAAGATTAAATTCTAGGACATTGTATGAATGTGAATACTATGCATTATTTATGTGCAAATGCATGTTCCTGCATCTCGTATGAGGTAAGACCAAACTAAAGATAAAAGTTAAGTGAACGATAATTTTCTTCAAGTCATTATGCCCTCTAATTTTTCTTTCTTTAAAGATTATTGTCTTATTAAAATTTAATTTAATTTCCTTTTATACTTAGGAAAACTAAATAGCCTATTTAACCTTCGATCAAATCATTGGGTTGAATCGATCAATTAAGAGTAAGCTAGACCTGAATTAAAGTAAAAGATTATGATAATGTTACGACCGGTCTAGTAGGACCGGCCTTCTAGCCGGCCCAACAGCAAGGGGGCGGACCAGCTACAAAGGGCGGAACATTAGGAATTTCGGCCACTCTTATGGGCCCCAGTAAACCAATTATTTCATATGCTATGAGGATTAAGAAAGGAATTAATGAAGTGAATATGGGAATTTGAATTCAAAATAAGGAGGAAATTAATTAAGGAAAGAGAGATCTTTTAGGGTTAAATTGGGAAGAAGAGTAGGGGTAAATATATAGGGATTATTATTTTGTATTAGGGTTATGTTTAGATTGAGTTTTTCAACTGCAGTTTTCCTATGAGGGCTTCTTGGAGTCGTCTACGACTAGGTCGATCGGGAGAGACGATCTACATCTCTAATTGTAAATCGCTTGTATATTTTGTTTCTTATTGAGTTATTAATCAAAATCAGCCAATTGTTCCTCCTAAAGTTGCTATTTTTCTATGAATTTCCTGCTGTTGCATGCTGAATTTGACCCCAAGGCGTATCAAATTAGTATCAAAGCAGTGTCCTGGGTAGAAAGTTAAAGTCCCCATTGTTGATTTCTGCTGAAATTTTTTCCACCTTGCTGATTTTCGTTGTTTGAAGGCTAAAATCTGTGAATGGAAGCAAAGAAGATGGAAGCTTTGTAAAGCGTGATGGGACAAGTTAGGGCTAAGAAGCAGGAGAAACATTCCGGGATGGAGGAAAGATTTTCTGGATTGGAGGGAAGGTTCTCCTCTATGGAAAGTCATTTTGGAAACATGTAAGGCATGATGAGAACATTGATCGAGATGCAATCGAAGGCTTTGACTATAACTCCTAGGGCTGATTGGAAAGGGAAGAAAGTTCAGGAGGAGGAAGATGAAGTGGAGAGCATTTTTTCCTCCAGGACTACCTCAAAGGATTTCGAGGAGAACTGCATCGAGGTATCCGAAAGAAAGGGCAGCATGAAGGGGGGAGAACAAACCCTTTTGGAGGCCACCCAAGAAGGAAGGGAGGTGGACTTAAGGAAGCAACAGCGGGGCCGAACCATGGGTTCAAATCCTCCAAGGGAAGAAAGGAGAGAATCGAACTACCACTACACAGGAGGAACTAATGGAGGAAGAAACCATTGGGGTATGGATGCGAGGTCAAGAAAGCTAAATATGCCAGTTTTCGAAGGAGAAGATGCTCAAGGTTGGGTGTACCAGGTGGAGCGTTATTTTGCGATTAATGGTCTGATGGAAGGAGAAAAACTGATGGCAGCAGGGCTATACTTGGAAGGAAAAGCCCTAGCTTAGTTTTAATGGAGAAAAGCTAGGTATCCAATCTATTCATGGGAAGAATTTAAGGATTGTTTGTTAGAATGTTTCCGAACCATTCGAGAAGGGAACCTCCACGAACAATTCTATGCCTTAACTCAAGAAGGGACAATCATAGAGTATTGGGAGAAATTTGAGTTGCTATCTGGTAGACTGGGGTGTTATGGTTGATTGGGGGCTGGCTTTTTGAGCACCTGATTGCTCGGTTCCTGAGCATGCCGTGCTCTTTCCTTGGTGTATGTTGGGCTCCAGGCTGTTCCTTTTCTGGCTCAGTTTTTTGGGCTAGTCGTGTCCTTTTCTCTTTGATTTTTCCTCTGTTTTGATTAGCTGTTTGGGGCAGTTGTTTTGGGTGACTATTGGGTTTCTTTCCCTATATATATGGGATGTTAGCTGCTGTTGGGAGGTTGTTAAAGTGGATATTTGTCTCTAAAAACCTGAGGGTTTTCTTCCAAAGCTTGTGAGCTTCTTCCCTACTTCTTCTTCTAAGTCTTCTACCTAGTTCTTCTCTACACAAGTTACCCTTCCATTGTATCCTTCTTCTTAAATTTTCATAAGTTGTAGTGTGCCTTTGTTTTAATATTATTATTATCTTGTTTATATTTATCTATATTGTAAGAAAGGAAGGTTGTGTCTTTGCGCTATTATTTTGTTGCATCAATTTGATATCAGAGCCCTTAGTTGTCTTCTATTCTTCCTTTCTTCTTTATAAAAATATGGATAATCAACAAGCTAAATGGCAACATATGTTTATGCAACAACTGGTTAACCTACAACAACAAATGGAAGCAATGACTAATACCCTGGCTGCACTAAGTCCAAACGACAAACCTATTTTGAAACAAAATGCGGAATCCAATAGGGTGAAATCTATATTCCAACAAGCATATTCTAGTTGTCTGCAAAACTCACTTTGGAGAACGCCTATTGATGAAGTTGGTTCTTTAATTAATCCTGATTCAATTCATAATCTTTGTAGTAAGTTACCATTTTTTCCTCCTGTGAAGCAACATCCTAAAAAAAAAAGTGCAGGCAAGTTATGCTCTTCAAGATGCTCAGTTTACTATTTATCTAATCGATTATATTGTGGATAAATTTGATACTCAAACAGTAGACAAAGTTGAAATCGTGGATAGATTGGTAGCGTGTGAGGAACAATGTATTAAAAAAAGAGCGAGCTGCAAACACCGACTGACAAAGAGGTGCAAGACCATGAAAGGCACAATGGAGAAACTGTTATTCTTGAAAGTCAATTTGATGAAGCAATGTTGCAGTATGTTGATCAACCTATCTACAGCAAAATACCGCTGAATGAAGTAAACATGGAAGAAGAGAAGGTGAGGCAGCCAGAAGAACTACAATTGGGAACAACGGCCATGGAGGAAGTTGTTGATAAAGCCTTTATAGATCATTAAAATATTGAAGGAAACATGCAACTTATAGAGGATGAACAACTTGAATTGATGAATCTAGCTGCATCAAGTAAAGGTTTATCATCCATTATTTTCCTTGACAAGTATACTTTGGTTAGCAATCTTCTCTCAAAAGATGTTGAGCTTTTTGAAAGAGCTGGTTCAATCACATATCATGTTAAACCTTAATTTGAGAAAAATTCTTCCATTGTTAAAAAGATATTAACAAGCGCTGCTAAAACCAAACAGTTGTGTGAGACTTCGTCCCTTATTGTTCCTAATGATGTTGTGGATATCTGTACAACCCAAGAAAAACATGGAATGCACCAACGACTTTTGCTTGGATGAAATGGACGTCCCCCTGACTGACTGTTGAAGATGAAGAGTTATAGCTTCATCATCCTGATATCTCTCGGCAAATGATTGAAGCGTTCTCATCAGGAGATGAGATTCTCCATCTGGGGAAAATTGATGTAGGCAAAAAAAAATATTTCCTTGGGTATTAAATGTTGGGCTGAAATTAGCTAAATGGGCTTGACCCATGACTCTTTGGTTGTTTGGTGTTTGGGGTGTTATGACTGATTGAGGGCTGGCTTTTTGAGCACCTAGCTGCTCAGTTCCTGAGCATGTCATGCTCTTTCCTTGATGTCTGTTGGGCTGCTGACTGTTCCATTTTTTGCTCGATTTTTTGGGCTGGCCGTGTCCTTTTCTCTTGGGTTTTCCCTCTGTTTTGGTTGGCTGTTTGCGGCGGCTATTTTGGGTGACAATTGGATTTCTTTCCCTATATATATGGGATGTTGGTTGTTGTTGGGAGGTTGTTAAAGTGGATATTTGTCTCTAAAAACCAGAGGATTTTCTTCCAAAGCTTGTGAGCTTCTTCTTCCCTACTTCTTCTAAGTCTTCTTCTACCTAGTTCTTCTATTCACAAGTTACCCTTCCATTCTATCCTTCTTCTTAAATTTTCATAAGTTGTAGTGTGCCTTTGTTTTAATATTATTGTTATCTTGTTTATATTTATCTATATTGTAAGAAATGAAGGTTTTGTCTTTGAGCTATTATTTTGTTGCATCACCAATGCCCCTATCACCTTACAGTAACTTATGAACCAAGTGTTCCAGCCATACCTTCGAAGGTTTGTCCTAGTATTTTTTATGGCATTTTGATATACAGTAGAACACTTGGAGCACTTAAAGACTGTCATGGAGACATTGAAGGAGCATCAGCTATCTGCTAACTAGGAAAAGTGAACTTTTTGACTATCAAAAGTGGAGTATTTAGGGCATGTGGTATCCAAAGAGGGGGTCAGCTGACCAGTCCAAGATTCAAGCCATGGTGGACTGGCATCTTCCTAAGAATTTGAGGGAGCAGCAGGGGTTCTTAGGGCTCATCGGTTACTACCAAAAGTTTGTGAAGGTATATGGTACCATAGCAAGACCTTTAAAGGAACAATTGAAAAAAGATAATTCCAAATGGGTTGAGGAAGCAACCCAAGCGTTCCAAGAGTTGAAGATAGCGATGATAAGTGTACTTGTGTTGGCACTTCCAAATTATAGGAGACCCTTTGTGGTGGAGATGGGTTAGGAGCAGTACTCATGCAAGAACAGAGACCTATTGCATACTTTTGCTAGTTTCTCACAACCAAGGCAAGGCTCAAGTTGGTGTATAAGTGAGAGTTGGTAGCGATTGTCTTAGATATTCATAAATGGCGGCCTTATCTATTGGGGAGATATTTCATAATCAAGACATATCAGATGAGCCTGAAGTTTTTGTTAGAATAGCGGATGGTCACTGAGGAGCACTAGGGATGGCTATCCAAGTTACTTGGATATGATTTTGAGATTCAGTACCGACCAGGACTAGAAAATAAGGCAGCAGATGCCTTCTCTAGGAGAGGCAAGGGACCTCAGTTGGCGGTCTTGTCATTACCATTGATGGTAGATTGGGAGCATTAAGACATGAGAATTTGAGGAAGATCAGAGAGGAGCTGTTGAAGGATCCTAATAGTCACATAGGTTATGTTTTGAAATAGGGACATATACTATACTATGGGAGGCTTGTGTTACCTCGAACCTCAGGATATATTCCCAAACTGCTGTAAGCGTTCCATGGCAGTGTGATAGGTGGGCACTTTGGAGTTGAAAAGACATATAGTTGACTTTTAGCTTAGTTATATTGGGTAGGGATGCGTTGCTATGTAGATAGCGGGGTAGCCAAATGCGATGTGTGAAAAAGACATAAGTACCTAGCCATGCCGCCAACAGGGTTACGACAACCCTTAGCCCTACCTAAGAGACAGTTCACAACGTTCCACCTTGAGAACAAGGTGCATTTTTGGGAAGATAGTGTTGTTAAGACAAGTCCAGTAGGACCAATCCTATAGCCGGCCTAGCAGCCTATGATGCACGAACATGGACACGACGACACGGACACGACACGACACAGACACGGTTTTTTTTTAAAATATAGGACACGGGTACAGCGCAGACACGACAATACATTTTTTTATATAATGTATATATATTAATGTTATATCATATAAAAAATGACAAACAATAATAAATGAATGACATGATAATTTGTCTAGCTTATAATATAAAATATTTAGTACAAAATATCTAATACAACAAAAAAAATATAAGCGAATAATCACTACTGCAACATCAAGAATTCAAGCTTCAACTACTAGGATTAGCTTTAGAGGTTTGTTTTTGGCCTTCAATATCATCATCATTGAATATCACTGCTTTCAACTCTGGTTCAACAAGAGAAAGATTTGTAATTGTACAAAAAGAGAGGAGATAAAAATACCTTCACTGCCAAAGAGAAATGAAAATGAGAATATTCGATGAATGGGCATTAAATGCAGACATTGATTTGGTGTTGTGGATAGGAAATAAGAAATTTAGTTTAATTCTCGCCAAACATAAGAAATTAAATTTAAAAAAATTATAAAATATTTAAGATACGCATGTCGGACACGCGTATCCAATTAGTTTTTAATATTTTTTTAACCGGACACATTTTTGGAGTGTCCGACACGTGTAGGAGGAGTGTCGGACGAGTGTCGTGTCGGACACGGTGTCGGACATTGCACGCCTCTTTGAGGAGAAGTGTCGGTGCATTATAGCTAGCAGCAAGGGGGCGAACCACCTACAAAGGGTGGAACATCAGGAATTTCGACCCTCCTTGTGGGGCCTTGCAAGCCAATTATTCCATCTGCTAGGAGGATTAAGGAAGGAATTAATGAAGGGAATTTGGGAATTTGAATTCAAAATAGGAAAGGAATTAATTAGGGCAAGAGATATCTTTTAGTGCTAAATTGGGGGGAAGAGTAGGAGCTTATATAGGGCTTATCATTTTGTAGAGTTATGTTTTGTTTGAATTTTCTATTGTGGTTATTTTGCAAGGGCTTCTTAGCAGCGTCTAGGTTGATCGGGAGAGACGATCTACCTCTAATTATAGATCGCTTGTATCTTTTGTTTCTTGTTGAGTTATTAATCAAAACCAACCAATGGTTCATCCTAAATCTGTTGTTTTTGTTGTTTTTCTGCAAATTTTCTACTGTTGCTTGTTGAATTTGACCCCAAGGCGTAACAGATAATTGTTTGTGTAAGTTAAGTAGCGTAGAAAAATATTTATTTGAGACAACTTTCAAGTTGACTCCAATAAGGACATAATAGCATATGATGTGTCAAGTTCAAGTTGAATTGAACAAATGTCAGTGAGCCATCCTCAAGTTGAAGAAAATGGATTTGGATTTAAGTCATTTAAAGTTTGAGCAACTATAGAGTGAGTTCTAAGTTTCACACATAATTGTTAGCCATGAACAAATCATATATCTTCCAATCCTTTATGCTTGAACCTGGTCAAATACACTTTCAACACCACATGCTTGGATCACTGAAATTCAAAGAAGCCTCCTTTATAAACAAATACACCTAACAGCTCCTCTTGTCAAAACAAACAACTCGCTGCCTGGCAGCTACGGCACCACCTGCACTGTCATCGCTATATGCAGCAATCAACTCCCAATTTGGGTGACTAAAGTCTAAAAATATGTACCCTTTGTGAGAGTCACCGCCATTCCTGTACAGTCTGTGAAATGTTGCAGTTTTGCGAGAAAAATGGACTGATTTAAGTAGTGTAAGAAATGAAGGACATAAATCAAACTGCCCAGAATTTTTAATTGTTATATCTGAGATTCCAAATATATATGAATTTTTTTAAACATAATGACACTAAATATGTTAATATAAAACTTCATTAACTTCACTGGTGATCATGACTCCATAAATCTGCAGTTCATCAGGATCCCTCCAATATAAGAATGGGGAGGGATTTACATACGGGGGTTTCCCTTTGCATTGTAAAGAAAGTTATTTCCGCATATTAAATTCATGATCTTCAAGTCACCAAAAAAAATACATGCTAATCATTGCTACAGGCCTGCAACATAAGTCTACAAAAGCCAACGGCATCAAATCCAAAAAAATAGGCAAAATTAGAAGGCTTGAAAGACCTTTAAAAACAAGTTGACTCCGCCACAACACCTAATTTTATCTGGGGATACAAGTCATAGATGCACAGGGAGCAATATGATTTAAATCACAGAAGTAGGGACAGTTTGTAGAAAGATAAGCCAAATATTACACAGCAAGAAAACATAATATGGATCTAGTATCATAAAGCTGACCTGATGTCCTTGAAAGGTCTACCTTTAGCATCAACATAGGATTCATTTATTTTTACTAAGCTATCTAAGCTTTCTTTCTCTTCAACAACACCAAACACCTAGATCAATTAAGTGGAGAATGTACATTGTTCAAGGCAGAACTCTGACAAAACAGAACAAACAAAGCTAGCCACAAGTAGTCTTACCGTGTGCTTTCCATCAAGGTAGTCTATTTCATCTCGCAGTGTAATGTAAAACTGGCAAAAAGTTGTTGGAAATTACAATTAAGTGATGAGAAAAACAAATAATCATGTACTGCAGTAAAAAGATTTTTCAGTGCAACAGAACATGTAGGATAGAAAAAATTGGAAAGCATAATTTCAATGCAAAGCCATCTAGAGTAGCAATATTTATTTGACATAAAATATTAAGCATAAGGGTTGCCGACTACAATCAACTTGATATCCTAACAGGTCGCTTTGTTCTGAAAGCCATTGGCTTTACCAGCATTAACCAATTTCAATAATTATTGAAGGATCCTGAAACTCACTAGTAAATCAAACTTAGTAGGGATCCTTGATCACATGGCTTAAGGGTTCTACTATTGAATCTATCCTCCTATGGTCCTTAGATTGCAATATATGTACCTTGTCCTCCTATTCTAGCCGCCAGACCCTCTTGGGCATTTTCCTTTCTCTATAAATAACTTTAATTTATCTCTAATGTAAGCCTTTTGGAGAAGTTGATGAATACTTCAACACTTTGTACATAAACAAGTAATAAAATTCAAAAGAATGATTTTCAACTTTTTTAATTTTTACACTGTATCAAAGAGAGGTTAGGGTTTTCTTCGTAAAACCTTTGTTCTTTCTTATTTCTCTCTCGTATTGTCGAGATTCTTTTTTATCTTCATTGTGGCTAGTTTCTTTGACTTTTCTTCCAAGGAGTCAACCATCATAAATGGTGGAAATCAAACTAAAAGAGAACTCTAGGGGCTACAATCCTCATATTGCCTAAATGGAAGAAATTATTTAAAATACCCAAATTATGAAGACCTTTTTAAAAGGAAAGAGAAAGATCTATAATCTTATGAATCCTCATCAAAAGACAAAACAATAAAAACATTGTGCTTTTGGGTGAAGCAGGTAGCACAATTATGATATGGTTGTGGAATAACATGTTGGCATAAATCAATGGGTCATATATGCTTCTCTCAATCGCAGGAAGTTTGAAATGTTATCAAAAAAACGTAAGCAAAGGTGAAGGATGATGCCCTCACCTATGAGATTAAAATTAAAATGTCAGCAATCAACTAAGATAACATTTCTGTTATTAAGCACTTTAATGCAATGAAGGTTTATTAGCTTGAGCTCGATTATTATCAATATTTCAAGATGACATGGTGCAATGATGCAACAATTCATAAGTAATTTGTAGAAAGAGAAATGGTGTTTGAGTTCCCTGTAATACTCAATAATGACATCAGTCTAGTTCATATCGAAATCTTTAGTAGAGAAAATCTATCATAATTAAATGAGATTTTTTCTCTCTCATACGAACTCAAGAAGGAAGAAGGACGGTAATACTCAATACTCTGATACTCAATACTCCGATATCCAAAATATCTACCATGACAATCACCAAACCCTAAGGAAAGGGACTTACTGTTACAAGCTCTTTCCACAAAAAAGGACAAAAGCTTTCTTTCAAAAGCAATCTATGGTGCAACTACTGCAAGAGGAAAAGACAAAAAAAAACTACTAAAAACTCCATGGAAAGCCCAAAGCTATGGTGGAAATAAAGAAGATCACTGAAAAAATCAGGCCTATTTTGTGGAATTACAATGGGCTCAACTAAAAAAATTGACAAACTTAGGAACTTCCTTACTATTTGGAAAAATCATCTGTATCCTGCTATCTCACTTAAAATGGTATAACCTCTAACTCTTATGTTTTTAGTAACTTAAATAATTTTCCTCATAAATAAGTTTTAAACTTAGGAACCATTGATCACATGACCAACTTTACCAACCTTTTTCAAACCTACAAATTCTGCCCTAGCAATTGTAAAAATAAAAGTAGCCGATAATTCTCTAACAAATGTTCCAGGTCAAGAAAATAATTTAAATCTCTTTACATTTACTCTGAGTAATATACTAAATTTTTTCATCTAACAATAAATCTTCTATCAATCCATAAAAATTTAAAGACCACAACTACAAAGTAACTTTTTTTACTAAGCATTATGTATTTCAGAACCTCACTACAGTGAAGATGATTGGACAAGCTAGAGAAAAAAAATATGTTATATCTTCTTGAAAATGAAAATCACTTATCATGTTCTTTAATTTTCACCCCCATCATAAACAACGCCTGAAAATATAATTACATGTTACGGCATTTCTCTTTCAAAACACTATAATGTTTGTCTTATTCTCTTTTTTTGAATATAAAGATGAAAAAGTTTCATTGTAAGACTTGTAAAATTATCAAACATCATCATGTTATTTTTTCTAAAAGTGATTTTGGATCCTTTGCTCCTTTTCTTACCATTCTCTTTGACATTTTGAGACCTTTCAAAATCCCTAATATTTTTGGAGCTACAATATTTACACCTTTATTAATAATTGCACATACTATCAAGCAAAAATATGATGTTAACATTATTCTTCTCATTTTTGCTATTATGATATATAAATTATTCATACCAATGTCAAGATATTTCAGACTGATAATGCTCGTTATTACTTTAATTACGCATTATCATCTTTCTTTAAAAAAATGTATCATTCAACAATTCTCCTATTCTGGCACTCCCAAACAAAATAGAGTGGCAGAAATAAAAAATCTATATTTTATGAAAGTCATCAGGAATTTTTTTTTAGAATCAAGGTCAAAAAAAAAATTGTGGAGAAACAACTCTTACTACCACATACATAATCAATAGAATACCCGCAAGTGTGATTGTATTCAAAATTCCTATAAATTATCTATGTGAAGTCTCCCCCCACAAATAATTTGATGCCACTTGGAAGGAAAAAAAAAAACAAATTAGGTAAGAAAAAAATGCAGGAACACAAGTATGGGGGCATATTTATCATTATTCTAACAATAATTAAAGGTACAATTGATCTACTATTTGAGAGGTAGAACGGCTCTCTCACAAACTCTAGCTGCCACTAGGAACAACTTCAAGAAGAAATATAACAAACACAATCTCATAATGAAAGTAAAACAACCAAATCAACCCTAATTTAATCCTTCCTACTTCCCTCCCAAATCTGAATTCAAATCAAACCGCTTTCCCCAAATAAAATCTTTCCTAATTCAAATCAGCACTCTTTCCCTAAATAAAACATTTCCTAAATCAAATCAGCCCTCTTTTCCTAAATTAAAACCATCCTAAATAGCTCCTCATTGATTCCTCCTTAATAAATAATAGATCCCCTAGGCCCCACAAGTGGGGCCGAACTTCCCCCTCCTACTGCCCAAAGTTTCACCCAGCCACATGGCTAGTTCGGCATAGGTTGGGCTGATCGACTGGGCTAGTATGGGTTGGTCGTATCAATACTCCCCCCCGGTCCCGCTCCGACAAAAAGAAGCACCTTGTCCCTCAAGGTGGAAAGATGAGAGCGGACTCCTGATCATCTCATATGGCTCCCATGTGGCTTTCATACTCCGACAAATCCTTCCACTTGATTAGTACCTTCTATGTTTCTATTTTTCCTCGGCGCACCCTTTCTACTTCTAAGGGTTACAAAATGACCTCCATGTCTTCTATCAAAGTCGAGGGTAGTGAAGATGGCATGTATCTACTATCGCACAACTCAGCTATGATACATGAAATACTTGATGCAATGCTAACAAAAGTGGTAATCACAGTTGATAGGCCACTGCTCCAATGGGCTTCAAAACCTCATAAGGTTCAAAGTATCATGAGGACTATTTTTAATTCCTACTCTTGGTTAGTGTCTTCTGCCGGTAGGATCTCAGCTTCAAATAAACTATATCTTCTAGCTCGAATTGTATTTCTCTCTTGTGCTCATTAGCCTTCCTCTTCAGGATTTGTTCAGCCCTAAATAGATGTCCCTTGAGCTCTACTAATATCATGTCCTTCTCCTCTAAGTGCTGCTCTACACTGGATATTGATGTAGTGTTATACCCATAATATATCAAATGAGGTGGATCTCTCTCATAGAGAATCTTGAAAGGGGTGATTTGTGCTGCTGAATGGTACAAAGTGTTATACAAATACTCAACCCTAGCAATCCACTTTACCCAACTCTTCAGTATATCTAATACAAAGCATAGCAAATAAGTCTCCATGCTTCTATTGACCACCTTTGTCTGGCCATTTGTTTGGGAATGGTATGTCGAGCTTCTCTTCAGGACTGTACCCTATAAATGGAATAGCTTATTGCAAAAATGACTGCGGAACACCTTGTCACTATCAGACACAATGGATCCTAAAAATCCATGAAAGCGCACCACCTCCCGTAAGAAATCAGTAGTCACAGAGACCGTGGTGTAAGGGTGCTTTAGAGAGATGAAGTTTGCATACTTGCTCAGACGATCCACTACTATTAGTATCATAGAAAATCCCTCCAAATGCAGCAACCTCTCGATAAATTCCATTGTCACCTCCCCCCACACTCTTTTCGGCAGAGTTAGAGGCTGAAGTAATCCTCCTGGTATTATGGCCAACATGTGTCGCCGGCATATATCACATATTGCCACCCAGTCCTCTACATCTCGGTGCATCCCCACCAGTATAATTCTGCAGACAGACGACTGTAGGTTTTCTAAACTCCTGAGTGCCCTCCAACTACATTGTGCATCAGTCTCCACCACATATGGTCTGCTAAATCAGGAAATGATAATATTGGCATGCTGGCCATGGCTTTGTTCAGCTGCTCCAAGGCATATGTTGATGCATCCCCCCAATTGAAATCGTCGTTCTTCAGCTGCTTAGTCAGTAACCATGTTATCATGCCATTCCCTCGCACAAACTTTTGGTAGTACCTGATAAGACCTAAGAATCTTCTAAACTCCTTCAAATTCTTAGGTAAAGGCCAATCCAACATAGCCTCAATCTTGAACTAGTCTGCGGCTACCCCTGATCTGCTCACCACGTGTCTTAAGTACTCCACATGTGGCTGTGCAAAGGCACATTTCTTCAGGTTGTCATATAGTTGATTCTCCCTCAAAGTCTTCAGTGCAATCCTCAGGTGACCCATATGCTTTGCCTTCGTATGACAGCAGATCAGGATGTCGTAAAAAATGCCAAGAACTTCCTAAGGTAGGGTTGAAAAACCCGATTGACGAGGGACTAAAAAGTGTCTGAAGCGCTGATAAGGGCGAAAGGCATTACAAAAAACCGTAGTGACTCCTTATGAGTCCTAAAAGCTGTCTTGTGCATATCCCCCGACTTCATTTTGATCTAGTAATACTCCGACTTTAGGTCAACTTTCGAGAAGATGACCGCCCCAAACAATTCATCTAGCAGCTCATCAATCACGAGTATAGAAAACTTATCCAACATAGTTATCTTGCTTAAGGTCCTATAGTCAGCGCCAAACCTTCTTTTCATTAGTAAAACTGGGTTAAAAAGGGGCTCACACTGAGCTTGATAATCCATGCCTCAAGCATCTCTCTAATGAGCCTTTATATCTCATCCTTATGGTTGGACACTGATAGGAGAAGCTCCTTCCTTCAAGGTAATGGCGTGCTCGTGCTCTTTGGGTGGTGGTAATCCGCTAGGCCGCTGAAAAGCCTCAGGAAACTACTGAAGAAGCTGATGTACGCACTCAGGGACCTCGATTGCCTCCGAATCTTGGACCTCCTCCAGGCTTTGCAGCTCCATCAAGTAGCCTAGCCCTACATCCTGTATTGTTTTGAGTTTTGACCATGGTTTTGAGTGAAACAATAGTTCTGCACAGGATGGCATCTTCTCGTAGCACCACTCTCTTCCCCTCCACCTGAATCTCCATAGTGAAAGATTTTTCAGCCCACCTTTGTCTCCCCAATCATCTGTAACAACTCCATCCATAGGATCACATCAATGGTCCTTAAATCCGAAGGAAAAAAATCCTCCACTATATGTAGGCCCTAGAGTGTCAGCACCAACCCCTGTAAATCCCCCTACGCTTCTCCATCTTCCCTGTCCCCATCATAACTCCAAAGCTCCCCGTATTCACAAACTTCAATTCCAACTGATCCTCGACCTGATTTGAGATGAAGTTGTGAGTAGCCCTACTATCCACCAAGATCACCACTGGCCGCTCCCTAATTTGTTCCCTCACCTTCATGGTGTGATTTGGAGTAAATCTCACCACTGAGTTAAGAGGCATTTTTGCCAAATCAAGTTGAAGGTGCTCTCCTCTCGCTTCTGCTTCCTCCAATAACTCCTCGTTGTTGGTCTCCTGCTCTTCAAAAATCATAAGGACCTAGAGTGTGTGGTCTTTGTACTGATGGCCATGTGTATACTTTTCATCACATAGAAAGCACATATGTCCGATTATCTTGCACCTCTGCCTCTGTGAGGCACTTAAAGTTGGCCCCGATGCAAACTCCCCCATCCTTCTCCCTCGTTGAAATGACACTATTTGAGTCCTCAGTGTTATGAAGTAAAGACTCTCCTGTAGGAGCCTCTCATGACTCTGCTCCTACTCGTCCTCTCCATCTTTATCTGATCCTCCACCATCTGGGCTAGCTCCATCATCTCTCTCAACCCCCTCAGCCTGAACAATCAGAGATCTTCCTTATGTTAGGCTTTAGGCCCTTTATAAAATTTTCCTCCAACACCACCTTAAAAATCCCACTCAATTGCCCCAACAGCAACTCAAATATCTCCCTATACACCATGATGATCCCCTCCTAAGTCAAGGAAAAGAATTGCTCATGTAGGTCTCCTTTTTGAATGGCTCGAAAACCCTCGAACAAGCAATCCTTACACTCATCCCAAAAGTGAATTGGATATTTAGCCTTCCTCCACCGAAACCAAGCTAAGGCTTTCCCCTCAAGACATAGCCCTACAACTGTAGGTTTCTCCTCCTTATTCAACTCATTCACCACGAACTACCCTTGATGCACCGACACTTCTCCTCAAAGAGGTATGCAACGACCGACATGACACGCTTCTTATACGCCTCTAACTCGTGTCAGACATGTTGAAAACATGTCCGATTAAAAAAATATTAAATAAAAATTCGATGCACGCTTCTTAAATATTTTATGAAGCTTTTTTAAAATATAATTTCTTGTATTTAAATATTTATTTATTTAAAATATAAAAACTAAATTTTATATTTCTTGTCCACAACTCCATAATTTTGATTTTAATTCAAAATTTTTAAACATATTTTATAAAATATTATTGGTAAAAATATGTGTGAGTAAAATGAAAATGACATCTATTTATATTTGATTTCTCTAAATCAATAAATATCATATTTTATAAAATATGATAATTTTTTAAATTAAAACAAAAATTATTATTATTTTAATTAAATAATGTTTGATAAATTTTTTTAAAAAAATTTAAATTACTTGAAAATTATATTTAATAAATGTTTAATTAAAAAATGATCATAATACCCTTACGTTTAACACCATTAACTCCAACATTAGATGTTGGGACCAAAAAGACCCCATTTTGAAGAATTGAGGGATCAAATTAGTCTCTAAAAAGAAACGAGGACTATTTTGGTCCCTCACAAAGAGTTGAAGGATCATTTTGGCCATTTACTCTTTTTATTTCCTATTCACAACACCAAATCAATCGTCTGCACTCAATACCCCATTCGTCAAATATTTCCATTTTCATTTCTCTTTGGCGAGTCGCCGCTTTGGTTTCACAACAATACGCGATGTTATCTCAACATCGAAGTCTAATGTTGTTACAACATCGACATTTCAAAACCAACATTAAAATTTGACACTGTCTTGACATTGATGCTCGATGCTAGCAACATCTACACCCACAATTTGACAGCTCATCTTTGTTCAATGCCCTTTAAACATCGACGACCAACGCCCTTTCAGCTTCGACGACAAACGACCTGTTAATGTCGACGCCTGATACTTATTGCATAACATTGATGCTCGACTCTCGACAACATTGTTATCTCCACTCTCGATACTTGATACACAACATTAACGCTCAACTCTCGACACCCTAATATTAACTATTTTAAGCACAAATTTTAGTTAAATGACTTATTATTTCTAAATTATTTTTAATTTTATACTTATTTAATTTTATACACTATTTTTAAAATATAAAAATTATAATATCATGTCCAATGCGTGTCTGTGTTCAATATTTTAATTAATTAATTGTTGCATCGTGTCGTATTTGTGTCGCTATGTTCGTGTATGAGCATCATAGGAAATATCTCTCCACCCAATACACCCACCCATGAACATCCTCCACCTCAAATATTGGCATCTGAATATTACACACCTTAGCATCTCCAATCCAACTTCCTCTCCCTCCAATGGTTCCCCCCGTGTATCGAGGGTGGGAATCTCACATTCCTTCCATCCTCCTCACGTGACCCAATCCACATGGCTCAACTCGACCCCCACCATCTTGAGTTGACCACTCCCCTTGACCGAAACACCTCCCATAATGGTCAACCACAATACCACCTTCACCACAAAATTTCTTCCTTGTTGTCCCCCCATCCGGAAACCCTGATCTACCCTTATTAGAGCCCTAAGAGGTGGCTCTTGATGAAAGAAACTCTCCTCATCGAACTCCTCTCGTCTTATCTCCTTTCTCTTAAATTCAGCCAAGGGGACTTTGGTTAAGTCTTAGTTAGAGTTAGCAATCAGAACAACCAGTGAAATTTTGGATTGTATCTCCATGAGCTTCATCATCATCTCTTCCAACCCTCCAAATCGGCTCTCCATCCAATTCTCCATGGTAAAAAACCTTCTTTCGATGGTTGAGAACTTCTCCTTCATCCTAGATTTGATTTGCTCTACTTCATCTTCCAACACATTCATCTTATTTGCTGCCATCTCTCCAAAACCTCGCTTTAATACCAATTTGATGCGACTTGGAAGCAAAAACAACAAATTAGATAAGAAGAAATTGTAGTAACACATGTACAGGAGTTGATTTATGATTACTCCAACAATAACGAAAGATACAATTGATCTATTATTCAAGAGGTAGATCGGCTCTCTCACAAACCCTAGCCACAACTATGAACAACTTCAAAAAGAACTACAACAAAGACAATCTCATAATGAAAGAAAAACAACTCAATCAACCCTAATATAATCCTTCCTACTTCCCTCTCAATTTTGAATTCAAATCAACCATCTTCCCTAAATAAAATCTTTCCTAATTCACATCAACCATCTTTCTCTAAATAAAACCTTTCATAATTCAAATCAGTCCTCTTTTTCTGAATTAAAATCTTCCTAAACAGCTTCTCATTGATTCTAAATGATTTTTTTTTTTGGTAAAATATAGAGCATATATAAGCCTATAATGGTATAAAGCGAGACTAATAATAAAATGACATACTCAATTCTTTGGAATTGACAATCAGCAAACTTCTGCATCTATTGAGAAATTGAATACAATACACATCTTAATTTCTCAGTGAGTCAATCATGGATAGTCCATGTAACAACATGATGTAAAGAATGCTCTCCTATATAAGAATGTTGAAGTAAAAGTCCACATGAATCCACAACCAGAATTTGATATTTTTTATAAAGAATAAAATGTGCAAATTAAAAAAAAAAATGCATTGTATGGCCTTAAACAATCTACAAGATCATGATTTGGCAAAATAACAAAAGTCATGAACGAAATTGAATACAAACAAATAGAATATTATACCCTCTTCATAAAATACTATACTGATGGTAAAATGTCAATTATCAACATATATGTTGAGGTCAAGTTATCACAAGTGATGATAATAGAGAAAATGAGTTCAAGGTCGAAATAATTTTTCATAAATCAAATATCATGATTTATTATAGCTCAAATATTTTAGTAAATTTTCAACATATCTTTTAATTTTTATAATTATTACAAACCTTGTTTTAATTATTAAAATTAGTAAATAATCTCCAGCAATTTCAAAAATTTTGGCGATGATTAGAATTTAATTAGGGTTAATTAGAACATCAATCACCTATATATTACCAAATGTGGATTAATTTGTAAGTTTTCCTGATTAAAAATCTTATTTTAAATAATTAATTATACAATTAGTCAAGGAAAATTGTTAACGGTCATATATTTCAGAATCAAAATAATAAATTTCAAAGTTAGGTGGATCTAATGTTATTTATTAGCATTAAATTCCTATTTTCAAATAATCATTGCTAAATTATAATTAATAAAAAAAATTTCAGAAAATAATAAAAAGGCAAAAAATTTTAAAATCAAGTTTAATCTTCAGTAATCCTGGATTAGGTAGCTTAAGCAAATTTTTTTGAATTTAGAACACTAGCACAGACTTGTGTGGGTAGGTTGATTTGATCTTATCAATCATGTTTTATTTAATTCATGGTCATCGGATATGCATTTACCATGCATTGTTGTTGACATATATTTTTGCATCGAGGCAATCTCAACCTAAATCAAGTCGATTCAAGCCCGACTGGACTCAATCGCGCTCAATTGATCGTTGTCGAGCATCATTTAACTCAAATTGGACCCAAATTTAATTAAATTAAATTCAATCTAATTAAATTAAAATCAAATCGGTTCAAATCGAACCCAATCGAGCCTCGTCGAGCCAAATTCGATGTAATTCGACGTCAATTCAAGTTTAATTTTGCAAAATTGACTTGATCAGACTTAATCAGACGCGAATCGACTCAAATCAGTTTGAATCGAGTCCAATTTGGGTTCAAGATTAGCCCAATTGACTCTTCTAAATCAATCCCTTCATCCAACGGCTAGGATTTACCCTAATTATTAAATTTTGCAGCCGTTATCCGTCAAATTTTGATTTCGGCGGGCGGCTACAACAAAGAGATCGCGGGGATCTCTTATCTCTGGTGGCAAAACACTCGGGTAAGCATGGGCGTCCCCTTTGCGCGTAGAGAGTAATTAAAACATTTCATTGGGCAGGGTTTCGTCCCATATAGAGCGGAAGAGAAGCCAGCTTGCGGAAGTGTCTGCTTGTCCATCCCAAAGAGAGCGAGAGAGAGTGGAAGGAGAAAGCTCCAGGCAGAACTCCCATTCGCGCCAAAGGTCTCTATTCGACCCTGTGCTCGCGTGCCGAAGCCCTGCCCGACTCTGCCTAATTTGGTTGCGGAACCCCAGCCCGACTCTGTTTGCTTCAGTTGTCGAACCTCCTGGTAGTTCCGCCTCCCTTAGTCGCTCAACTGGCCGAAGCCTTTGGCCTCTAGGTCGGAGACCCCGTCTGACCCGAAGACTCCTTTGCTGTGATTAGAGAAGGCGGAAGGTTTCTTCTACTTCCTCTTTCGATTCCGACGACCTCGAGACAACAAGGAAGCTGTTGGAAGCTTCCAAACGATGCTTTGGAAGCTTGGGAGCGTCTTGGACATCAAAGGAAACCTCCGAAGCATCTTGGACAGCAGCGGCGATCTCGGAGCATCTTGGACAGCGACTTGGAGCTTGGATCGGAACTTGGACAGCATCCACAACTTGGACAGCAGCTTTCTCGCCTTTAGCTAGGCGAGTGGATCGTGGTTTGCGCCGTGACAACTTGGCGAGGTAAAATCTTTGAAAACTTAGTGAGACCTAGGGTCCCCCAAGGCCAATTGATGTGTGGTTGACGTCCTCAAGCCTTAGGTCCTTAAAAAACTTCAATTTTCGCTCTCCCAAAATCCCTCATTGTCTGTCTTCTTCGCAAAACAGTGAAAACTTAGCAGTTTCCATTTGTTGGTTCTCATGTGAGAGTCCGGAGAGGATGTTAACGTGTGTAGGGGTGTTGGATATGAGAGTCCGGAGAGGATGTTAACGTGTGTAGGGGTGTTGGATGGGTATCCAACACCTCTTAAATGCATGTTTGTGCATCATATTGAGCTCAACACTTTCACCTATGTTCAAACCCTAGGGTATGTTGTTATTCATAGTCAAATTGAATGTTTAGCTTGCATATCCTCCCAAAAATTTTATGTCATATACATCCCTACTCAATGTTAATGTCATGACAAAATTGACTTAGTGCATTGAACTTGCATTTGCAAGGATCCTTGTCATTTGAAACTTGTAAAGCTCATGAGTAAATTCATTTAATCTCCAATGTTTATAAAACGAGTTAGGGTATCCAATAAACCCTCAAAGGTTCATATGCTATACTTAACTCCCCTTTTGGAATATGTGAATAGATTCATGCTACTTTCAAGTCAAGGTGACTATACAAAGCGGCAAGTAATCCGAGCATCTAAGGTTGTTCATAAACTTTCAATTTTTTTTTTGTTTGCATGTATTTACTTTCAAGACATAGATCATAACAAGAATGATTTGTGACGTATAAGTGTATGCACATGTTGAAGTTTATGAACTTGAATAGTTGTTTTTGCAAGTGTTTGGATATAAACTTAATCAACTTAGAAGCATTAAGTCATGGTGAGATCTATCATATATCTTTCAAGGTTTATGTTGTGGATCCCATAAAAGACATTGTCGACTAAGTTTGTGTACAACACGCTGCAAAAAGAATACCCTGGATCTTTACATGCCTAGGATTTGCAAAATCACAAAACATGTTTATAAAATTTATAAGTGCATGTAAAGCAAGGGTGGAAGTATTTTATGATCTTTAAGGACTCATAGATATACTACCACCCCACATTGGAATTTGTTAAACATGTTTAGTAGAGTTTGCAAGTTAATTGGCCATACGCAACAATGAATGACTCGGATATTTGTCGGCATCCTAAAATGACAAGTCTATGCATGCATGCATTTATAGGATTCCCTTAGACCATATCAAAACTGATCTCTAGGGTCAATCTAGATGTTTATCAATGATGATTTCACCTATATACTTCTAAGATTTTCAAATCATATCATATTTGATTTTAAAATTTCCTAGGAGTTATAGGAAAGAATTTCTCTTCTCCATGATGAGTCCAAAACACTCAAATCAAAATAGGGAATCCTCTTTCAAATGCTCTTTCCTCTCATATGTGATGTTTTGGAGTTTCCTCAAGACTCCAAACACTATTATATGAGCCAAGGGAACTTGAGATCAAGTCCTGAGTAACCCACCTTTTGTTTGTTGATACACAAAATCAACAAACAATCATTCATCCGTTCCTTTCAGGTATGATGATTTGGAAACTCCCCAAAGTTCCAACACGTCATCATATGAAGATTTCGGAACTTAGAGTCAAATTGTAAGCTCCCTCTATCATTTGTCGAGATGCGACATCAACAAATAAATGCCCTCCCTAGGCTTAGGATCCTAATCTTAGCCTATCACATTTTCCTAGCCTAACATATGTAAATGACCTTGCATCGCCAAGTATAAAACTTGATGGTTGCCTTTCGATTTGTTATTTCAAAACTACAAATCATCTCCTATCTCCTCCGTTTGTTTGACTTTTAGAGCTTCAAGGCTCCAAAATGTCTCATTGTTTGACCCAAAACATGTTTTAGGAGTTATCACTAACTCTTCTTATATCTTGTATTATGGGTTTCTCCATAATCCTAAATACATCTCCTCACAAGTTTTGGAGCTTGTAACCAAATTCCGAGTTCCTTCAAGTTGCATTTTCCCCCTCTTCTTTATAAATCAAATTTGTAGAAAAGTTTCCTTCTTTCTACAACTCAAAAGTTGTATGAAACCCTTATTCATTCAACCCAAGTTGAGTGAATTAAACCTATGAAAAATCACCTATTTGTTGAATCAGAAATCAACAAGTAGTTCAATCCAAATCATTTATTTGTTGAATCAAATTCAACAAATAATTTCATATCAAGCAAAGGAATCAAAATCCTAGCTTTCTTTCATTCTCCCAAACCAAATTAGGAGAGTGTACCCCCTCTCCTTGAACACCAAATATTCAAAGAACATTCAGAAGTTTGCAGCCCAAAGTTGTATCTTCTTTTCTCCTTCTGCAACTCAAAAAATTGTAGGAATTCCTCTCATCTCACTAACTCAAATTAGATGGGTGAATGTCTCCTTTGAAAATCAAATGTTCAAAGAAAAGCTTCAACTTTGCAAGTTTCAAGTTGCATTTTCCCTTTTTCTTCACTATAAATCAAATTTGTAGAAAAGTTCCCTTTTTTCTACAACTCAAAAGTTGTATGGAACTCTTATTCATTCAACCCATGTTGAGTGAATTAAACCTAAGAAAAATCACCTATTTGTTGAATAAAATCAACAAATAGTTCAATCCAAATCATTTATTTATTGAACCAAATTCAACAAATAATATCAAGCAAATGAGTCAAACTCCTAGCTTTCTTTCATTCTTCTAACCCAAACTAGGTGAATGAGTCCCTCTCTTTGGATTACCCGAAAGTCCAAGAAGTCCTTGATGTGTGACTCAAATCTACATCATCACACTCTTATATTAATTTAATCTAAATCTAGCAAACTAAATACTTATCATTGAACATAAAAGTTCTATGATTATTCCTCTTGATTTGTAACCTTAAAGTTACAAATCATCCTCACCTATTGAGCTAAAATCAATAAGTGACTCATCTTTGTTTGTCTAATCCAAATTAAGCAAATGAAACCTAACTCCTTGAATACAAAAAATTCAAGGAGACATCCTTTTGATTTGTAGCCTCCAAGCTACTAATCGTCCCTCACTTCTATAGGTTCCAAAGGCCTTAGAAGATGTCCCATCCTAGCCCAAAAAACTATAGGTTCCCTCTCTCCTTCAACTCCGAAGTTGTAGGAGATTTCCCCTCTTTAGCTCCAAAAGCTAAAGGGAGTTCTCCAATATTTAGCCCAAAAGCTAAACATTGGATTCCTACGTTCTCTTTCTAACTCCAAAAGCTAGAGAGAATCTCCAAACATTTAGCTCAAAAGCTATATGTTGGACACCCTTTCCTTAGATCCAAACTATAAGTGAAACACTCTTATTGTGACATACCACACAAGCCTCACACACTTAGGTGCACAACCCCTTAGGCATGCTAGGACTAAAATTTTTCTTTTTGTGAGCATATGGTTGATGATTTGGTGTGAATGCCCTTTTGGATTGTCTGCATTGTGGGAACTTGCCCTTAAGTGATTAGTGTAGAAATATATATGTTTTTCGTGTAGGTGTCCACATCCAAAGGAGGGGTGCTCATAAATAATATAAATGCTTGCATGACAGGTATCACTTAAACCCCCACCCAAGTGATGTGATCAATAGGGTAGAAGCAGGTGTTTGACACTCTAAGTGCTAGGCAAATTTTGGATGTGATGTGATTATCATACAAACTACTTTCTAACACTGTTTTGCAGACTTGAGTCTTTTATATTTTCTATAATGTATTTGATTAGATCTAGGATGTAAAATTTGTGGGGTTTGGACTAGAAGGAAAGGTGGATCGAAGAAAGATGTACCCCTTTGGAGGTGAAGCCCAAAGATCCATTTGAAGTTAAAGCTGGAAGACCCTCACAAGTAGAGTATGCAATATATTGACTGGGTTGCATAATGGCAAGTAACTCAACTGCCAAAATTGTTTGTAATAATTGGGACATTACTTGCACTTCTATTTTGGCTGATTTACATGCATGTGTTGTTTGTTTACCGGGTGCGCAATAGAACATCATGTTTTTCCTAGATTTCTTCTATTATTTTGTTTGTGAGTGGCCTGAACTTGTGATACAATAAGCTCTTAGGATAAAATAAACTTTTTACCCTTTAAAATGTAAGAAATTTAAAATCAAATCTAGGCTTCATGTTTTTCAAATAAAAAAAATTTCATGGCTCCCTTCAAGGAGCCAAGTTTTCAAAACTTAAAATGATCATGCATAGCCCAAATGTGTCTCATATAAAAAGCTTTCACTTAAAGACTAAATAACAAAATTCTATTTTCTTTATGAGTCAGCATATGCATACCTTCATATACATGCATCTTGGCTTCAAAGCCAAGTTGTAAGTCTTACCTTCCTAAATAAGATAGCTTCTCTACTCCACATTTGCATTGAGATCGGACAACATAATTTTAAAATCGATTAGGCAGGTTTAGCTGGTAGCCCTTTCCAAGTAGGACAATAAATCCAGAGGTCTGGCTGGCTATGCCTCATGTGAGATGTATCTTATAAGTCCCTTTTGCATTCCGTTAGACTTAAGTTTGAGGCACTACCTCTCGGCAATCCTCATCTTAGTTTTAGGATATGAGGCAAATGGTTGATTTCAATCACCATATAAGTTCTCACCTTTCGGGCAATTTCTCCAACATGTTTTGTTGAAATGTAAGCCCCAAACTTCTAATAAAAATGTCAACTTAAACAAAAATTAGAGTTAAAAAATGTAAAGCCCAACATAGGATAGTACGAGCACCTCTGAGATTTCTTAAAATCAAGTGCTCCTACTTCACCTCCTTTGGTTGTCATTTCAAAATATGATTCTAAGTTGATCATTTCATCCCTTGAAATTCCTAAAGGTCAAAACCTTTAAATAAGACTTTCATGGATTCTAAAAAAATCAAATTTTAGCCAATGTCTAAAATGACTTTCAAAAGAAAAAGAAAATCACTTAATTTAATCAAAAGTTTTCTCAAGCACCAAAGCTTGAGATGTAATTAACTATAAAGGTTTGCCCCTATGGGACATCTGTACCCCATAAACAAATAAACCCCATTCAACCAAACATCAAAGGGGAGAATTTATGTTTAAAATTTTACCATTGAGTCCATAAGGAAATTATATTTTCACCTTTCGGGGTAATATATCATCATTCTTATGCCGTACCCAATCATAAAGTATGCAATCCATTTGAGGATAACAAAAATTCTCCAACAATTGCATTAGGCATCAATCTAGGGACATGTTGCATACACAATGCGCGTGGACCCTCGATCTCATCCCAGTAGTCTAGATTAGATGTGACTGATATGGGTCAAGTATAACATTAAGCGACCCTCCTCATCCCAGTAGTCTAGATATGGGTCAAGTATAACACTGAATATATGAGCATATAATATTGCTCAATATATTATTCAAAAAGATTGATTAATATGTACGCTACAAATACTTAGTTTGCATTCACAAAATCAGAGCATGATCATCCCTTTAGTTTTAAAGGTTAGCCTTCCAATCAGCTTTGGATCATTTGAGTACCTGTCCTAGTGGCATGAACTACATTTCTCCAAAACCCAATCTTCTAGTCATTTTTATCAAGCTTAATATCATCATCCCGCCAATATGCATAAATCCCAATCTACATTATTCTATTCAAACCCATCAGTTTGCTCCCAATTAATGACTAATGTAACTCTTATCTTAATTTCCAACCCCAACATTTTACTTAGACAAACCTAGTTTGTCTAGGTCTTTCAGGTTCAAGTAGATCACCACTGGGCTACTTTTTCTTAAACATAACACATATTTGTATAGGAAGAGCCTGTTATGAAAGTAATAGAAAGGATCAAGTGGATCACTTTTGTCGTTGACGTGGCAACTATCTTATAAGCTATGGCACCCAACTGATAGTGGTGCCACCTAAAGAGCAAAATCAGTAGATATACCCAATAATAGCTCCCCTCTTATCTAAGTTTCCTCATAAATCACCATCAACATATCACTGTAACTATCTTCTAAGCTATGGCACCCAACTGATAGTGGTGCCACCTAAAGAGTAGAATCAGTAGATATACCCAATAATAGTTCTCCTTGCATCAAGTTCCCTCACAAATCACCAGCAACATATCATTGTAACTTCAAGTTAGAAATTGTAAACTTTAATGCGTGATTATTTTGAGGCCAATGGCTAATCTTTCTTTTTGATTATCTCTAATACTTTTTCTTTCGAGAGCTTTAAGTGAATTCTAATGACAAGCTCGACATTTTTTCATTCATTATATGGAACCTATCCAATGGGTTGAGATTGTGATAGTTTCAAAATCTTTGTAGCTCTGTCTTGTTCAATTCTCATTTTAAGAATCTTCTTGGCTTCCCTATATCCTTCATTGTCAAATTTCTATGACAATTATTTTTTTCAGATCATGTATTTTCGTGATGTCTACCCATGCAATCAACATGTCACAATAAAAGCAAGATACTACAATATTTTCGTGTTCCTTTTGACAGAGCAACAATGATCGGCATTGTATCTGCAAAATTCGATTGTGTGTAACCCAATCAAATTTATGGTACCATTGTCGAGGCACTTGTTCAAGCATGAAGGCTTTTATTTAACTTGCACACAAAACATTCATTTCTAGGTTCAATAAAGCCTATTGGTTGTGTCATACACATATCTTCTTCAAAGTCACTATGGAGGATATGTTCAAGGTAAAGATCTTTTGTTGTTATAATACCTAATACTAGACAAAAAGTCATTAGTTTAATTATAAGAAAGAATATATATGTAAAATCTGTACCTTCTTTTTACCAGAACCCCTAGACAATAAGCATTAGTTTATACCTTTTTAATTCTTGTCTATTATTCCTTTACTTTGTATATCCAATTGTTTTGCAACACTTTTTTTCCTTCAGGCAACTTGATCAATATCTTGATAATATTCTTATAAAGAGATCGTGTTAAGGTCTCACTTAGTAAAATCTTTTACTTGTATAGTTTCTTCATAGCATTCATTCCCAAATATCAGTTAGTAGCAATTAATATAGAGAAGAATAATTATTTATATAGGCTTTGAAATTCTTTGAGATCTCTTAACATATATCACAATACAAAAAGAAACAAAAAACACAAATGACATCAAAACTAAATAGATATAAATAGAATGTAAAAAGTACCTGGGAGGCATTGCAATTTTCACCAGCGCTAGCCATTGCCACAGTGCCAATTTTTGAATGCTTTAAATCAGGATGAATTTCATCATCAAAAAAGCGAGCCTGTTCGCCATAAAGAAATCTGCACATCGCAGAATGGGCAAGCCAGCATTCAAAATCAAGTTGAAGTACGGAAATGTAGAAAGATAAGAACAGTCTCAAGTAAATGATGGCACAAAAAGAGAAACAGAGGTTTTTTAAATCTTCTTCAAAAAAACAACGCATATGCATACTTTAATTTAATTGTTATCTTCCAGGTACCATCAATTTTAAGGGAAAAATCATCCAGTATGGCTAGATTTACATCGTAGTGTTACACTGATGGCCTTTAGACAAAAGACTGGTTTCGGGAAGTCCAAGCAAAGTAGAGAAGGTATAAGGCCAATTCAAATAGCAGAGAAAAACGGAAGGCAAGTGCCAAATTGGTGGTGCCAAAAACATGAGGATTAACACGACATAAATATGAAAATATATATTCTTATTGGTTAGAAAAAAAATAATGAGCAAAGACTATGTTCCTCTACTCTTTAGTTAAGTTCAGTAGCAAAGCAGTAGTAACAATAGTAGAAGAACTTGCATAAATGGCTGTAGATATATAGCAATACTAACTTGTATATTGAGTCGCCTCCGTTGCCCATTCCAGTACGGTCTCCAGTTTGGGCCATGAAGCCCTTCTCAACTGTGTGGAACAGACAACCATTGTAGTATTTCATCCTGCAACAATGAAAAAATAAAATAGAATCTACTAAGCATGCAGCATGAAAAACAAAATTCGTAGTACCACAGAGAAGCCATACATATAGCATACAAGTGCAACAAAGCAAGAATATGGACTCAATTCTAGAAAAAGTAAACTTCCCATAAAAATGAAAATTCTGATCATTTTAGGGGCCCAATTTGGGAAATTTAACGTTCCAATACATGATATAGCACTATTTGGAAATTTCACCTATTTTAAGATAATTAATGAAACTTAATAATCAGAATTTTCCAGAATACGCCTGATCCTACTTTGACAATAAAAACAGGAAAACAATAGCAAGGCTGAAAAAAGTGAAGTTCAAATCAAAAACAGGTCTTTTAATCATCATATTGTGGCAAAACAAAACCACAAAATGAATTACTCGAGGTGAGAAAATTGCAAATAAAAGAACAAGCCTATTAGATGGATGGTTACCTATTGCTCTGTAGAAAACTCCTAAGGCATTTCTATGCTGTATGTGTTTTCTAGTTTTTTTCCGTCAGTACACTGAAACTAGAAAAACGATAAGACAATATGAATCTCGCGTTGAGCTAAAATTAGCTCTATCAGGTGCTGGAAATAGCAAGCAAAACTGACCTGTACTTGAACACAATAACTGCATCTGATGATGGATTGCATGGAAGGAAGGAAAAGACTGAGGGCCTACGGAATAACTCATTACCAGTACAACAGAAATTCTATCATAAAAAACTAATAAATAAATCACTTATCAGTTTCACAGCCTATATAAGTATGCGTCATATTGTCATCCCAAGAACGAGATGTATATAGTAACTCTTAATGCTACTACTATACTTTGTCCTTAATTGCCTCGGCACAAAATTGAAATCCATAACAAACCTTCCAAACCATAAAATCAAAATAATTCTCGAATACTAATTAATTTTATAGGGATATGTTCAATTATTCTCTCTTAAAACATCATTGTAAGACTCAATAGCTTGCCTTGATAATTGCCATAATCTTGAGCATCTATTTTTTCGTAGAATTTAGTACAAATAGTTTGTAGAATTATTAACAAAGTTGAAATGCATTTTATCCATAGTTCACAAATCACCATTAGAACACAAATGTATTTTTGTAATTATTAAATTTGCAATCATATGAAAGGCCTAACAAATATTGCATTGGAAGATATCCCAGCTTTTGGTTAAAGAAAGGACCATATCAACTACAGCTATATTCCCCTGTTATGTTTAATTATTGAAAAGATACTAAAAATCCAAGCTCCATAAAAAAAGAATACAGGCAACTTACATTTAAAAAAAAAAATCCAGAATCAATAAAATATTAAAAAATTACAAAAAATACTAAGAAAATACCTTCAAACAACCATCACAACTAACTCTATTGAAGAAACTATTGTGAAACCTAATATACTATATTAATGAATTATGTTGTATGTTCAGCTTAGAAAGAGTGCCAGAAAACAAAAGGTAAGGAATATGAAAATCCAAATTGGCTTCACTTGCTTGGCCAATAGAAAAAATTAAAGCATTCAAAATAAAGTAAAAAAAGGGTAGGAAAAATCCACTGGCTTTCTTCTAGCTAAGAAGAATTGTCCAACATCACCCCTTCCAATACACCAGAGCAAAATACTAGCATCCTCCTCTCATACCTGAGCTCATTTCTCCTTACTAAGAATTAATTTATATTTATTTCATAAATAAATTCCATCGCAACCAAAAGAACGAAATACAATAATTTACTCATCAAAGTTACCCTTCACAAACAACTTGGCATAGTTTCACAGGAAAATACAACCTTCAAGTTATTGCTAAGAAGGATTGTCTAGTTATCTAGTTAAGGAATTTGTTTTGGTTTTCAAAGGCCGTGCTTCTGGAAACAAACACCTTGCCTCGAGTCCAACAAGGACATGACCTTTAATTACAAACAGACAATCATGTTAATAAATATACGAAAAAAAATGACTCAAATTAGCATAAGGCATGACGTGAAAATTATAAGTGTGTTTGTATTTCTGCAGGACCACATTTTACCAAATGTCAACATGCATAGTTGCCAAAACAATCACTCGCTACCAAAGGTCAACAAATACTATGCTGAAACATTGCTTCAGGTTATAATTGGTTATACTTTTCTCCTGCTTAACTTGTTAAAAAAACGTTTGGCTTTATGTGAAAAAGTATACTTAAAAAAATTATCATTTTGCATGTGCACCTTCTTTATAGCTTCATGAACATGTAAAATAGATTATTGAATATTACATTTGTTATGTGAGAAAATGATAATTGCATTTCATACAACACAACAAAAATAAAACATCAACATTTTTGTACCTACTAAATCATTCATAAATGAACATGCTTTAAGAAGCATACTCAGAGACCTACACTTCCCAATTAGATTTGTTTTAAACTTCAGCGGATCTCATCATATGTTGTTAACAAAATCCGTCCACCAATTCTCTCTTGGTTAAACTGACATAATAAAGGGTATTCCCTTATTACCACTACTACAAGTTACGATATGGGATTTAAGCTGGCTTTGAGTTTTGGCTTGCCTCAGGATTTGTATGCCTTGGGCCCCCAAGCCTTTTCTTTCCTTCTCAGTTTATATGAGTTTCCTGATGGGATGTGTTTGGCAGCAATTCCGGAAGATACTCGGCCAGAGTTTGTGATAATCATGAAGATCTCCCTTTCTTTACATGCGCTCTCTGATTTAAAGTTTACAAGGGACATGGTTTTAATGGTGCAGGCAAGGATAAAACTTCGTGTTAAGCAATTTCTTGGTATGGTTGGGATTTCTTCTATTTCTTTTTTGTATTTCAGTAATACTTGAGAATTGGGAAGAGTGGGGTGCGCTCTTGATTTGTGCAGCTCAATTGTAGCTTCATTAAAATATGTGATTTCTAAGCTCAATCATGTTGATAAAAAAAGTAGGCGAGGGATTTTTTGCGAGGTGGAGGCAAATAAAGATAGGATCGACAACTAACAGCAAGTTGGCTGGCAGAAACAAGATTACTTTATATCAAAAGAAGCAATTAAACATTACAAAAGGTTTTAAAGCTTTGAAGAAGAGGGAGCAAGTTTGCTGGCAGAAAGAAGATTCATTTATATGAAAAGAAGCAATTACACATTAAAAGAGGTTTTAAAGCTTTGAAGAAGAGGGAGCAACAAGCTAGTGAGAATCATCAAGAGGATAAGCTAGCAAAAACAAGCATGGTTGATATAGATTCTAGTAATATTTTTTATGTGGCCAAACCATGTAATGGAAAGTGCATATGAATACAACGGGTGTAGAACTATAGGTCTTAACACTACTTGTATTAAATACATGATGTTATATGTAAGATTAACGGGGATGACATGTGTAATTGATTTGAGAAAGAATCTTATATCCTTGAGCGCTCTGAGTGTTGGAGAGAGAGATTTAAAGGGGTACCAAATTAGGTTAGTTACTCCAGCAAATCAAACATGTTCAACCCAAAGTCTTAAGCTTATGAACAAAGGCTAATAACTTGGTATTTTTACATCATACTTCTCAATAGAAAATATCACACCATAGTACAAAGGTCCTAGATATTATATAGCACAATTAATGTGAAGCATACCATTTAACAAATAGCACAAAATATTAAAAATCATGATTAATTTATTAAAAAGTCAACAATATAAGAGAAAAATATCCTAATACTAAAAAAGATACTATCAATGTCATATAAATATAACATAATATTACTTTAACATATTAAATACATGCACCAAAAACCATGTAAATTTACTGAATTATATAAATTTGCAAATTTTATCATAGCAGTTCATAACAGTAAATAAAGGCCAATGATTTGTAGGAATAGAGAGCTGAAAGCAACGGGAGTAGGAAATAACGTCAATCAACTTGAAATGAACATGATTAAATGTCAATTCTTAACCTAAATAAATTACTTGAAACCATGTCAATCTTATATCAACATCTTTGATCGAGCCTTCAGAAGTCATCATTCATTCAACATATTTGTTCATGCATTTATCCATTCAATTAATAGTAAATAGCACACAAACAACAAAAAGGTAAATTATGATGAAAGTTCAAAGAGGAAAGGTAAGTAAACAGATAAAATCTGAGCATAGTATATGTTAATCCTTACAAAAGTTGACATAATTTTTTTATCATTTATGAACATATTTAAATTTTTAAAAGAATTTACTAGGCACACAAATCCACAAGCTAAAGAGTAAAGTATAACCATGTAAAAGGAGGCAAGTCATTTCAATTAGAGGGAAGGCATTGGGAGATTAATGAATGTTTGTATGACTTACAAAAGGAAAAACAGATACATGGAAGATGGTATAGTAAATGGAAAAGATCGTTTACTCTTTTCTTGATGAAAGATAGAGAAAAGAGAAAATCATACAAAAAACTTAGCTAAAAGGGGTAGACATCCTTAACCAATGCATAAACAACAAGTTATAGCCATGTTCCTCGTCTAAAAATAACAAAGCTAGTCATGTAACCACTTAGTAAGCTTTGCCTAACAGATATCATACAACAGTAGAGTTTTATAAGTTTAAACCCTATATAAACAATATAAAGATTTCTACTTTATACAAATCTATTATATTGATTCAATTATACGATAAAACTAATATATTTAAATGAGAGTTGTAATGAAAATGCTCTAATTATGATATATCTAAACTCCAACAAAAATGATTACATATACAAGCAATTTAATTAAAAAATCAAGTAAATAAAAAAGGAACTAGTTATCACACACCATGTGTGCTATGCCCTGTATCATTCACATAGTGCGTGGTATTCTTCTTTGATGCACCTTGTCATACAAATAGTATATGTGGGACAAAAAGCTAATTTATAGACTATAGTGTGTGCAATTTTGCATTATTAACATTTAAGTTTTACACCCAACATATTTTTTAGCCATCTGTTACAGGAATAAAATTAGAACTTCATATATTTATGTCTTACATGATAGAGTGGGTCGACAAGCTTTACTTTTATATTTTTCTACAGTTTAGTGATGGCCATACTTCTTAGTGGGAGATATAAGATTAGCATGTTTCATATATTAGCCAACAGAATAGAGGTGACTGACTTCCTGGATATATTTTGCTAGTTGATGTATGTTAGCAATGCATTAGAAATCTTGTATAGTATTAGTTTCTAAAACTATCTTGAAAATAAATGAAAAACATTCCTTACTTAAATGAATATGATTAAAATCAAAAGTGTTTCATCTAATAGTTATTATAACATGAAGATATTTATAGAAAGAGATAATTCTTTCAATCATTCATTGATAAGTTGTATTTGTAACAACATTTAAAATAGCATATAGATGAACTTTGCTTAACCATGGTAGATATCAATCAAGACTTATAAGAGCCATAAACAGCATAAATTACATGATCCCAGCCAACCTCAACTTTGATATCACTTGTTATAGAGGTTGAACTTTGGTTAAATAACCCAATAATCAAACACTTTTTGAACATAAAAGCTTAATCATATCAGTGAGGAATAACTATTTAGTATTTTTGCACAAACATTCGTTTCAATTAGCAGATGTGGGACTGTACCAAGAGCTTCATGTGCCTTAACATCAGAGTGGTGAAGCTTCCAAGTTTTCTAACACAATGTTTATTAGACTTCTTGGTTACCATATGAGCCAAAAGAGCTGGAGGATTAATCGGATTGTAGGTTGCAACTTCAATGACTATTTTAGTTATTTCTTTGCCCACATTCGAGAAACACATTTTGAGAAAGCAAAGAAGAATTAGCTTCCTACATACAATAAAACAAGAGTGATGGAAAGACTTCAGATGATCAAATGAATCAAGTTTGTATTGAAAAATCTGTCCTGGACTAGGGACAAACCAATGCAACAATTAGGATGAGGAGAAAAGTAGTTCAAAGTTATGACAATTCAGTAGTGAGTGCAAATTTAGGCTCAGTGGTATCACTGCAAAGTTCAACATTTGTACTAAAAAACGTCTATTGCAAAAGTTCAATTAAAGTAATATTGGATATGATGAATTATATGGTGTTGAAACCATCGAGGGTTTTGGCACTTACAGTGCTTTTCTTGGAGAGGATATATCACAAAAGAGATCTAGGTTTGCCACAATTCTAGGTAGGTGGAAGAATATAAAACTAGCTCAGGAAAACATATTCACATTACTCCTACGATAAATTAGGATAAAGGACTTTAGAAAGCTTTGAAGCTTCACACGATTTGTATGCTTTGAACCACATGCCTCTTCTTTCCTTCTCAGTTTGCCAGAGTTTCATTCTGGGAAATGAACAAAGCTTTTTGGGTAGGTGCAAGCAAGGGTTTACAATACACTTGGAGATATCTTTTGTCCCTCACATCACTTCTTGGTTCTAGGGCATATGAATGATTTTTTTTTTTTCTCTTTTTGAAAAGTGAGATATGGATGACTTCACAGCTTCAGTAATGCTTGCGAGAAGAAGAAGACTTTTTATGAGGTGATCTCTTGATGTAAGATTATTGGGATTTTTTCTTCTTTTTGTGTGGCATACTTAGGAATTAAAAGAATAAGTACTCTTGTTTTGTATGCCATGATTGTAGCCTCTGCGTTTTTTCTAGTGGACCAGACCATTTCTCATCTCTCCTAGATGTAAACTTGAATGAAGGGGAATCAGATAAACCTCAAGCACCATTTTGTGACTCCTTCGCTCTCTTTTTCGTGGCCATTTATAGTGTATACTTCAGCAATGGAGATCCCAAAAGGGAATAAGTTCAAAGATCGATGGAAAACTCAACCATAGACACCCTAATGCAATTAATGACTGATAATAAGCTCCAACCAAAGTCAAATTAGAGTTACATTGCAACACAAAAGAAAAATTTAATAAACCTCCCAAAGGCAAGCTCTTAGACTTGCACCGTTAATCAAGTTTTAGTTACAAACTATGAACTAAAAAGAAACATGTTACCCTATGGTTTTGAAAAGAGAAATAGAATTCCTGAGGAGTAAAGAGAGGGAAGAGATAAAGAGATGTACTTGCAGAGCTTGAGGAAGTTCTTCGTGGTCAAGGGGCAGCGATCAGTATATAGATCCACGACGATGTCGCCCAAGCTCGTCACGATCATAACCGACATGTTAACCTATCACACACTCTCGCTCTTAGCCTCTTCCCTTCGTCAAACCTCCGCCGAAGGCCCGCGCAGGAGGAGGAGCACGAAACGAAGTGGTTAACAATAGGAGAAATGAGGGGCTGCCGCTGCCGCAGAGTGTGACGCCGGCGGAATTTGGAACCACCAAACCGATTCGTAGTTATAGGGCTTTTTGGCCTTTTATTGTGACATTTGAGTTTTCACAATATGTATTTTCATTTTAGTCAATATTGATTATTTATTTGAATAAATATCTAAAAAATATCAAATAAAATTTTAATAGAATTTATAATAATCAATTTTCCACCATTTCATCGAAGATAATTTGATATTACTTCATGAGAGGATACATTATTTGAAAAATGTATTAAATATTTGAAACTTATTCAAATATTTCAACCCTTTTATTGGAAATAATTTAACAATAATTAAATAGACAATTAAGTATTTGAACAAGATCAAATAAGGTGTTAAAAATACAATATTCAAAAATTTATAAAATAATTGATATTTTTTTAATACTTAATCAAACATATATTCGGCCCTTTCATCAAAAAAATAATTTGTTAAGATCAATAAAAATGTTAAGCATTCAATTAAGTATTAGATGAGGTTCAAATAAGATGCTTAAAATATATTATAATATATATATATATATATATATATATATATATATAATGGAAATATAATATTCAACATAGAGTTATGGGTCAGCATTTCTATGAAATAAATTTACAAAAATAATCTATGTAGAATACTTGATCAGATTTTATTTCCAAGAATTCTACTTTAAAATTAGGTACATTATGGCTTCATTTGGGACGGCTTTCTTACTGCTTCATAAAGTAGCTTTCTTGTACAAAAATTAAAATTTTTACACTAAAAAGCTGCTTTAAGAAGCAAAAAGAAAGGCGTCCCAAAAGAAGCCTATGTCTGTATTGCATACACTCCACAATCATTGTTGCAGATATAATGCATATGGCTCATTAACCAAAATATGCAAAGTCCTATAGAAATTATGATTTCTTTTTATTAGATTATCAAATGAGTTATCTTATGGAAACCTTGGGAACCTCATTTGTGGTGGCCCTATTCCACGTCCAAGGTGATATAGATAAAAGTTGTACATGTATGCTATCAAATAACTTTGATTGCTCAACCAACCCAATGAAGTATTTGCAAAAATAATTCATTATTGCCTGCAAATTCTGCATTGTGGTGCAAGAGGGGTCACAGTCAAGTAACTTAATGGAATCTGTAGACATTGAGATCTCACATGTCATCCAATGAACTTTATTCCAATTCATTGAAAAATATATGAACTATGCAACATGTATAACATTAGGAACTTGTCTTAATTCTAAATTGTATACATGATGGGACATTTGGGCCACTTAAGTTATCCTTTCTAACTTTTGTACATATCACAACTACTATTTTTTATTTCTTATTAAATATTTTATCTAACAAAATTCATGGATATTTGGGTAGCTCCATGTCTGCTCTCTTGTTAGGAAATATAAAGAATCAATATGATACGAAGAAAATAGAAATTAAAGTTAATATAATGAATCAATTTCTCATATATTTAATGAAGCAAAATATTTATTATTTACTATCTAACTAAGCCATTAGAATATTCAATTATTTTAACCATTGTGCATTTCTAGTGCCCACTCCTAAGTCCTCCTCATAGTTGTCAACATCACATGATATTTAAACCTTAAAGGTAGACAACTACTCCCAATTAATAGGGTGGAGTGGATCAATTGCACATGGATCTCTCAACTTGTGTCTTTTCTCTGACATATTTACAAAATAATCAGGCAAACATCTTTTACTCAACCTACACTTAGTCCTTACTAATTATACATCAAACTTACATGAAATATCTATATATAGGATTACATCCTATATGACCTCCACCACCTCCTCCTTCTTATCCTCCTCAATGGCAAGAATCTTCTTACTACTCCCCTCAACTCCTCTACTTCTTCCACCTTCTCTTCTCTTTCTCCTCCTCCCTTCTCTCCTAACATGCCCTATATAAAATATATATATATACAAGATGTGTTAAAGCATTCAAATTTTACTCTAGCCTTATTTGATTATTTTCTAGTCTTATTTGATTTTTTCCAGCTTTATTTCTCTACTAATTATTAACTCTATGATGCTAGAAAAAAGCATTTCATCTTCTTTTTTGGGATGAAATGAATTAACTTGAAGCTAATTGTACTTATATTCTCTTCCCTACTCTCTCCTAAGAAATAGGGGTGCTTGGATTCCTCTTAATAATCTTAGTTATGATATCCTGAGTGAGAGAATGTATAATAAACCTATAGAATTTCTCCTTGACCACTCTATATAGCAATGTAAGATGGACAAGTCCCATTAAAAAATATGTAACTAAAAAATATTAACACTTTGTATATATCTCTTCATCAGTACTTTATATTCCTATTACATAAAATTTAAATACTTACATATTTATTCTTATACAATTGCATAAATTATTGCTTGTGAGAACCTTATTGTTCGTTTGCCTCAAAATTCTTAAGACTTAATCCCTAGAGAACTCATCACATGTTTTACCTATGATCAAAATGGCTTCATAACTAATGCAATCAAAAATTTGGGAGAGGGCCCCAAATTTTTTATCACAAAAACAATCACTTCCTATATAAAAGAAATACATAAAAATACCCAAAAAAAGACACTTTTTAATATTAAAAGATGACTTACAAACTTTGACAAACTTATATAATATAAAAGACACTTACAAACTTGACTCTTACAAACGACACAAACAAAAACACCTAAAGAAGCTTTGCCTTGAGAAGAAGGATACAGTTGGAATGAAACTTGCGGAGAGACGAAAGAGATTAGAAGCCGAGAAGAAGGGTGGAAAGAACTCGCAAGTCTCCCCAAGAGATAGAAGAAGAAGAAGTGGACAAAACTCGCAAGCTTTTCCAAAATCCCTCAGGTTTCTTTTCAAAAATCACATCATATAACATACTTAAACAACCCAAAATATCTACTATATATAGACATGAGAGGGGAATACAAATAGCCACAATGACCCTTTAAATTCTTAAATAAATGAGGGAAATGAAAAGTCAACAGCCACCTAATAATATTCCCTAATTCTACACAAGAAACAAAGCACCAAAGCCACGAAAAAGCCCCCCATCAGCCACGAGAAACAGCCCAACCAGGGACCCGAAGAGGCAGCCGCGGAAACCAAAGAGGCCCGCACAGAACCAAGGCACCAAAGCACAGGAAAGGCCACCCAACAGCCAACCGAGGAAGCCAAGGAGCCAAGCACGGGAACCCATGAGGCATCCACGGGAAACGAATAAACAAGGAGAAGGAGAAGAGATAAAATTAATGAGCTACTAATAAATTAAAAAGTGATCTAAAAATACAGCTCATAATGAGCTAACTCTTAGTTCAAAGAACTAAAAACCAGCTCATAAATGAACTAAATTTTAGCTCAAAATTTAATGAGCTAGCAAGCTCAAGGGAAGTCAAAACCAAATTTTTTTGGGTTTGATTTGCCCCCCCCCCCCTGCTTACATCAATAACCCTAATATTGTGCTGATAATATATATCCAATTGCAATGTATTAGGCTAGATCATTATTCCTTACTATATATCACTACAGGAAAATCGTCCATTACTGACGGATTTTCCCAATATCATATATATGTCTCATAGTGCACCATAACTCTCTTCAACTCTCATAGTATCCTCTCCAATGACACTACTCCAATGATGTCTAAAAATGCATCCTTTTTTCATCCACAAGAATCATTTTAATGAAGACATAACTATGCTTGTCATGGTTAAAGAGGACACCATCAATAAAGAAGCACAACCCACACTACCCAAAAATCATATTTATAAATGCACCTTATGAAATAATTTTTAATATATGTGTTCTTGAAAATTTTATCCCATCAAAGTAGTTCTCAAATAATTTGTTACTTCTTATCTCTTATTTCAAACCCAGCATCATCTAGGAACTCTTAAACATTTAACCCAATACACTAAAATAAATTCAATCCTCAAGGTCATCTTCTTCACTTCAATATTGATACAAAATGGAGTTGTCAATATTCTTTATATTATCAACCATCCTCGCCATTTTCTATATCAACCATCATTACCATTCTCTACACTATCAACCATCCTCTAAATTTAGCTAGTAATGATTGAAAGTATTTATTATAAAATAACTTCTTCATCAACTGTAATGGCTCTAGATGTTTCAAATCTAGTTTTTTTTTTTTTTTTTTTTTTTTTTTTTTTTTTTTTAAGAATTTAACTAGCTTAGAGTCCTTAGTAGGTGATGATAAAACTTCTATCCATTTAGATACATAATCTACTTGTATAATGATTTATTGATTTTCATATAAGAAAATGAATGGTCCCATAAAATATATATCCTCCAAACATACAAAAACTCCCAATTCTATAATATAATTCTAGGGCTTAGTATGACTATTAGATATATTTCTTGTATGTTGACATCTATTAGAATTTTCAGGTAGTTATGTGCATACCTAAAAAAGATTGTCTATTAAAATTCACTTTGTAAGACTTTTATATTAATTGCTATTCCTTCAAAATGCCACTATTCATAATGTGGTGATGTTGTCTAAGTATATTATCTATTTCTTGACTAAGGACATATTTTTTTATAATTTCATCAATTCATTATTTATAAGGAAAATGTTAATACCATAAATAATATCTAACATCTTGTTTGTTGATGGGATAAATCAAGAGGAAATATATTACTAATTAGAAAATTAAGAAAATCAACATACCAAGGAAGACGACTTTGATAGTTAAATCTAAATATGTGTTCATCAAGAAATGATTCATTAATGTCTTCAAGAACTTTATCATTTTACAATCCAAATAAATGATATGCTACTTGATTTTTGATCCCTTTCCTATCATGAGACTCTAAATTAAATACTAAACCACCAAATCAATTTCGGCTTTGCATATTTGTTAGCTACATGGTATTTTACTATCATATGATTTCATTTTAATTAAACAATATCTAAACTTCTCAAAGGCAAAGATAATTTCTAGTAGTTATTTTTTAGTTATGGAATAGTTTAATTATATTTCATTTAAAGTTCTATTAGTGTAACATATAGCATTATACACTTTACCCATTCTTTGTCATGAAAAATATCTATTGCAAATTCACTTTCCTGATATATATGTGCAATTAATTTTTTTAAAAATTATTTTAAAGGCTTCCAAACATTTAATAATAAAATTATTAGTGATTTCTTTCTCAAATAAATGGCAAAATGGTTATTTGCATTCCTAAAAGGCTTACAATTTCTTTGACAAAAGTGAATGGTGGAAGTTTTTCTAAAATATGATTTTTTTACCTTATCAACTTTGGTTCCTTTCTAAAAAAATTTATGTAATAAAAAAATGTCATCCTTGACCATAAAATGAGTTTTTTTCCAATTTAAAATAAAATTCATCCTGTTACATCTTTGTAAAACTATTGTAAGTATTTAAGATAATATCAAAAGAGCTAGGTTTCAAAAATTAAAAAAAAATAACCATAAACACTTCTATGCTGTGTTTTACCAAACTAGAAAAATAATAGTCATACATCTTTAAAATATGATATATAGGGGGATTATATAATCCAAAAGAAGGAAGAATTTCTATACTTGCATGTGAATTTGTTTTCCTCTTTATCTTCATGTGCTATTGGAATTTTCTTATATCTTGAACACCCTTATATAAAAAAATAGAAATTTGCGCCTTGCTAGTTTGTCTTAACAGTTGATCGATAAGGTGAAAAAATAATAGAAAATATTATTTTCTAGTAACTCTATTTGACTTCCTATAATCATAAGAGTTCCTCCACACAATTATCATTCTTGAATGGAAAGTTTCATTTTATCATTTGTCACTACTATCATCCTTCATTTCGTTTGTACACAATGAATTAGGATTAACCATGAACTATTAGAAATGGGATAAATTATATATCTCTAATCTAGCCATTTTAAAATAACTTCTTTATTATTATATTTAATATTCTTAAATGATCCACAATTGATTATTAATCTTCTTCCATTAAGATCATGTGCATACATAATGAATGACTTATATAATAGTCCAACCAAATTCCTTTCTTTGGCTTCTTTAAATTCTCATCAATTCATTCTTTTGAAGTTCATCTAACTTAATAAAAATGATTGAGTAAAGTTGATAAAGTTCCAAACAATCATAACCCAAATAAATTGGCAGTGTTTTTAATTTTAACTTAGATGCTTCTATGTTAGATGATTTTTTGTGTTTTGATATCGAGGATGTAATTAACAACCTTATAATTAATAAAATAAATTAAAAATGAGAATATGAATTTCTATCTGAACTGGAGCGTTATGGTGTTATGCTTGTGCGTGTTGTGGTGTAGTGCTTTAGAGCACAACAATGCTATAAAATTTCATTGAGACATTGTAGGTGACTTCTCTTTTATTTTTGTTTTCAAATATTTTGATTTCAACTGTTGGATATCTATCAAAATTATTTTAATTTCATTTCTCTGAATTTAGGGAACTTATATCATTTAACTTTTTATATGTTATTGTACTGATTACTCTGGATTATTTAACTAGTTTATTTTATAATTTCATCTAAATGAAATTAATTATTATGATTTGTACAGAACAATAGTTTTGATATTTTAATACAAGCATGCTATTAATATAAAGCATTGTGAATGAATATACAATGGTGGAGCTAGAAATTTTATTCGAGGGGGGGGGGGGGGGGGGGGGGTTTATATTAAGAGGAGGGAGTTATGGAAGTTATTTGAAATAGTTCTATTTTCTGTCTCATTTAGAATGATATAATATATTAAAATAGTTCTATTTGTCGTCTCATTACCGAAGCCAAGAGGAGCTATACGATCAAAATTAAGAATGCAAATAACATGACCCTTAGAGCTTAGAAGACATAAACATCTACCATAAGCGATCTTCATTTGGGGGCGAGAGAGAAGCAAAAGGAAAAAAATAAAATACGTGCTCGAGGTTGTGAGTTAAGAGTTGTGAGTCGCAAGTTGTGAGAGAGGAACAAAGGGTAAAATGAACCATTGATACTTTTCATGTGTCCATAAAAAGATGTTGGTGACTTCTCTGGATTAATAAATAACATTAAAAGAAAGAACTAAAAAATTAGACCGGGTTTCCTCATGGTCGAACTTGTTACAATGTTAAGCCACCAAAATAATTATCTTTTAGCCCCTTTAGGCTAAGTCATCCCCTGCAACTCTCTCTTTTCATTATTCCATCCACAATGGAAAGTCATTCATGCCTTTCTCTTCCAATATTTTACCCCATTAGACTTTCTCTCTCTACACTAAAACATTGCATGGTCCGAGTAGAAGGTGGATTGAAGACTTGAAATGGAAAAAGCTTGTAATAAATAAAATGAAAATTGACAATTGATGGTAGGTCGATGGGCTTTTCTTAAAATATCATGGTTTGATGTTATCCTCTATTGATTCATGTAATTACTGATTGAGAGTTATAATGAAATAATTATTATGCATATGAGCAAAGAGTGATAACTATATTTACTGAGCAAACGACTATAAATTTTTCTAATTTATATGATTTTTTTATTGATAATAGCACAGCTACAACGTATGAGTGACACCATACTAGGTTTACTGGTTTACAAATTTTATTATTTATGTACTGCATTATTTTACCAGCCCTTGCACCTACTGGTTTATTTGTTTAAGAATTTTATTGCATAACATTGACTTTACTATTTTTACATAGATTCATGATCATATTGATTGCTACTATTATGAACTAAATGATTACATGGATATTATTTCTTTATCGTGCTTTAGGTATAGTTGTAAGATTTTTATAAGGGTATAGTTGTAGGATCATAGTGACTTGTTGGGCTTTTCAAGTTAAGGAAGATGATTAGAAGTGCGAGACTGATTGGTTAAAGGATTCCTCAAGTTTTACTATTATTTTGTTCCCGGATTTTAGTTATGCTTTTATACTTAGAAGTGGGGAGATGGATTGTTGTATTTGTATGACTACTGAGTATTGTACATGATTTTTGGATAGTGATTGCATATGTATATTAATGTTTTGATCAATAGGTTTGTTTTTGCCACCAGTTTATTATTTAAAGAGTTTAGATAACTCTAGTAAATGTTAATTAAAAATATAAAAGAAGTTATTCTCCAAATTTAGGTTTTGGGGTGTGACAAAGGATGTATCCAATACTTCAAATTTTTCCTTATCGAATTTTGGGGCATCTTTTAACAAAGGGATGAATTCATTTTTTCTTTCAAAAGTTTTAGTATTTATTAATCTTGTTCCAATTATAAATTTTTTAAAATTATTTTATATTTTTTCTAGCACACATTCGACATCCACTAAATCCACTTTATAACACTTTTTTTATTTAGAAACTTTATTGATTGAAATATATCAAAAGTCACTTCTTGATTTTGGACTCTCACGCTTGGTTTCTTTTTTTTCTTTTTTGCACATCTATCATAATTTTATGTATAGCTAAGAAAGGTCTTCCTAGGATAATGATTGCTTCTTTATCTTTATTTATAAAAAGTACTAGAAAGTTAGTTTGGAAGATAAATTTATCCACTTTCACAAAAAATCTCCTCTACAACCCCTTTTGGATGATTTAATGATCTATGAGCCAATTATAGAGTTAGATGTGTGATGAACCTCTTCAAACCCCAATATATTAAGGATTTATAAATACCTCAAGTCTATGCTACCTCCTACATCACAAGGCTTTCCCAAAGAATATAAACCAAATGGTGCATGCAATCTTGTAACTTCTTAGAATTTTAATTTTTATGGTTGTTTTCTTTGAATTATGACATTACATTCCTCAATGAGAGGTACAATATTAATTGTCCAAGTTTTCTTCTTTTAGGTAGTATATCATTCATAAAATTCACATATTTAGGCATTTGTCTTAAACCTTACAAATATGAAATTTCAATAGTAAGGTTTTGAAAACTAGTATTAAAGTAAGGATTATTTTATTTAATATCATCATAATTTCTTTCTTTCATGTTTTGAAGATATGGTTAATCTAAATGTGAAATACCACAGCCATCATAAAATCATAAATTGAATATATAATTTATTTACTCTAAAATTATCTACTTTCTTAGATAGTGTAACCATTGATGAAATTAAAATAGACAAAATATTATTTTTATGTACTCTTGATGCATTGTTGAGACTAACACTCTAGCTAATTAGATTGCCTTTGAAAGTAAATGGTAGATATTTCCTTTATCAATGTCAATGCATCTTAAAATATTTTAGGCATCAATGATCCTCCTACTATAGTATCTACACTTTTTTTTTTAAAATTCATAATTTTAATTTAATACCTAATTTCTAATTCTTAATTTAATAATTCCTAATTTTTTTATAAATCCAATTTTCCTTTTCTTGCTTTTATTCAGCCTACTCTACTAGGGCTTTGCTTTAGCTCTTTCTAACGCCCTCCTCTGGATGGGATATCTTGTTGTGGTGGCACCTTCATTCCTTTAGTGCAGTATTCCCCTCTCTCTATGGTTGTGCTTTGGACTTAGATTTTGTTATTTTGGTCTGTGGTTTTTTCCAGCGTTTACCGACATGCCTCCGAAGCTTTGTGACCCTAGATTTTTAAAGGGTGCTTCTTCCTCTCATTCATTTTTAGATGTCCTTATGGGATCATCATTTGTATCTAATTTTCTCAAACTGAGGGAGTCATTTTTTTACAGTTTACCTTCTCTTTGGATTTCAAAAACTAAAATCATTGCTTTAGCTGCTCCATTCCAATTTTCTTTAGTTAAAATTTTCCCCTCTAAATTGCCTTCTTTGGACTCTATCAGATGTTGGTGGTAAAAATTATGTATCACCACGTAGATTTTGATTTCTTATATTTTGTAATTAAATACTACATTGAGAATAAAGTACAGTTTCGAGAGACTGACACAATATTCTACAACGGATTCAATATCAAAATAGGGTTTTGAAAATAATATTTCTATGATCAAATATAGTTCAAAGAAAAATATATCATCTCGAAAGATGAACATGAGATTCTAGAGAATATGTTTAAAAATAGAAATAATTTTTTTTGAAAAGTTAATTCATTCTTTTATTTAGATATGACAAAAAGAATATTATAAGTCCTTATATATCTCTTAAGTCTCATAAATTGATTTATTTTTAATTTAAGTAAATGAAGTTATATCATATCTTAACTTAGAGATTTTCGATGAAGGAAAATACGCAGCCAAAAGTTTTTGTGACAAGTTCATTAAATGTTTTGAACTTTTGATAGATCTTTGAGTAATGAATTCAATAACTTTCACTTTGTACCCTAAAGAAAATCGAATCAACCTATGACTTATTGCATTGTGTACATTCCATTTTATTTAATGGTTGCACATATCTATTTTAAAGCTATGTAAAGAGCAGGATTTTTTTATTGGTGAGCCACCAAATTGGGAAGTTTTAATCATTTGAATTATTGAATTTTACAGTTATTAGACTGAATGTTTGGTTGATTTCTATTTTAATAAATTCCATCTACAAGGGCTACAATGAAAAAAGTTAAGGTATTGGGACATCTATGTTAATCGATGGATTTATCTTATTTAATTTTGCAATAAATCACAATTTGTTTCTTTTCGATTTCTACTACATATTTTTTAAAATACAAATGCTAAAAAAATTGAAACATGTAAATAAAAATTGAATTAAAATTACCAATAATTGAATCTATATTAAATATTTTGAAAAAAATGATCCCTAGCTAGTAATGATACCAACAACTTGTTGGCTATTTAGCATGATACTTAAGTATTCATGTTAAACAAATAATATATAATGAGCAAAGTATAATTTTTATGGTCATCAAAATACTAATTGTGAATAATTAATTATTGATTTAATTATCATTAATTTTAATCTATTATTTCATAGAAAATGTTAAAAGAAAACTCCATAAACTAAACTTTAATTTGGTTTAAAATTGGAGAGAAATTTTAAAGTCATGATTTCATGTTATAATTCTTCTTTAACATTTAAATTTTATTTTCACTTTTAGAAAAATAAATTATCAAATAAGAATAAAATTTATATTTTATCTATTTTTATGATTTATTGTATTTTCTCTTCTTTCATTTTTTCCTCTTCTCTACCTCTTTGTACTGTTTTTCAAGTTATTAATATATGTTTTATTCAAAAAAAAAAAAATGTTAACCAACTTTAATTTAAGGATTGTACTTTGTTTCATTCATTAAATATTGCAAGTCTTACTTGCGTATTTTCATATCTCAACTAATAACTTATAAGTTTACTTTTATAATGCCCTAAATGACTCTTTCAAATTCATAAGTTCCTATCAACAACAACAACATCATCAAGCTTTTAAGAGTTAAATTCTTATTTAAATCTAATAAAAAATGTCATTTCTAATACTTTCTAAACAAGTCTTTTTAGGTCATACGTTCCTATCAAATTTGAAATTGATTCATTTGACATATAAAGAAAATCAAATAGTTAGAAATTAAAATATAAGGATTCAAGTTATTTATTGAAGAAGATGTTCCTGATTAAATTATTGATCTAATAGAATAAGTGAATACAATACATAAAACTTATGAACATTAAGAAAAGTTCGCCCTAGCTGCCTCGTCTGCGTCTCTGAGGCGATTTTGAGGCGATCTCTTCGTTTCATTGGGAGAGGCCCCTTGCTCTGGTTTCATTCGGTCGCCCGCCTTTCCTCACTTTGCCTTTCCTCTGGTAAGCTCGTTCCTTTCTCTGGATCGGTCTGTTGCTGGTTTTTTTGCCTCCAACTCCTGTTTATTCCTGGTATCTGGCTTGTTGGTGGTTTGGGGGTTGCTTTGTTTTTTAGTTGGGGTGGGGGAAGATGACGTCTCCGACATCGTCTACCCCGGGTGTTGCTCCGACCCTTGCTAGTAAAACTAGATCTTTTAAAGATGTTGTTTCGGGTGGATCGTCTTCTTCTTCTTCAAAAGTTCAATTTGTGCATTCTACTTTTAAGGGATGTCCTGCTCTTTTATTTGAAGATGTGGTTGTTCAACATTTGGTTGCTCCTTTTTCTTTCACTCTTGTAGGGAAATTTATGCTTCGAAGGCCCAATCTGGATGTTATTAGAAATTTTTTTTACAGTTTGAAATTATCTGGTTCCTTTACTGTTGGTTTGTTAGACTCTAAACACATAGCTATTCAATTGTCTAACAATTTAGACTATAGTAGTATCTTCTCTCGTCGCTCCTATTACATCCAGGGTTGCCAAATGAGACTTCTTAAATGGTCCCCGGACTTTGATGTGAGGAAGGAATCTCCCATTGCTCCCGTGTGGTTAGCTTTTCCGAATCTTCGTTTGCATTTTTTTAATTCCCACATCTTGTTTGGCCTTGCTTCGGTGTTTGGTAGGCCTTTACTGATCGACCAAGCTACTGCTTCTCTCTTGAGACCGTCAGTGGCTAGAATTTTAGTTGAATTTGATGTGACAAAAAAACACCTGCAATAAATCTGGTTAGGATCGGAGATGAATGGCTACTTCCAAAAGGTGAAAATTGAAAATTTACATATATTTTGCTCGCACTGTAGGATGCATGGTCATGGGATAAATGAATGCTTTCGTTTGCATCCTAATTTTTGTAAGGAGAAAAATATGCCTAAAGTGAATGGAGCTAATGAGTATGGTGTTAGTAAGGTTTTACAGGTGCCTACTCCTATCTTGATGGTTAATGATGGTCCTGTTCTGGTCCAAGGCGCTGATATCTGTCAAAATAAGGGGGAAGAAAATGTTGTTCCTATCACCACTATACCTATTACTAACAATCTGGCTTTTATAAATTCTGTCCCTGAAGGTACTGCGGATCACTCTCCTGCCGATCCTGACTTACTTGGTGTTGATAACATTTTAGAACAAGAAAAGTGGGTTAATGCTGATGTTGTTAAAAGCTCTGATGAGTTGGTTGTTGTCCTACATGAAGGGGAAGCTATTTCTTCTAATTCTTCGGAAAGAGTTCTTAATAATGGCATTAATCCTATTATTATTCATGATAATTTTCCTGTTACTAATGCTGATCCTACTGTTATCCCTGTTAAGTCTCCTCTTACTAATGTTGTTCCTCAATCTCCTTTGTCAGCTAAAAAAAAGTTGAATGTTTCCACTAAGGAGGATGGTGTTCTGTTTTTGGAAGCTGAGAGTTCAGCTATGGATCCTTCGGTTGGTGAGATGAATAATGATTTCCTTTTAACTGATCATTACAATTGTGATGCTTTTACTGACACAGAAATTGAAATAAATGCTAAATGTTATGCTAGAATGGATAATGATCTTAGCTTTACTAAAAGTCATGGGAAGAGAGGTAGAAAACCTAGAAATTTTATTTTGCAATCGCCTAGGAATACTCGTTCACATACTACACATTAATGTTATTCTTATGATTAATACGATTATTTGGAATGTGAGGGGGATCGGTTGCCCTTCCTCTAGACTTCGGGTTAAAAATTTATGTCGTATTCATAATATTTCTGTTCTTGTTCTGCTTGAACCTCTTATTTCTATGGACAAACTATTTAATACTACTAAATTTTTGGGTTTTAAGCATGCTTTTGCTAATGTTTCTAACAAAATATGGGTGTTCTGGAAAGAGTTTGTTAGGATTGATGTTATTGGTAACTTTGTTCAAGTGCTGCATTGTAATATTGAATCCTTAAACTTTCAATGCGTTGCTTCTTTTGTTTACGCCGCTTCTTCTCGTTTTTCTAGGAGAGTTTTGTGGGAGCAAATTGAGAATTTTCATAGTATTTGCACTTTACCTTGGTTGGTGGGTGGTGATTTTAATACCATTACCATCCCTTCTGAGCGGGTTGGGGGTTCCCATCCTATTTTTCAATCTATGGAGGACTTTAATGATATGATTATGAACTGTAATCTTATTGATATTGGTTTTTCTGGCAACAAATTTGCTTGGAATAGGGGTAATCTTTGGCAAAGGCTTGATAGAGTTCTTTTTAATAATGCTTGGGTTAATGTTTTTAACTCTTCTAAGGTGGTGCATTTGAGTCGTACCCTTTCTGATCATTCCCCTCTGCTGATTAATGTCAATTGTAACATGGTGGGTTTGAATTCTCGGTTTAGATTTCATAACATGTGGTTAACTCACGATTCGTTTCTTAATGTCGTGCAAACTAATTGGTTGGCGCCTATTTTTCCTGACAACTCTATCACTGGCATGCCTCGGCTTTGGGCTAAGTTAAAAAGGTTAAAGATGGTTCTTAATTGGTGGAACCAGCATATTTTTAAAAATATTTTCTCCAATATCAAGGAGGTGGAAGAGAAGATTAATGGTCTTGAGGAATGCTGTCAAACTAATCCCACGGCTGCTAATTGTGCTGTCCTTAATGAGGCTAAATAAACTTCAATGTCAGGAAGAGATTTTTTGGAAACAAAAGGCTGCTATGAAACACTTGATGGAAGGGGATAACAACACTAGGTATTTCATGCTTTGGTTAATAAAAAACGTGCTATTAATGGTATTCACAAATTTGCTCGTGCGGATGGTTCCTTTACCGAGAATGAAGAGGAGATAACTAACCTTGCTGTTAATTTTTTTCAAAATCATCTCAATAAAAACTTTTGCCCTATTGACATTGAAGATCATTCTTTTATTCCTAATATTGTGACTCAAGAGGATACTGTGAGCCTTTCTTTGTGCCCTCTTATGGAAGAGGTTAAGAATACTTTATTTGATATGAATGGTGATTCTGTGGCAGGGCCTGATGGTTATACTGTTAAGTTTTTTCAACATTCGTGGCATTTTGTTTGTGAGGATGTTTATGGTGTTGTTTTAGATTTTTTTAATGGTTCTCCCATTCCTAAGTTTTTCTCTTCTACCTCTATTTCTTTGATTCCTAAGAGTAATGAGGTTAACTCTTGGAATGACTTTAGGCCTATTAGTTTGTGTTCTGTTTTTTACAAATTAATCTCAAAAATTTTGGTGAACTGTCTTTCTTTACTTCTTCCTAATCTTATCTCTCCTAATCAAATGGGGTTTGTTAAAGGTCGTGCTATTATTGATAACTTCCTGCTTGCTCAAGAATTTTGTCAGGACTTGGACATTAAAACTAGAGGGGGGAACATGATTTTGAAGCTTGATATTGCCAAGGCTTATGACAACATTAATTGGAGCATTATTTATAACATGTTGAGATTTTTTGGTTTTGATGATAAGTTTATTTCTCTTATTAGCTTGTGTATTGAAAGCCCTTACTTTTCTATTATCCTTAATGGTAAATGTCATGGTTTTTTTAAATCTTCTCATGGTTTGAAGCAAGGGGATCCTCTCTCTCCGGCGATTTTTATTCTTGCTGTGGATTACTTGTTGAGAGGGATTTCTGATTTGTTTTGTAAATTTCCTAGACTGTACTTTAAAACTTTGGGTGGTATTAACATTTCTCACTTATGTTTTGCTGACGATTTCATTGTTTTTATGAATGCTTCTAAGAACGGTATCCCTAAAGTTTTGGGTTTATTTAACCAATTTGAAGCTGTCAGTGGCCTTGTCTTTAACAAAGTTAAAAGTGGGTTTGTTATTTCTAAGAAAGTTCCTCATATTAGGATTGTGGATATCAAGTTCCTTACGGGTTTCTCCCAAGCTCTTTTGCCTTTAAAGTACTTAGGGATTCCTTTATTTAAAGGTAGAAAGAAGTCTTTTCTTTTTGATGATTTAATTTCCAAGGTTCATAATCGGTTGGTTACTTGGGATTCTAAGTTTTTGAGTTATGGTGGTAGGCTTGTTCTTATCAAAAGTGTGCTTGCCTCTATCCCGGTTTACTCTTTTCAAGTGTTGTTTCCCACTAAGATGGTCTGTTTGAGGATTGATAGAATTTTCAATAAATTTTTTTGGAGGGGTTCCTCTAGAAACTCTAAAATTCATTGGTCGTCCTGGGCTAAGTGTTGTGGGACTACTCAGGAAGGTGATCTTGGTTGTAAGTCCATGAATGACATGGCTTATGCTTTCTCCTTTAAACTGTGGTACAACTTAAGGGCTAATAGTTCTTTGTGGGCTAACTTCATGAGGTCCAAGTATTGTGGGGACTCCCATCCTTCCAATTGTTTTTATTCTAAAGGCAATTCTAAAGTTTTGCATCGTATGGTTCAGATTAAGTTGAATATTGAGCCCTGTTTAGCTTGGGGTCTTGGGGAGGGGAACGTTTTCTTTTGGCAAGATCGTTGGATTAATGGTTTCTCTATTGATTCTCTCCTTACTTCTAATTCTTTGAGCTTAGTTAAGGTCATTTTTTTTTTTCGGATACTGGTTGGGATGTGGATAAGCTCGCAATTGTTATTCCGGATTCTATTATTAACTTGATTACTAACATTTCTATTAATCGTTATGCTAAAGATGTTTTGCTTTGCACTTTTACTAAAGATGGTTTTTTGTCTACTAAAGAAGCTTGGCATGTGTTTAGAAACATTAAAACTTCTTCCAAGCCTTTTAAAATGATGTGGCATATGAGCATTCCTGCCACTGTTTCTTTTTTTAATTGGAGGATCCTTAAGAAGTTTGTTCCTACAGATGACCTTCTAAGGAGTAGAGGTTTGTTTATCACTTCTAAATGTCAATGTTGCTCTAATTTTGAAACTCTTCAACATGTGTTTGTTTCTTCTCCTATTGCTGTTAAGGTTTGGAATTACTTTGAGGATTTATTTCATGTTAACTTTAGGGGTCCTAATTGTTCTGTGCTTAATTTGTTTGAGGACTGGATGGTTTGTGTTAAGGATCATATTCGTAATGCCATCCCTCTTCTTATTATTTGGTTTATCTGGTTAGCTAGAAATGACTCTCGTATTAATAGTAAGTTTATGGATCATCAAAGTATTATTTCTAGAATTAAGGAGAAAGTTTTTTCTCTTTTTTCAGCTAATCTTTTATCGTACAAAAGCTTTGATAAGGTTTTATTTACTTTGGAGGGTTTTGGGATTAGCCCTGCCTATCCCCAACATACCTCGGTTAATAGGATTTTATTTTGGTCTTGCCCGCATACTAATTGTTTTAAGCTGAATATTGATACTGTTCTGGTTGGGAATAATTGGTGCATTGGTGGCTTAATTAGGAACTCTTATGGGCAGTATATTATGGGTTTTGTTGGGAATTCTGGGGCTGTTGACAAGCTGAGTGGGATATTGTTGGCTGTCTTGCATGGCCTTTATCTTTGTGTTAGTATGGATATTCATAGTATTGTTGTAGAAGGCAATTTTAACATTGATCTTAAAGTGTTGCTGGGTGTGGACGGTAGCAACTGTGGGCATTCTTTTTTTTATACCCGCAGGAACATTATGTTTTTCCTGGATTATATGAACTGCTCTTTTAATGATGTTGAACCTGAGGTTAATTCTGTTGCCCGTGCTATGGCTTTGTTTGGCAGCAGTTTTAATGACATCTCTGATATTTCTTTCTTGAATCTGGCAGTGCAGATTCAAGGTTTGATTAATTTGGATAAGAATAGAGTTCCTTATGTTTCCGGTTTGTAGTTTCTGTCTGGTTGGCCCTTCCTAATCTCTGTTTTCAGTATTTGGTCTTGGCCCGTGCTTGGCTGGGGTCATTTGGTTTCAAGTTTGATGTTGTTGTTTGCTAAGCTGCTGGTGTTGTTGGTGTGTTGTCTTTGGGTGTTTTTCCGTCGCCCTGCTTCTTTTTAGCCCTCTTGTTATATCTGGGAAGTGCTCAGGGCGGTGTTTTTTGGGGCCTTCAGTGCTGGCCTTTTTTTCGGTTGAGGTGTTCTTTGGCTGGGCTTCTGGGATTCCAGGGAGTCTCTCCTTCCTTATGTGTAACAATGGCTGCAGCTGTCCGTAAAGCAGGTTGTGAAGTTGGTGTACAGAAAGTTGCTTTTTGAAGTTACTGTACATAAATCATTATATTTTGTTTGGATAGTATAACTGTCAAACTGCTGTGTTGCACCTATATACAAACAAATTACCATACTACCCTTATATATATTAACATGAAAAAAAAGTGTATAAATGTATTTTTATATCGTACTATTTACAATTTCAGTATGAACAAATACACAATTCAAATTATTCAAATTCAACAAAAAAATATTATATAATATAAAAGTCAAGTTTTATGCAACCAATATATAATAACGAGGTAAATCAATATTGAATATATTACAAACTTTTTAAAATAAATTGATTAATGCAATATCATTTTAAATCAGTCAAACCTTAACAAGAGAACCAGTCCTACTCTGGCTAACACAGCTATGCTCATCAAAGTGTTCATCTATGTCTTTCTATGAAGCCGGACCACTCAAGCTGAGACATTCCATGAAGAGCTTTCCAGGATAGCTCTGCAGTTGAACCTGAGACCATCACGATGGAGATTTACACCAGGCTCCACCATCGGAGCAGATTTCTGAATCTTCCCTGACATGTTATCTCCTGCATCTGACCTGAGAAGCAACGACGGGAAGCATCGGCGGCGGTGCGGTTTAGTTTGTTGAGCTTCTCGGCGACGGCGACGGCGAGAAGGTGGTTTTCGTAAGGGGAGATGAGTGAGCGAAGAGCAGGGGAGGAGAGGATCTCGTGATGGAGGTTGGAGATTTCACCGTCGGAGAGAGAACAGTGGAGATGGATGGCGCGTGACATCGCGTTGGCAACCTCGAAGAAGAGGATCCGCCGGCTCGCATATGCGATTCTTCCCTGTCACAGTTAGGATCAGTGGTAGGCTTCAGATGAACCTGGCCACAACATGACATCGCCGAAGATGAGGAAGATCGGAATAATCAAGCACTCTCGCACGAACGAACGGGGTATTTGCGACATTTTTTCCATTCGATACCGCTGAAAGCAGCCGACCGCGGGAGTCGGTGAAAGGTCGCGGAAAGCAGGGATGTGCCGCAGAAATTTTTCCAACGTAAGTTTGCCGTGATGCCCCAAACATCTGTTTAACAATTTTTTATAAAGCACAACAACAGTAAAGCCGTCCCAAACGTACCCTTAGAGAGTAAAAATCACTTACCAGAGTTTAGGAAAGTAAGAGCTTCACTTAATGCTTAATTAAACTCTTTAACTCAAATTTTGATCGAAATTAAGCATCTAAATATGTAACTAATTTCTTAATTAAAACAGCTATTTTAGACTCATCTATTAGTTTGAACCTAACCTAATCTATTAGCTCTACCACATGTTTTGAGTAGGTTATTTCTGAATGTTGACTTTCTATGAAGACATATCCATCACATCTTCATTATTTTATCCATTTCTACATGTAAATAGTCAATATATTCATCCTTTTTTGTAAGATAAGATAAAAAATATTATTATATATATACCAATTTGTTGTTTGCGATGATATAAACCATAGAAAAAGTATAAACCATATAAACATTATTAATTAACAAATCATTACATTCGAAACTATGAACATTCTCAAATAATCTTTAATTTAATTAAACTTTCATTAATATTTACTTTTCTCTTATGTCCATTCTAATATTCTAATAGCACTTCCTTTTCTCTTATAAAAAAATTCACAATTAATAATTACTTTATCCTCTTATGTCCATTCTAATATGATAACCATTGATTCCACATGTAATAATATGAGATATGTTATTTATTTCAAATTTCATAAAAAAGGGCACAAAAAAGTCAATGTAAAGATTTTGTTTTTTCTTGTACATGAGATAGAGAGAGGGTGAAGAAGTGGAGGATAAAGTGAGGAGATTCCCCTAATCTATTATGTGTAAGGAGAAAAGATGCATGCTAGTTATAGAGGGTTTTAGTGCTTAAATTAACACACACACTTTTAATAAACAACCTTAAGTCAGAACTAGGGGTGTCAATTCGGGTTAGCGGGTCGGACCCGGCACTGTTCGGGTCAACCTGAACCCGACCTGTTTTTTAAAAACGGGTCAGGTTTCCTGACCCAAACCCGACCCGATTTGGGTCCGGGTCAACCCGACCCGATTTGGGTCCGGGTCAACCCGACCCGACACGAATGACCAGAATTTGATCTAAAATTGCTAATTTTCGGGTCAAAATCGGGTCAATATTCGATTTTCGGGTCAAAATCGAGTCAAAATCGGGTCAATCTCGGGTTTTCGGGTCAAATATGAGTTTTCGTGTCACTTTTCGGGTCAATTTCGGGTTGCTGGGTCAACCCGAACCCGACCCGATTTTTAAAACGGGTTGATTTGTTCAACCCGAACCCGGATTTTTCCGGGTCGGGTTCGAGTCGTGTCAAAAATTGACATCCCTAGTTTGATCCCCATCTTGAACCATTTCTTTCAAGTTGGTTAAACCACATATATCCTTTTATTACTAGTAGATGTATGGTGCCTATAAAAATAAGGGCTATGAGGACCATGTATGGTGTGATGTGCTTCATGTGGTTTTAACACATATACTTTTAGGGAGATCTTGATTTTTTGATAAGGATGTCATACATTATGAAAGAGAGAACATTTATATATTCCATTCTAATGAAAAACATTCAAACTCTATCCTATCAACCTAACTAAAGAAGTCAACCCAACCCTTGTACACTAGACAACCCCTCCATATGAATTATACCTTGCCCAGCTCACAACCCTGCATTAAACATACAACATGGACATCAATATAAGAAGAGTGCTATTATTTAGTTGAACAATATTGGACTTCCTTCTATTAGGGAAATTATATGTGGCTATAATCTAATGAATTTAATTGATCTTGCTAGTATGCCTTTACCATCATTTTTTTTATTTTGCATTCACTCTAACAAAAGATTTTTAAATCTTTCATGATAATGTTAGGCAAAATTAAAAATGAGCAATGAGAAATACATTGATAAAAAAAAAAAAATTAAGGGAATTCAATATTGGAGATTTTGTTTACTTTAATTTAACCTAAGAGATATCCCTCTACAAAATTTAAAAAATTAAAAAAATTAAAAAATAGAGCAAGTGTTCTTGAATAATTAAAAGACACATTTATTAGTCCTATTTTTAATATGGAGGATTTAATATCATATAAGGGAGTAAGAAAACCTCCAAAAATGTAGAATGATTCTTTTATAGTATGACGAAGCCATTATTTGCAAGTACCAACTCAACATTCATTATTTGAGGTGTATCATATTATCATAGATAAGGTTCGAAAAAATAAAGATAGAGACTATAGATTTTTTGTGAGGTGAAAACACAAACTACTAATAAAGGACACTTGATTATTGCGATATGAATTAGAGAAGCATGAACCAAAACTTATGGAGGATTATATTGATTTCAACTAGGAGTGTCAATTTCGGGTCACCGGTCGGGTTTGGGTCGAACCCAGAACTGACCCGAGTTCGATCGGGTTGACCCTAACCCGACTCGGGTAGGAAAACTGGTCGAAAACATAGACCCGGACTCGACCCGTCGGGTTGTCGGGTTGACCCGACCCGACATAGGACGTGAGCTCGGGGGCGCAGGCGGGCGGACGCAGGGCGCGCGGCGGGTGCGCGGAGGATGCGGGCGAGTGGCGGGCGCGGGTCTAGAGATTAGTTTATATTTTCTTTTACATTAGTCATTTATATATACAAATGATATTTATATTTAATGCTATATTTTTCGTTATTTTGTGTTAGCGTTGAAAATTTTTATTAGTTAAAATTCTTGGTTATGTGTTGGTGAAACAAAATTTTATGTTGGTGAAAAAATTATGTATTAGTGAAAACAGTTTAAGTAAAAAATAATATATCAATTTAATATTTTTAATATTTGTCAAGAGCAAAATTTTCTTATAAATTTTTAGTTTTTAAAAATACACCTTATAAATGAATATTCAAACTTAAAGATTGTGAATGTATAATATACTATTACTTGGGTAAAAAGTTTAAAAATTAAATTGATCAAGGGATTCAAATATTTTATTTCCTTAGATTGTCAATCATCTTCATTTTTATCCAACTTAAAGTTTATTTGTCCATGCTTAAAGCACAAAAATCGAGCTTATCTTTCGGCCGATGAGATTACGCTTGTTTTATATTCCACACTAAGTGTATAATCATACTATGTCTTTAAAGATTATACATGTCCATGAGCTTTGTTGGTCACATGAGATGGCATTACGAAAAAATTCCACACTAAGTGTTTTGAATTAAGCGTCAAATATTGAGACTTTCAATCACCTTAACCATACACATTCAAATTATGCTACCAAATAATATAACATTAAGTTTGGATTATGTGCTTATGGTTTTACTCTATATAGTCAAGCATTTGCTCCTTACTCATGTTGGCCAATTATGCTAACATCATATAATCTTCCACCAGAGATGTGCATGACCACACCACATACGTTTCTCACACTCATCATGCATGTATCACATAGTCTAAAATCGAAAATTGTTGTATTTTTTCAATTGTTGATAGATGACTAATAGATTCTACGGGGAGAAGTTCTACACACATATTATTTCAAGTAAACAAAATTTTCAAATGAAAGCATCACTATAATGGATAATTGGTAACTTTCTAGTGTATGAGATGTTATCATGCTGGAATACTATAGGGAAGATAGTGTTCTTATATTGCATGAAATTAACCAAATCATTAAGATTCAGAAATTAGGGTAAAATTATATGATTCAATTGTCATCTTATGTTCTTACATACTGTTCATTGATTCAGGAGAAATAAAGACGCTCGCATAAAGAACATTATAAAAAAAATAAAAATGCCTCCACCAAGATTGAGTGGAGATTAATTATGTATAAGCATGAATATAATACAAAATATTATTAATTCTCTAACACTATTAGATTATAGAAGTTTGGATTAATATGTGAAGCATGTCTATCTTAAGGTATAACTTAGTTCTCTTCTTACTACTACATGTTGAAATTTATATAACAAAAGTTGGGCGTAATGCAAATGCGGATGATCGAAGAGGAGATAATTTAATCATCTTTATGAAATTTTAACTCTTGTGATAAGCCATTAGGCAGATGATAGAGAGATAATTGCTGCTACATTTTACATCCTTTGAAGTTGTTAGAAAGTTGAACAAATCATGGAGTAACTTTCCCTACAAAGCTATTATAATTTTAATGAATTACTTATTGTTTGTCTTGAATCTTGCTAACTTCATACACATAAAGGTTGTTTATCAGTTCTTTACCAACAAAAAAAATTATGATACTAAAATAATTATTGAACTAGAGTTTTCTACATAGTTCAAGTCATATTTATATTTCAAAGAACTCTTTCCTTTCCTTTTGTATTAATGATTAACCTTAGAAATACTCCTTAATATTTTAATATCTTCATCTGGTTCATGATCCTAGAAATTTAGGTGTAGAGAAAAAGTTATATAATCTAGCATGGGAACCATTATGAGTAGTTAAAACATGGCCTATTTTCTTAATAAATTGTTATAGATTTTACATTAGATGTCGGAGTAAAGGAATAAAGTACAAAAATTGTGAGGTGTCAAAGAGAAAGAGCACTAACTCAAAAATAAGGGTGACTACTATGATTTCTTGTAAGAGATTATTCAATTATAGTATTCCAATGTTAGTAAGGAGAGATTTTTCCTATTAAATTGTGGATGCTTTGACACTATACCAAATTGAGGCAAGAGGGTGCATAATATATATGCAATCCTTAAAGTTGAGTGTAATATTAGATATGCCAAATTTGATCATTTCATCATAGCACAACAAGTCTCAAGTGTATTATGAAATATCCAACAAGAGTCAAGAAAAATAAAATGTTATGTTATCACCAAACCCAAACTCAAGGAACTAATTAAAAAATAATACAATATAGGTGACACACTGAGAAAAAACTTCAAATTTTAGGTGACGTTACATTGATGTTGATCTGGTACGTAGCTTGCATGTTAGTGAAATCTAGTGGGAAGAAGCTATTAACTTTAGTGAAGGTAATAGTGGTCATGATTCAAATGACAAATGAACTATAACTTAAAGTTATACTACATCAAATGATAATATTGAATGTTAGGTGATCTCTTATTTAATTGTCTTTTACTTTATATGTTATGCATCACTATATTTTTAGTTGATTTGTTTTTTATTTATTTAGATGGCATCTAATGAATAGCCTCCACATAAGTTGATTACATCTATTTTGGTTGGTGAAATGAGCTAACTTTGGATTTATTACTGTCAAGTAGTAATGAGTAGCCATTTAATTCATAACATGTGATCACCACAAAGACTATACCACCTGCTCACAACTTTATAGAGCACAACACACCTTTCCATTCACCTAATCATACACGAACCACCCATTGTATCCACACCATATACTAACACCATCTGCCCTTTTACATACAACTACTTACTCACAACCTAACTATTCCCCACCTTTCACCATGACATCATTATGTTGGACCTACTACATTTACATAGCAAATGTGTGAGGATGGTTTTGTGCACTATGCATGTAGATTTAGCATCATGATGCACATATGAATTTTAAGTTATTTCCATTGCCTTAACATTATAAATTTTTTCTAGTATGAAATAATATGTTTATCTGTAACATTAACCCATCTAGATATGCCCATCACAAGATTAGAGATATCATAAAGAGCAAGTTTGATGATACTTATGTATCATAAGAAAATATCAATTGAAATCTGTGGTGTGTAGTTTTGTGAATTAAAGATAATATAATGTCATTATATAATTAGAGGTTTAATTAATTTAGCTTATGTTGTTATCATAACATATTTTTTGTTACGTAAAAAGATTTTAGGTGGATCTCTATATATAATAATAAATCAGGAAATTTTAAAAATAGGATTCAAGTTCCAATGAGACATTTTCATTGATATTTATTAGTTGGGCAAGCGACCTTTATTGATTTGTGAGAATATTTAGGCTGAGTTGTGCAAAGCTTGGAGTGGCCATGATTATTATAGGAAGAGGGAAAAGAACAAACAAAATTGAGCTTCAAACTTAGGAGGCATGGGTAGCTTCTTCCACATAAGAAGCTCAATTCCTCACATTGACACTATTTCATAAAATGCATTTTAAAGTTTTTTTAGATGTTTCAAATTTAATGTATTGAGTTTGTATTTGCTTTCTGAAAGTAAGTTTTTGGAGGAGAACTAACTAGTTTGAAGGTATATATGCACATGCATCAGTTTCAAGAAGATTAATAGTGGGTTGAGCCAAAATGTATAACTATTATGTTATTGCCTTCTAAATGTATTTCATATGTTTTAGAAGGATTACTTACAACTTCATGTTATACAAACTTAAGCTTCTACGGGTGAAGATCTTGTACTTAATCAATGCAATAATTAAAGTACATTTTATGGTCTCAAGCAATATGCGGAATAAAGAAAGGGAGGGTTGTCTATGACTTAGGCTCACAAGCATATGCATAAGAAGCTCAATCGTCCAACCCAGTAGGCTTCTTGGATAACAATATTAAAGAGTGGTTATGTAGATAGGTGGTTGCATTGACAGAAGAATTGAATGAGTATATGTGAAAAATATAGGCTAAGAAGCAATTACAACAAACTCAGATGTAATATGAATTATAAAGTTTCATGGAGTAATAATGCCATCATCAACATGACTAATTAAGTAGGTGAGGAGGGCGAGGATTAGTTTTTTATATTTAAGTTTTGTGCATGATAATTTTTGAGTGTTAAAGAAAAAATAAATGTTTAATGTTGTAAGATTTTTTATAATGTAAATGTTTTGCAAATGATCTTTTTGTGTATATATTATACGTTGTTGACATAAATACTTAGTAATATAGTTTTAAAATTTACGGTTTATGTAAATATGTGAAATATATTTATTTGCATTAATTTTGATGAGAAATTATATTGCAATGATTATTTTTTAATTTCATATATGTTTGTGACATATTTTTGATGAATAAATGATTGGTATGGATGATAAATCATTTTTGACAAAAAAATGGATGATATATCATTTTTGACAAATAAATGACGAAAAATCATTAGAAGCCTTATGGTGGCTTTACCAGTGAAATTAGTAGGGAAACACTTATTAGTTAGTTTTTTATTTTTTTTGTAATATTTTTTTCATCATTGTTCCAATGGCTTTTTTTGTCAATAATTTGATAAAATTATTTTTGGTGGAAATAAGAATGTCAAAAACATTTTTCCTATCTGATTTTTAGTAGAGGGTATATTTCTACCAAAAATTAACTAGAAAGTAACTTTACCAATGGAGTTTTAAAATGTTTTCAGTGAAAACTTTCTTTGAAAATGTTTAATATTCCTGTAATGCTAAGGGAATTGTATGGCATAAGATGCCAATACATGAAGAAGTGGACTTATAATTATAGTATAGAGTAAGATGAAAGTTGTTAATAAGCTATGCCCATGGCAAAGATCAAGATAAGGTCAATTAATTATGAATAATATTTTTGTTATTGTGAGGATAATTATAATAGACTATGTAATTTATGTTTCTATATTGTGGACATGTAGTGAATTTGAAAATTTGAAGTTCATTTCAAAGTCATATTTTAAATAATGTGGGAAATATAATTTATATTCCATAGAAATTAATTATTTGAAATAAAGATAATTCAAATAATTTATTTCCACGAAGGATGGACGACTACAATCATTTGGAGTGATGGTTATGGGTGGTTACATGAGTCACCATCTCGTTCTTCTCATCTGCACAATTGCTCGATCCTTATCCCTCCCTTTTCATTTGCTTTAAAATTTCAAATGGATGTAAGACTTTTATTAATATTTGATTGTTTAAACAAGAACATTTTGAAGATATTTTGAAAAAAAAAAGCTTAAGATTTTATCACTTACGGGTGAAGCTTGGTGGCCAACACTCCATTGCAGAGGTTTTGTGATCGCTTCAAACCTAGTCACTTTGGCGAGCAATAGGCTTATATGCTTTTGTCAAAACTTTGCTTTTTTATTGCTATTAAATTCTTTTACTAAGCACATTGCTCCAAACCAAAGCAATCTACCACTATTTACCCCACAAAATCTCAAGCAAAAACCCGTTGGGATTGTCGCCAAGATTGGCAAAAGTAAGACCTACTCTTGTTTCATTGGCCATTTCAACACCTCACTCTCTTTAAAAATTTGAGGAAAACTCTAGAATTATTCTTGACACAATTTTACATCAACTACAAATATTTTCAACCCCTCATCATAACCCTGAAACCTTCTACTTAAAGCGAAAACCAAACCTAAGGCTACTATCTATATAAGATTTCAACAAGATTAAGTCTTATTTCAAGACCCTTAAACTATCAAAAATTATGAAAAACCTTTGGTTATATCTAGATATGTTAATCTAAATATCCCAAGTGTTTCCCATCCTAGGTGTTATTTATGCGCATCACACCAAGTCCTAAACCTATGCCCTCTTAGGGGTTGACTTGTTTTAGGTTTGTCCAATTCTTACCTACTTAAACCATTTATAAATTCATTACAAAACCTTGAAATTGCCTAAATACCTTTTCTAACACACTTATGAAGATTTTTAGAAATATTAAAGCATTCATCCAAGTTTAAAAAAGAAGCATGTAATGCATTTTTATTCTTAACACGTCATAAAGAAATACATCATACTTCCTCAAAACATATACGATGAGGCTCTTTGAGGGTTAAAAAAATAAGATACGAATATAAATATAACACCAAGATTTCTTATATTTCTATAGTGTTTATTTTATTATTAGATTCATATTTCTTGTAATAACAAGCTCCTACAGTTAATTACATCCTTGGATTGAACCCTAAGAAAATTCTTGACTAAAGTCATGTCAAGTATTTTAAGATCTAAAAGATTATTTAAATGATCAAGATCTAATGATTTTAAATAGGAAAATATTAACTTTAGTAAAGATATTAGTAAAATCCAATTTAGAATCGAGTAATAACATACATCCCAAACATTCAAGTTACTCAAAGATACTATCCTTAGCTAGGATATTTCAACTTAACTGATGATTTATTAAATCGCGCCTAAGGATGTAAGAGTTGGCCATTGATTTATGATAGAGATTTAGTATACCACTAAGATACAATCTTGACAAAAAAAATAATATAAATGTGGTTGAAATTTCAACTCCAAACCTTAATAAAGTTAAGAAATCTTAATCACTATAGAAAAAAATACTAATTACTGGTGAAATTTCAGGCGGAAAAGCCCAATAAATTTCATTATAATCAAATCAACATAAGAAAAGCACTAACACAATTATTTAAGTTCTAAGGTATATAATTACTACAAAATAATGTGCCATCTTATTATTATAATCCTAGACACACATTAATTAAGCTTATGATGCACAATGTAGTGCCAAGCATAGCATCCAATTTGTGTTAAGTTGGTGTAGTTGGCCAACGAACTAAGGCTTCGTTTGGGACGGCTTTCTTACTGCTTCTTAAAGCAGCTTTCTAGTACAAAAATTAAAATTTTTGTACTAGAAAGCTGCTTTAAAAAGCACTAAGAAAGCCGTCCCAAATGAAGCCTAAGATTTATTAGTTTACATAATGTTCAAGAGAAATTTCTTAATTAATAATCACGGATGGTGAAGATTCAAGTCATTAATGGTTTAAGAACTAAATTATAAGGTTTATGATGAATAGGTCATTAAATATGGAAAGGGTTATAAAGAATTCAAAGGATGAGTATAGTCTGCCTTATGGTGGATCATGTTGTTTGAAGATACTACATATGATCCTGATGATATGGTGACTCCTCCCTGAGCTGGAGTAACAAATAAAAATAATCAAAAGAAGTTATTAAATTTAAAAATTTTTAAAGGGAACTTAATGTGTTAAAAACATTATTAAATGATTTAACAGATTTAAGGAACTTAATCATTAGAAATAATTCAACTTGAGGGGGATTATGTTTTTCCCAAATTCTTGGTGTCCATATAATGTGTAGTAGGGGTGTCAATTCGGGTGAATGGGTCGAGTTCGAGTCGAACTCGACTTGACCCAGGCATAAATGGGTTGACCCGAACCATTTAGCTAAATGGGTTAGGATTTCTAACCCGAACCCAACCTGTACGGGTTGCAAGGTTGACCCGACCCAACCCAACCTGCAAACCCGTGGGAACAGTTGTTGAGTCGTGTGAGGCAGAGTCGACGGATAGCGGAGTCGAGTGAAGCGGAGTCGGTAGATAGAAGAATCGGCGGACTACGGAGTCGAGTGAGGCGGAGTTTGTGACCGGTGGAGTCGAGTGAGGCAGAGTCGACAGACGACTGAGTCGAGTGAGGTGGAGACGTGGAGTCGAAGTGAAGTGGAGCTTGACCAGGGATTCACGTGGACAAGTGGAGTCGGAATTAGCAGGTTGTGTCACAAATGAGCTACGGGGGAGGCCCGAAAAATGTGGTATCTAGGTTAAACGGGTCAATCCATGGGTTGTCGGGTCAACCCGAACCCGACCTATTTTTTAAACGGGTCAGAAATTTGAACTTGGACCTGACCCGTTTCACAAACAGGTTGACTCGAACCCAAATTTTTTTGGGTAGGGTCCGGGTTGGGTTTCAGGTCATGTCAATTTTTGACACCCCTAATGTGTATACTACATGCTAAATTATACTAACACATTAAAATACCTAGAAGATTTTGATAAAGGATTTAAATTTCATGCAAAATTGAAACAAAATGAGTTTAAATAATTTTAAAATGAGCTTAATGGGTTAAACCAATTAAAAGGATTAAAAGGATTTCAAAGTTAAATTTGGCGGTCAAAAGTTAAAACACGATTTAAACTGTCACTAAAGGCTTGAAAGTCAAATTAAGGATTTTTCAAATGGATTTGAATATTTAAAAAAGATTTTTCAAAGGTGGTTGTACATGATTAACCTCACATAAATGTGGGGTGGTCACTAACTTCTCAACATACTTTGTAATATTTTAAATGATTTTTCAAAGGTGGTCCTTATATTTTAAAATTCTTTAACATTTTTTTTTTATTTTTAAAATTTTGAACATTTTAATAATTTTTAAAATGAAAGAAATAGGGTCTAAGGAAAACTTAAATAGATTAACTAGTGTTTCAATACTACTAAACTCTCTTTAAGGGTTCATTAACTATTAATAAACCATTAAAATTAGACTCATGATTTTTGAAGTTAAATCCAATACACTTATAAGGGTGTAATTAAAAAACATAGACTTGGTGTGTGGTTCCATGATGACCAAACTAGTAAAGGGGCTTAGAGTTTCTAGATGTTAGACTTGGCTAAAAATTATCTCATTAAGACTTTGGTAATAAGACATTCATTTGGTTCAGGTATAATGTTCTAATCTAAAGGAAAGAGCAACTCTAATAATTCACTCCAAGTATAGATAATGTGCATAAGTAATAAGGAAGCTTTGAATTTGCTTAGGAAACTAAAGAGCATCAGAGGAAACTTATTAAATGTACTCCTCTTCTTTTAATCTCCATGTTGTAGATTGAAATGAGATCAAGCTTTTAATCTAAGATATAAAGGAATGGGTAATTCTATTAGTTAACAACTAACAACTACTAAGGGATGCTTGGGTAGTCAAGACTTCATGAAAACTATTAGGGTTCCTCAGTTCCTCTTACAACAAGATGTAATTGGTTATATCATTAATTGTTATAAATGAAGTATAACTTTTTACTGGATTTCTGAGCTTCTCTTATCCATAAAATTTAATTATGTAATATATTGGAATTAAGGGATTAATATCCATAGAAGTTAATTAAGTCTAACTATAAGGCAAGTGAATTGATGATTGGGTGAGTCCAATTAAGCTCAATTGCGCCCATTTAATGCTACACTTAAGAAGACTAATTTATGTTTAGGATACTTGTTTGCGATGAGACAAGCATCTAATTTGGAATGTTAGCATCGATTTGGCTAACTAGACCAATTAAGATCATTTGGTTGATGTAGGTTTAGTAGTTGGGCCTTAATTTGGGCTCTTATGGAGCTTTAAGTCATGTTAAAGAGAAATAAAGAGGCAATTAGATACAATTAAATGAAATGGGGTCAAATATACCCATTCGGATTAATTAAGTCATGATTAAGTCAACAAGGATCTAAAAGCATACAAATGGGATTATTGGATCCATCTAAGGTCTAAGAAGTGCATAAAAGGTATAAAATAAATTGAATTGAGTTTGGTTTAAGTCAAATTATGTTTGGCTCTAAGTTTCATCAATTGATCAAACCTATGTGAAGTATGTCCAACCCCCCATATGTTAAGTACACATGGGTCTAGGATAATCTCGAGTGGTTTATCCAAGGAAATGTGTAACTAGGCTCCATAATATAGGATGGGTTTAAGGAGTTATAATCTATTTCAAACAAGTAATATAGTAATATTAAATCAATGAAATGTGATTTATGCCAATATGGTTTGATTTAGGCAAAGAAGCCACTTGAGATTTATTAAATGCCAATTTTGTTAATATGTATTAATTGATCAATTAGATCAAATCAAATCACCTTCCAGTCAAAACTAATTAAATAAGTCCATAGAACATCTTGTATGAATGAATCCAGCTTGACTCTCATGAATAATATGAGGTAAAATTGGCTTGAGTCTAATTGCAACCAGTTTAGCCACAATCTTATAAAACACAATACATAAAGATATAAGTCGGAAGTCCAAAATATTTGAGGCATGAGAACTCTTGGGGATCAGGGTGATAGAAGTAGCTTTAACCCCTTTAGGTAAGTAGCCCGAGGAGAAAAGGTTTTTAACAACATTACAAACTTGAAGCCTAATAATGTGCCAGGATGCCATGTAAAACTCAAATTTAAAGCCATTGAGGCTGGGGGAAGAATCAGAATGTCCAGCAGACACAACAACTTTGATCTCATCATTAGTAATCGGAATCACCAACTCATTGATTAGTTGAGGAGGAATCAAATTCCCCGTAGGAATGCTAAAATCATATGCATTGGTCAGAATGGGAGCATTAGAAAGACCTTCAAAATGATTTATGAGAGCCACAACAATGTCAAAATGAGAGGAGAAATGACCCTGTGGCGTCGAGATTTCTTTTAGTGTGTTTTTATTATTCCTAGCTCTGATTTCGACATAAAGGAAGATGAGGTCATCTTCTCTATCAATCAACCACTTGGTTTTGGCTCTTTCTGAAATCTAAGAAGACCAAGAGGATTGCATCACAGCTAGTTGATCATTTATCTTTTTGAGAGAAATGTTTAAGGATTGGTCTAAAGGACAACTTTGAAGATCAAGAAGACATTTGTTATGTTTATTCTTAACCTCAAGGATAGATTGAAATAGAAAATTGGAGGAGGTCCAAGCTTTGCCTTTAAGGGTCTTTTTTAGATTTTTATAAGCACTGGTAAACGGAAGCAACCAGGTTGCAAGGAGCAGGCCAAGATAAAGCATCAAGAACATCTTCCCCAAAACCATCCATAAGAGCCTAATGATTTTTAAACATGAATCTATTGCATTTTTTAATGATAAAATATATAGTCATGACTAAAGGTGAATGATCAGAACAATTAGGGGGAACCACATTATAATAGGCCTCTAGATAATAATAAAGCAAAGCTGAGTTAACAAAAATTCTATCCATCTTAATATGAATGGGATGATCCACCCTATGGTTCCACCGAGTGTAAAAAGGAACCAATGAATCCAGGTCTTGAACTCCACAGTCATAAATCGTGTTGTAGAGTTTTCCTAATCTACCAAACGAAAGGGGATTACCATCATATTTCTCAGAATCAAATCTACAGCAGTTGAAATCCCCAATAATGACCCAAAGCTGAGTGGAAGCAAGCGGTAAATCCCTTGTGATCCCAAAGGACTCTCTTATCATCCGCACTGTTAGCAACATAAATGACGGAAAGCAAGATAGGGGGAGAGGAGCCAGCGGAGAGAACACCATGAATAATTTGCGAAGAAAGGAAGGAAGGGGTGAAAGAGAAGTAAGAAGGGTCCCATTTCAGCCAAATTCTGCCAGGAGAAGAATGGTTGAAACTGTTGCAGCTCATCTCATTATCAAAAAATAAATGGGAATTAGTAAACAATGAGTCCATTTTAGCTTTTGGCTTCAAGAATACAAATCATCTTTAAATTATGAGTGCCTACAAGGTCTTTGTAAGCTCGCACCTTGTCGGGGCTGTTAAACACCCTCACATTCTAGCTACCGAATGGGGAAAGATATATTAAGACTAGATGGATTTAGCCTTCTTGACTAATTTGGCTCTCAAGTGATTGGAGGATGGAGAAGATTGTTGTTTTTGCGGTAGCTTCACAAGGAGAGGGTAGGCTCCTTGACCGATTGGTCAGTAGAAGGGGGAATGACATCAGAGGAGTTCTCATCTAAGGGAAGGGAGGAGGGTTCATCATGATGAAGATAATCAAATTTATTATATAGTGGGACTTTAGGGGAAAGGAGGAGCTATGGAGGATGGGCTTGTTCAGAGGAGGAAGATTCCTCCGTGGGGAAGTTGAGATTCTGGATTAAGGGATCTCTGCCCACGGTAGAGGAGGAGGGGATAGTGGAGTTGGGAACTTCAATAGAAGGCAGAGGAGAAGGAATAGTAATGATAGGAGTTTGAGAGATAGGGGTTTTATTAGGAGAGGGAGGTTTGGAGGAAGATCCAGGATTGCGAAAACAAGGCTGTCGGCTAGTGCTCCTTCCTCTAGGCCGAGGATGAGGAGGGATGGCTGTTTTTGGGTTTGGGTTAAAAGGGCATGAGGAGAAGGGGTGAACCAAGGAACCACAACCCTCATAGCGCGAGGGCTTTCAATCATAATACGCTTTAAGAGTGAGTTCTTCGTCATCAATTTGCAGAGGGGTTTCATCCGGTAGAGGGGATTCTTCAGAGATCTGAACACATTTCCTAGCAAATGTTAGCCTCATTCTTTTGGAGGTGAGGGAGTCCACAACGAGGGGAATACCAATATTGAAGCTGATAATTTTATAAATTCTGGTCAGGGACCAAAGGGCTAAGGGGAGATCCAATATTTTTATCCAATTAGCAATGGAAGCAGACTCACCCATTTGAGTTTGAATTTCAACGACCATTTCTAAAAACCACATGAATTTGTTTTTAAATTTGTATAAAAAAATTCATAATAACTCATATTTATCTTCATGTAGCCTAATAATTTAAAATCCATTGATTAATATTTTAAACAAAAAAACAATAAACTTTAAACATAATGGCTAAAATCAATAATTTTAAATATTAAGTATCAGCCACATGTCTTTTGACATCTACTTAAATTTTAACTAAGATTTTTTTATTTTTCCAGCTATACAACGAGCGGCCCACCGGTAGGTCCGAATTAAATCCTCCTATGCTTCTCTATCCTCAACCAATGATAACCGGTCCGATATCCACCAGTTCAGTTCAATCGTTCAGGAAAACTCGAAGTAACAGTTAAGAATCAGAAGCTGAAAATAGTTGCGGGCAGCGCACAAAAAATTAAAAAAGAAAAAGAAAAAACGAAGGACAACAGAAAGCAAGCAAAAATCAGCGAAAATGGGCGGCAGATTTCTGATCGTTGCCATACGAATTATACGGGCCAGCGCTCTTATATCCCTCATCCTCCTCTTACTCGCCGCAATATCTCTCATTATTTACCACATCGTGATCGTCAGCAGGGCTTGCCGACGAGCTCTCAGCAGCAATATTAACAGAAGCGATGAGTGCTTCAAAGCCGGCGACGGGCTCTCCCTCGAGGATCTTGAGAAGCTCCCCTGCTTTGAATTCTCGACGCCGGACGACGAGAGGGTAAGCGCCATGAACTGTGCTGTTTGCTTGGAGAGTTTCGAGTTGGGAGATCTCTGCCGGCTGCTGCCGCTTTGCCGGCATAGCTTTCATGCTTATTGTGCGGATTGTTGGCTTGTGAGGAACCCCGTCTGCCCAATTTGCCGGTCAAGCCCCGGCCACCGGCGGGGCGGCGACGAAGTGGGGATGAGTTATGATTAGTTTATGTTGGTTGAATATTCACGCTGCTTTAGGGTAGGTGGAAGCTTGCAGGGAAAGACTTTGGTGGTTATTTATGATTTTATTTATGTACAAGTAAATAAATTTGATTTCTGCGGAGTTTATAAAAAAAGCTGCAATTTATTGAATTAAATCTAGTTTTAATATTATGAAAGTCAATAATGACGGTATGATTTGTAATAATTTTATTGACGGTGAGGCAAATTTAGGGATATTTTTGTAATATTAATAGTTTTGCATTTGCTAACCTCTTTATAATATTTCTTCTGCCTTTTTAATAGAAATATTAGTTTTGTTCTTACAAGTCAACACTTTTATATTATCTTGTGCTATTTCCAAACTTCAGCATCTTTATAAAAAAGCTGCAATTTATTGAATTAAATCTAGTTTTAATATTATGAAAGTCAATAATGATGGTATGATTTGTAATAATTTTATTGATGATGAGGCAAATTTAGGGATATTTTTGTAATATTAATAGTTTTGCATTTGCTAACCCCTTATAATATTTCTTCTGCCTTTTTAATAGAAATATTGGCTCTTAGCAGGCTTCAAAATTTTGTGTTGCCTAGAGTTTACTAATTTTGGGATATAAATGGATGCTTTTTTAGACAATGAGCATATATTAAATAAAAAAGAAGAAGAAGATGGATAGAAAAAGGTATGTTGCTTCATTTTATATTCTCAAAAGGACTTTTCACTTTTGTGAGTATTTTTTTTTTAGATAAAACCCACAGCGGGGCCTACGTGTTAATATCAAAAATATGGTTACAAAAGTCCTTAAAAGGTCCCTCCAGCTCGCTAATGCTCAGAAGAGCTACAAAGAAAAAGAAAAGAAAACCTAAGAGCTGGTGGGTCCTTTTCCTAAGATTACAAAAAGAACATAAATAAAGCCTCGGGCTGTGAAGAAACAGCACCCAAAATTGGAAGATCAGATAATTTTCGTTCCGCTCAGTCTTCCTGCAAAATTGATAAAGAAAATAGAAAAACCAAAAAGGACACGAAAATAAGAGTACCTTGCAGTCATTGAGGATCAGGAAATATAAAGATGAATTATCCCCGCAAAGAACTCTAAAAAAAGATATATAAGCCAGATAATAAATAAAGCATGCAAGAAAATTATTTATATATAAGAAATACCAACTGATACTAATACCCAGAACCAGCTCCAGCAATTTCCAACCACACCAAAACATCACCATTAAAAGCTTCATCCACATATTCCCCAGACCAAAAACCTCATCTCTCATAATATCTCAATTCTTACGCAAATTATCAACCCAGAAAACCTGTAACCTCCAGGTGTTAACCAAAACGAAAGACGGACATAAAAACAGACACCTTTGAGAGTATGTTTACTACTTGACCTCTCATAAATTTATGGAAGAGAACTCATGTTTTGAAAATTTAGTTGATTTTAATACATATTTTACTAATAGTATGGATTGGCTGACCATTCTCAATCAATAAAAAAAAAATAATTCATGCAAATAAAGTGGGCTTGTAGGATTTCAAAGGAGATGAATAATTTTCTCTAATTAGTTTGGATGTTGATCAGTATGATTGAATCATTATGTGGCTTTACTTTTGAGACCTCCAGGATTATTGTACAATTCAAACTAATTTGACTCGAGTGAAAAAGGTAAATATTTGAAATTTTATATTTTGAACCAATTTGCATGTGTTTGGGAGTATTTTAAGTGCATGAAAAATGTTGCATGTGTTCTAAAATGAGTCCAAAGGGTCTAAAGTGAATTTTAATAAAATATAAAAAATGTTACTTTTTGAGCGCAACAATGTTGGGTGTCTGAATGCCTTGCCGCTCCAACAACGCCAATGTGTCAAATAGTGACATTGCCCGCTCTAAGTTCTGGAATTTAAAACTCTGAACTAGTATCGCAGTGCTAGATGGTAGAGCCACAACACTAGGTCACTAATTACACATTAAAAAATATTTCAAATTAACTATTCCACTCATTCGAACATCACACCAACCAAAGTAAGAGATAGTTTTTAGTGAGAGAAAGTCTATTTTGAGCCACATAGAGTCATTTTTAACCATCAGACTAGCTGGAAAAGTTATCTTCATCAATGTAAGTTAAATTTTGCCTATCTCAATTTTCAATATTAATTTGATGTTTTTAAGATTCTTTTTTAATAAAATTGATATTTTTGTTACGGAAAAATAAGGATAACTTTTTATTGGTAGAACTTTCACTTTCTAACTTTTATTTGTTAGAGAGACTGAGATTCTGAACACGTTAAATATTTTCTAGAAAATTTTCACTTAGTGTTTTGAAATTTATACGATTTTTATTAAAAATAAAATAATTTGGACTCTAAAAAATAGTATCGTAGTATGATTAAAGTTTGAAAAATGGTGTTTTATACAATCTCCAATAATTTAGTTATAATACTTTGAAACTATGAATTTTTGCTAAGTAGTGTTTATGTTGCCTACCGTTGAGGCTCTTTTATATATTTTAAATTTAGCCTTATACTACTTTAATTAATAAAATGCATTATATATATAAGAAATGTGAGATGATTTGATGCGATGTAATGTTATGTTAGAGTCAGTAGCTAGGCTACCGAGGAGAGATTCTATTATGCTGGAGCCAGTGGGCTACGAGGTGGCATTATGTTATGTCGGAGCTTATGGGCTACAAGGTGGGATCCTGTTATGGTAGAGCTAATGTACTATTGAGGTTGGATTCTTCTATGCTGGAGCCAGCAAGCTATTGAGGTACGATTCTGTTATGCCAAAGGTAGGAGGCTAACAATGTGGGATTCTATTACGCTAGAGCTAGTTTCCTACCTAGGTTGGATTCTATTATATCGGAGCTAGTGGGACACTGAGATGAGATTTTGTTATTTCAAAATCAGTGGGCTATCAAGGTGGGATTCTATTATATCAGAGCCAGTGAGCTACCGAGGTGGGAAGTTGTTAATGAGCATATATAAAATTTGGGCTTGAAATCCATTATAATAATCACTATGAAATATTTATTTTTGATTCAAACACTTTTAAATGTTTACATGAAGTTAAGTTCCAAAGTTTATTTCAGTTTTAGTTTTAGCTTCCCGTAAAAATTTCAATAATTATTTTAGCATTTTCAATTTTTATTGGTTTGGGTTATTGATTCTATTTTAGGCTATGATAGCCTACTGAGCCATGTTAGCTCATTCATACTTTTTCTTTCATTTTTTAGGCCAAGGAAGAAGGTAAAGAGTGAGTTGAGTTGCTTTGGATTTTGGGCTTAGATTTGTGTTGTATGTGTGCCTTGTGATTTGGTTAGTTTTATGTTGTAGGCTTTGCTTTTATTTGGTAATATTATCTATTGTGAAGCATTATTGTAGTACCTCAGATTTTATATGTATTTCTGGAAGATATATAAAAATCAATTTTGAGATTAAATAGTCTTTCAATTTATATTGCATTTAATAGTGGCTCTGGGTAGTATATAAATTAGATATTTTTTTTAGTATTTCTCTAAATGGATCTTAGGTCAGTCTTGTCATAATTCGGCACGGTATGATTGGTGATATATCAGGTTATATCAAGTTGGGTTGTGACATTAGTGCTAGCTTGAAAAACTATTAGGATAAGTGATTAAAATTATATATGTTATTTTATACCTAATATGATCTCGATTGTTGCTTTCGTCGCTTGATCAATCATTTTTTCCTTTGGCTTCTGTTATTTGTAGCCATATAATATGCCAAGTTATTTGTTTTTGAAATTATTTATTCCTTCCAAGTTTAATATCTGAGGATGGTATTGATATCTTAATGTAATTAGTTTATTATCCTTATTTGAGCTTGAGCTTTGCAAGGTTAAATAATTCAGACTTTTATTTATTTTTAAAATTATAATACCATGGCATAGTTTTCTTCTAGGAGTTTATTTTATAAATTAGGCTATTACTATCATCTGTTTGGTATTTATTTGCTAGATAGAGATTATATTACACTTAAATGTAGTAGTAGGATATTTTTTTTATTGTATAATTATTCATTTAACTTCTTGTTTGTTTGATGAGTGCTATTATTCATCATGGGATATTGTAATGGTGGCTAGCTAACTTGGGTAGAATGTAGCTTTGTTTGTTGCTATGATTGATGGTGGTTGGTGTTTATGTATTAAATTCTTATGGTCAAACACATATAATGGACTTATTCATATGTTAACATGGGTTGGATGATTTTATATTCTTGGGAATTTAGGTTTTGATGTTATTCTTATTTTTAGTCTTTGGTCTTCTTAGTCATTAGATATAGTTTGATTTGGTCACCAACTAAGGTTTTTTGTTTCAAAACTATATAAATTTTGATTCTTCAATTGAAATGCCAATTGAAGATACATAAGAGGGCTATCGTCGATTGATGATAAGTTTAATCTATGTATATTTTTTCCTTTATTAATACAATCTTATTTCTAATGTTTAAAAACAACATTTTTGTTATTATCTCAATTTTCCTTTTTATACAACATTTCACATATATTTATATGCATCAATTTATAGTTTATATCAATATATTATTAGCTTTATATGTACTTATGTACTTAATTATTTGAAGAAATATTTTTAGGTTTTTTAGGTTTATGCGTACACATATATTTGCCTAAATCAAGATGTTTAAATCAATATGAGAATTTCAGCAGGGTTTACCTATTCACTAAAGGATAACAATCTCAAATAACTTATAATAGCGCTCTTCAATTGTTGTAATTTCAAGGGTTTAATCATGTCCTTACATTTGGTCAAATAGTGATGATAGTATGATAAGTGCCTTTAGTTTCTCATTAAATCTTCTCAGAAAGTCTCTTCTAATTCTCTAGAGATACTTAATTTGAAATACTCGCTCCATCTAGAGGATTCCTCCCCAGGCACCCTTAGTAGAGCCCCCTCAACTTCAATAAGATTTAAATTGATCTTGGGGATCATCCAATCTAGCAACTCAATAAGTTACATGGAGATTCTAAGAAGCAAACAGACATATTAATAACATCATTTAAAATTGCAACCAATTTTTACCAAAATATGTTCCATTGTGCCCCAAGTCTATCACAACTATCATATAATGACTAAAACCTCAACACTAAAGCAATAGTTGTATCATCACATTAATAACTACAATTAATGTTGCTAAAACAACTTATCTAACTGAATTTCACACCGAAAACCTTATAAGTCCTAGGAAATGATCAAATCTCAAGGTTAAAGCAATTATAGGGTTTATAAAGTTTTATTAATTAAATCATCAGTCCTATAAAAACTCCTAAGAAGATCATGGGAAACCTCACTAATTTATGGCTATCTCTCTGTCCCTTTCTCTCTAAAAATATGAAAGACTTTAGACTTATAAAACATCGAGCAAGTTGAAACCTACAAAAGACATCAGCCTTAGGAGATCTTAAGCATCATTGGTTTCCTCTCAAGCTCTCCTTTAATGGCAAATTATTCTATAAAATGAAAGAAAGATTAATAAAACTCCAACCATTGCTTCACTGGAATGAATGAAGGTCAAGGAAACTGAACATCTCTTAAAAAATATTTCCTATATTTTATACTCCAAAATATTTTTTTCATTTGATCTCTTCTTTTTCCCTCATAATTTTAGTTGAGTTACTCTAGTTTTAGCAAATTCTTCTCATCCATCATGTCCTCGATGGAAATCCATCTTGCCATCCTGGAAAGCCTACCTTTACATTAAAAATTACAAACATTATGACAAGCTAATATTTCACAATTATAAAAAGATAGTTTGCGAGAGATGAGGAACCAAATGTAACCAATATTCCATTTAGCTTCGGAAGCTCACTAGATGGTTTCTTTGAGGACATGTAAGGTTAGATTCCCAACCCCATGTAACTCATTGAGTCTACTCTCTTGTATTAACCACTATAAATGACTTTGCATTACACTCCGTCACTCGTTCTACCTTGAAGAAAGAATGTTGTAATCAATTCCACCTCGACTTCGTTACATATCTTTGTTTCTTCTCCTATGTCTAGATGATCTTTTTCACTTCAAAAATCCCAAGGAAAATTTTACCTAACAAATTCATTTTTTTAGCCCTTAAGTCCTCCAAGGGGATGAGGGACTAAAATGATCACAATAGAAAATGTAAAAAAAGTAGTGCCCTAATAAATTTAAAAAAAAATAAAAATAAAAGTGGTATAGCTTCTCCAATACTTTAATAAATGATACACAAATATTATTCATTTCTTTGCCTCCTTATAACATCAATTTTTTTAAGGCCTTCTATTACTTATTTGTTTCATAGTTCATAACTATGATAAGTATAGCAAAGGATTCTTAACCTCACATATATTTTATAGAAGGAAGTGGAATCATTTTGAGACAACCAATATTTTCTTAATAGGGTGACCAATGATGACACCTACAATGATATGAATCTGATAAGGGTCTCCTTCTCCATATTTCTTCAACTTAATACTTCTAAATTATCCTTGATAAAAAAAATTATTTTAGCACCATGGTAGAATTACTCTAAAATGCTACAAAGTTCGTTGATTATGAGGTGTACATGACCCTAATTAAGTTTTTTGTGTCAAAATTTATTTTAGATCAAGAAGGTTTGAACATCACTAGATAATCATCCTAGCTTGGGTTATATCAATAGAAGATTTAAAAAAAAATGAATTTTCAAAATGATGTACATCAAACTCTAATACCCTGAGAAGATGTCTAAAAAACTTATAATAAGAGTTTTATAAATTTGTGCTTCAACCATTGAACTAACCTCTCCCCATCATCATGGAAATTATATAGAATAGATAATATTTCAAATGGTCCACACCATGAAAGAATGGTGGTATTCATGAACAATCAATGTCTTGTAAGCACCATAATGAACATGGTGACATTGAGGATTGTTGAGTCCTATACTCCCTAATAGAGAGACTAAATAAAGAAGGACACTTCAAGGAGCTTCTCGCCCATTATAATGCTCTCATTGAGGAAAAAATGGTAAAAGAACCATTGAGAAGAGATATGTGGTCTAAATCATCAATAACATATATCTAATCAATCAGGGAGAGTGTGCCAAGGTTTATTTCCGGTGTATTCTTAAATGCCTTTTGGGTGAAGAGCTAGGTGGTTACATTGAAAAATAAAAATAAAAAGAAGGGGATCTAAAAAAAAGAAAGGAATAATTGAAGTACTTTCAAGTCCTTGCCATGACTCCTCCGTAATATTGTAATATTAAGAAATGTATGCTTTTATCTTATCTTATTTGTGTACTTCCTAAAATAATAATAACACTGATTTGTCTTTCTTATATTTATCCTAGAACTCCTTAATAATTTTGTAGTTAACACATTTTTGCTCATTTTCCATGGTCAAATGTGTCACATGCCTATCTATGTTCATCTTTAGGATACATTTTCCAATTTTATTCTTAATAAGCCATCCTTTAGGATCTCACCACAAACATATGTCCATTAGACTCATTTGTATGGTCCATATCATGATGGTCCTAAGACAACACAATATTAATGCTCAAGGCTTATTAATGCCACTCTACCCCTATTGTAATAATCCACTATAAAGGTTATACAAAATCAATAATTATAAAAGATTACAAAAGGCCAAAAGAACATGGAAGAAAATATAAAAAATTCTTTACTCATTCCTTCCTTTATCTTCCATCTAGTTGTCTTTACTCAGTTAGGAGAAGGGCTTGATAACATATGCTTGATGAACTTTAGCAAGGATTGCTTCCTTCCATAACTAGTATGAACATGTATATATTTACTCCTACATGTTGCTTGCTCAACTAGAATCTACCTTCGACAAAACACCTTTATATAAAAGACTCATTTGAAAAATTCCCTTAAATTTTAACTACAGAGATCCCATAAAGACTCAACTATAAAATAATGTTTCCCTCTTCTTATTCTAGGCTTTAAAAGAAAATTGTAGTCATATAATGATTTCTCCAAGGGGCCATGAAAGAGTGAAAATCATGAATCACATGAAAAGGCTATCAATTGGTAAGATTAGGTGGAACTTTCGTTGAGTCTCCCTTTAATTAGTTTGATAACTCATGCTGCCATTATCTGTCACACTAAAATTTTTTTCTCATTTCAATCAATTATATTCTTTCTTAATCTATAAGATGAACAATCCTTTCTTATTTTGTTACTATTACCATCTAACTCTATTATATAAAGGTACCTTTCAACTACTAGAGTCTAATTAATCCATCAATGATTACATTTTATTTTGATAGAGTGGATATTGCTCATTAAATGGCTTGAGAGAAGCATCTAATCATCAAATGCCCATAACATAATTGATTTTTTTCCTTTGATTAAAGAATTAGTTAATATCATTGAATATGAATTCTTATATGAATAACACAACTTAAATTTAGTAAATAAGCTTAAAATGATCTTTAAAAAAAGAATGGATAACTTATTTTGATTTTGCACAATCATAAGGCTTGCATGTTCAATCTGAGGGATTTCATATCATGGGTTCTCATACTAAGAAAGTCAAAGTCATAGGAAAGCACTCCAACTTGAGGAAGCTCTTTGCTAATCAGGAAAGTCCTTATTTTGTAAAGGAGAGTTATGGAATTAGAACATATTACCTTCAAAATTAGTACGACAATGTAATTTTATACCTAATACAAAAGGGGCATCACTAAGATCTTTCATTTTAATTTTTGATAAAAAAATTTATTTTCATGAAACAAGCCTATATCATTAATAGCAAACAGTATGCAATCCACATATAGTTCTAAAAAAAATATTTGTAATCCCACTAAACATATAGTATACAATAAGATCAACTACAATCATCTTCAAACAAAATAAGGTTATTACTTTATGAAAATTATAATACCATTGATGAGAATCTTTCTTGGACTCATAGATGAATTTCTTTAATTTGCTAACCTTCTTCTCTGGGTATCCTGACAAAAAATTTTTTGGTTGCATCATATATATCATTTCATCAATGACACCATTTAGAATTACGTTATTTACATTCATCTAATGCAACTCAATATCAAAATGTGCCATAGGTGTTATTATAATCCTAATGATTCTTTCATTAAAACATGAGAAAAAATCTCTTTAAAATCAATTCTTCTTTTGAGTAAAGCCCTATGTAAATTGATGAGCCTTATATCTATTCTGATCACCCTACAAATTCCTCTTAGTTTTATATATCCATTTACAACTAAAATGCTTTAGTCCTTCAAGAAATCAAACAAGATCCCAAATATCATTATCTTTTATATGCTTAATCTCTTCATTTATGGCATTAATGCACTTCTGAGAATTATAACTTTGTATTGTTTTATGGAAGTTTATTGGATCATCTAACACCAATCTAATGCCATCTTTATTTTAAAATCATTTGAAATTCTATTTCTAATTTCTCTTGTGGATATTCTTGATTGCACTTTCTCTTGAGGTTATTAAGTTTGCCATTAAAAAATAATTAGTTCATTTTGTGTATGGAGTTGCTTAATATTATCTTGAAGTTTTGGACTTCCTTTTTAATTAATATCAAGAATAGAAACCTAAATATTATCAAAAGTAATAATAGGGATAGTAAAGAATTCCTTTTCAAGATAATTCATCTAACCTTATTTCTAAACCTAAGCTCAATATCCTTAAAAAATTTCCTATTATAAAGTTACTTTAAATTATTATTTTTTTTCAATAGAAACCTCATACGGGATATTGACTACCATCTTAGTTAGTAATCTAATGAGAATATAAGCTATAGTTTTTAGTTCTTCTTCTTAGAGAGATTTGGTGAGTTAAAATGACTAATCATAATGGGTAACATACCCTTATGAATCTTATTTCATATCTTAATAACATCACTCATATTATGAGATCTTGGCATGGTGTACTGTGGTGCTATTCTACATTCCTTAGGAATTTAACAAAGGATCATGGATGTTGTTCACCAAATCTATGATATCTTCCACAATACTCAACATAAAGTTGGATATCATATTTTTATTTCTTTTGTTGAGTGTTATATAAGCCTTACATGTCACATCCCAACACGACTAGGATAGGTCCTATCATGTTGAGCTGTGATAGGCGCATATCCTAAGATCTAGTTTACAATTATTTTAGATTTTTAAATGACAAACTACAAAGTTACTAAAATATTCAAATACTAAAAATAAACACATCCACTAGATTTCTTTCTTTATATTAAAATAAATATTTACACTATAATACGTACATGACTACAGGCAAGAGTTATATAATTGAAAATTTAACTAGTTATAACTACATAAAAATAAAATAGTAAAATATATATGATCACGAATCTCATCCTGAACTACTAGTTCATAATCTCTTTCCTCTTCCTATATCCTGAAAATTAGAAGCAAAATCATAGTGAGCTATAATAGCTCTACAAGCCACACAAATCAATTTAAAATTTTAAATATTTTATTATCAAATATTTTATTAAATATTTAAAGTATTTAAATGCAATTTAAATAAACCACTATGTTGAGAGATGTATTAAAAATAGTTATTCACTGATTTAAATAACAATAATAAATAAGTAAATAAATTTAAATTCATATCACAAAATAGTTCATATCACATTTCACCAAACCCAAATAGAACCTCAAAGGATTCTGACCCCTTATAACTCCCTTTTTATTTAAGCTTATAATACCAAAATATATCACATATCTCTATCTCAAACAAAATCTCAAAGGATTCTGACCCCTTTTAACTCCTAGTAATTCCTTGACACAAATAAAATCTCACGGGAATCTGAACCCTTATAACTTCCAATATATATAATTTAATCACATATGCATTAGGCCTGTCAATTTGTGACACAACCCGAAAACCCGACCCGAACCTTTCCCGAAAAATCCGGGTTCGGGTCAACCCGTGAAGTAAACGGGTCGGGTTCGGGTTGAATTTTGTGACCCGTTTAAATTTCGGGTCGGGTTCGGGTCAACCCGCCAACCCGATTTTGACCCGCCTAACCCGCGAGTAATTAGATTTTAGGGTTTATATTTATATACTGATTTCGACTTTCGAGCGAGAGACGCATTGTCGCATTCGAGGATAAGTGGATTCGCCTGTTTTAGGGTTTTCATTCTCTCAATCTCTCGTCGGCTCGTCTCCTCGTCTCCTCTTCCGCTATCGAAATCGAAGTATCGAGCAGTTCGAGCTCTCGAAATCTCGAATCCTCCTCATTTCTGGCTTTCTCGTTCGTGACGGTCGGTAATATCTTCAATACTTCATGAACTTTTGTTGTTTTGGACGGTCGTTCGTGACGGTCGATGTTTTTTTTTTTTATTTAGTTTTTGGATCGAAGTCTCGAAGATTTGTTATCTGTTTTTGTAGCAAATTTCGAGTTTTGCGGTTTTCACTATCGTGGTGTTTGTCTGTTTGAGGTATTGCCGTATTGAGCATTTGAGCTTTATCGATTTGCAGATTTGGTGAGCCGTGAATCGTGATTTCTGAAATGCGTGAAATCTATAGATGGAGGTAGAGGATTAGCTGATTTGAGACTTGTGCTGAAATGTTGATTAGGGTTTCCGGTTTCTTTGTGAACTTAAGTCTTGAAATCAGGAACATTAAATATTTTTTGTTCTTGTTGCTATCTTTTATGTTGGTTATTTTGAGTAATTGAGTATCGAACTATCAACTATGCAAGGTTGGAACTTGGAAGTAGCCGGGATGGTTCATTTCATTGTGTTGTGACTTGTGACTGTTGTCGGCCTACTGACTGCTTAGTAAATAGTAACTGAGTTGTTGTCTTGTTGACATGTTATTTGACTTATTTCAGTATTTCACATTTTCACTTGGTGTTGTTGACACTTGCTGTTGTCTTGCTGTTGGATACTTGGATTTGGGCCCCCATGATGGCTTAGCATTGTTTGAGAAACTCCAATTATTTCTGAATGAATGGAAACTTGATAGTAAGCTTTTCAGCATCACTTTAGATAATGCATCTGCAAATACTGTTTCTGTTGATTTTCTCCGGAACCATTTGAATTTGAAAAATGGTCTTCTATGCAATGGTGAATTTTTCCATATGAGATGTTGTGCACATATTGTGAATCTTATTGTTCAGGAAGGTTTGAAAGAAATTGATTCATGTGTTCTGAAGGTTCGGGAGAGCATTAAATATGTGAAGGGTTCTCAATTAAGAAAGCAGAAGTTTCTTGACTGCGCGAGGCAAAGTTTTCTTGAAAGTACCAAAGGCCTTAGACAAGACGTCCCAACTAGATGGAATTCTACTTTTGTTATGTTGGACAGTGCAATTTATTTCAGACGTGCTTTTATGCATTTGGAATTGGGTGACTCCAATTACAAATGCTGTCCTTCAGCATCTGAGTGGGAAAAATGTGTGAATATATGCAAGTTTTTAGCACCGTTTTATGAAATCACTTGTCTCTTCTCTGGATCTAAGTATCCCACTGCAAATCTATATTTTCCTTGTGTCTCTACTGCATATGCCTCATTGAAGAATGAGATGTCTTCCGACTTGGAGTATATAAGAAGAATGACAGTTGGTATGCTTGCGAAATTTGAAAAGTACTGGAAAGACTTTAGTGTACTCTTAGCAATTGCTGTCATCCTTGACCCTAGATATAAATTTAACTTTGTTGAATGGTGTTACAAGAAATTGTATACGGGTACTTACATAACTGAGCTTGATAAAGTAAAGGAGAAGTTGGAATCCCTATTTGCAAACTACTCAAGACCAATTGAGGATACCTCAACTTCTGAAACTCAAACATCCCAATCTTCACAAAAGACTCCTTCAACTACTCAATCAACAACAATGATTAAGTCACAATTCCTTCAGGTTCTACTGTTCTACTTAACTACTTTACATGTTGCTCTCTTTCCATTATGAAATATATGCTCATTTGATTCATTTGCACAGGATTATGACACTTTTGAAGTAGAAGTAACAATGCCAAGAAATAGAAAGTCTGAACTTGAAGTATACTTGGACGAAACCAAGTTAGATAGGAATAGCGAATTAGATATTTTACAATATTGGAAACTTAATCAGTACAGATTTCCTCAGGTATCAAGCATGGCTCGTGATGTATTATGCATTCCAATTTCTACTGTGGCATCCGAAAGTGCTTTTAGCAATAGTGGTAGAGTTCTCGACCAATATCGAAGTGCTTTGAAACATGATATTGTGGAAGCATTGGTATGCACTAAAGATTGGTTATACAGTGAGCAAGGTAATAAATTAAAATTATTATATAACTTATACTCTTATAGGTTAGTTATACAATTAACTTCTTAATAATTTAATATTTGTGCATTTGTAATAGATGCCAAAGACACTGAGCTTGATGCGGTGACTGATGACATAATGGGTTTGGATGTGGAAGGAAATCAAATTGGAGTTGACAATGAGTCAACGAACATTGCATCTTAAAGTTTAGAGGCACTTTTCTAATATTATTAGTTATATAGTTGTGTTAAATGTTCGGGAGTCTGGAGTTTTGACTGTTTTGTGCTGCGTTTGTATATCTCTTCGATCACTGCTTTTGCTGGTTGGTTTTTTGGAGATGTTGAGGCGATTCTGCAACTTCATTATTTGTTCTGGATGTGCAGTTATACTCTAATAGTTATTGTTGGAGAATTGTATTCTGCAACTTCACTGCTTTTCTCTATTTATTTTTATATCTCTTGGGACTTGTATATACTTATGGGTTGTTCTGGACTTATGGGTTGTTCTGGATGTGCAGTTATACTCTAATAATTTCATTTTGTTATCTCATATTTAGGCTTTAGCTGGTATCTTGGTTATATTGCTGATGGCATTGGGCCATTGGCCGTGTGGGACAGTGGGAGTGTGGGTCTGGTTGTTTTGGTGTTGGTGTTGGACCGTTGGTGTTGGTGGACTCATGGACTGTTGGACAGTTGGCTTGTTGCATGCTACCATTCTGCTGTTGTCGGATTGTGCTCATTCTGCTAATGAGCAAGTGTTGTAAGGAATGTAAGCTTGTAAAACTGCAGCTTCTTTTGGATTTTTCTGTTGCTATTGTTGGTTTGGTTGGTTTTAAATGCTAAATGCTAGTTTGCTATTGTTGGTTTGGTTGGTTTTAAATATTTAATGGCTGTGATGAAGAACTTAGTAAACTGATTTAGATGCAACACACATTTAGATGCAACCAATTTATAAATTGGTATAAATGATTTTAATGGCTTGAGCAGATACTATTAACTTAAATTGATAAGAGCCTTAAATTCATATTACCAGTTGTAAATTTGGAGGGCACTATTTTTGGACTTGTTGGCTTGTTGCAAATGATATTTCTTTACTAGGTTCACCCTGAGCCAGTGAGCCTAAGGCTTTGGCCTTTGGTTTTGGTAGTTTGGTTGCTAGCAAGTAGCAACTAGCAAATAGCAAATTAGCAATCAATTATCAATGAATTATTGCTTTTATAGTTTTATTTGTTTTTTCTTTCATTTGCAACATTGCAGCCTTGCAGGTATTTTAATATTTATAGGTGATTGACTGATTGGTGAATGATGGACTTGAATACTTGATCACTTGATGAGAAATTGAGAATTGATCAACTGAGATCAATTATCAGCCCAGGAGATTCTATATCTGATACTGAGAGTGCAACTGTGCAACTGTGCAAGAGATATACTGATATAGGGAACAATTACTCTTTTAGTTTATACTTATTTTAAACTTTTTAGTTGTTTAAATGTTTATACTTAAGTTGTAATACATGTAAATTTTTATTTGTAAATTTGTAATATATTTTTTAACTTGAAATTTGTAAGTTGTATTGTTGTAACTTGTAATAAATTGTGATTTGTGAATGCATTTAAAATTTTATTATTTCTCTTAAATTCAATTATTCAATAATTTGCTCGAGTAAAAAAAAAAAAAAACTGGAAAAATTTTCTGGCGGGTTGGCGGGTCGGGTCGACCCGGGTCGGGTTCAGCCCGGGTCGGGTTCGGGTTCGGATTATGAACCTGTTTAGCTAAACGGGTCGGGTTCGGGTCGACCCGTTTAATCCCGGGTCAAGTCGGGTTCGACCCGAACCCGACCCGTGAACCCGAATTGACACCCCTAATATGCATATATATTATATCATTATAGCAGTTTAAGAGTAATTGAATATGTATCAAAATATAATAATATTAATTATTTAATAGTAGAGAACAAAAAATCCTACTAGGTGAAAATGCATATTTTTTAAAAAATTATAAAATTACTAGGGATTATGTAAAATAATATTTTAAGGCTTCTATTGTACTACACTATTTTTAAACATCCAAAAAACTTTCTATTCAATAAAAATCTCACAAATTTGAAAACCACTGTTGTTAAATTTCCAAAAAAAAATTTAAAATATGCATAAACATAATTTTTATAATATATAAAATGTTACGAAAAGAAAATTTTACCTGTGCAAAGTTATTCGCATTTTTCGCTAACAAATACAAGATTTTATTAAAAAAAATTGGTAAAAATTGCACATTTTTTAAAATATAGATGGGCATAATGTGACTTACAATCTCAAGACAAACAAGTTTCCTAACTGGACCGACAAACGAAAACGACTCGAAGTCGCCCAAAATAAAATTTTTCTCCTTCTCTCTCCTCTTTTTTTTCCTATGTTCCCTAAGCACTTCTCTATTTGGAGAAAACGATTCATTAAAAAGAAAATATCATTAATAAAGTCATGATGGCTTTGGATATTTTTCTTTTTCTATTATTGAATAATATATTTTAATATTATTATAATTAATTTTCAATAGAAACTTCATAAAAATTCTTTTAGGAATTCTAAAAATTAACAAAAAAATATTCATAAAGTAGCTCATTTTATTTAGAAAATTCTAGTGAGATATGTTCGCAAAACGGACAACTGATGGTCCCAAAACCCCACTTGCATCGATAGATGCTGATTTCTTAAGAAATTTCAATAATGTCAAAAAATTATGAAAAAAAAGGTAATTAAAGCACTACACCATTAATGTTCTGGCGAAGATAGTTTGTGATTTATACTTATAATGACTCCTGAAATAATTATTGATTGGTCTAGGTTAACAATAAAAAAAGTTTTGAAAATTCAAGGCTTTCACATTACCTACATGTAGTGACTAGGACTTCTCATGAATGCAATACAAATAGCCGTAATTTGATAACTCATATATAAACAAAATGAAGAATTAATGATTGTTCCATGAAGTTGAACAGAATGGTCTATAATAACCATGAGGCTTAGTTCTAAGGCATTTGAAGCTCTATTGGCGCCTAATCCCAATATCTTTGCTTGATTATTTTTTCTTAATTTAATGAGCATTAACTCCAAAGTGCATGAAATCAATATAATTAAGAATCTTATCCAACAGAAGCCTCTCAGTTTTATTTTTAGAGATATAAACTAAGCACTTGTACCATAATGAAGCAAAATTTTCATTAGTTAATTTGCATTTTAAACCATGCAAACTCATATTTTAGATTTCATTAAATGTAGGTTAGCATGACAATATAAAAAATAATACCAATAATATTAGAATTTCAAAAAAGAATAAGCTGATAATTTGCAAATGAACAAGAATAGCTAAATTTGTCCAAAGCAAAAAATAGAAATTAAATTTCATCTAAATAATCGTGCAACTTAAATCTCTTTTAAAATTAAATAGTTTATTATCTATCATAATAACCCAAAGTCCCCTATGGCCTCAACCTACACCACTTTTCCGTAAACCACATAGATGAATCCTTTAGCATCATTTAGCTTTCAGCAACGCAAGCAACCCGACATAGTCACTTAGTGGAACTCTTGTCTATAAGACCAGTGGGTCATTCAATCTGAGAGATTATTCTGTGGGGATATCTGACACAGCTTACCGTCCAGAGGCCAATTAGGTGCAGCCACGTCATTCAGTACCAAACAGTACCGAGTAGGGGTGACGTGGCACATTTTATTGGGCTTTGGACGGCGTTCGGTTTCCGCACCTAATAATTTCACCATTCAATCCTTAATTAAAGCAAGGTCAAGATCGATACAACCAAGAATAATCATAACATTTTCTTTTCATTCCTTGAAGTTGGTCCCATTTAACATAGGAATGGAATTAATAATAACAAATATTGTAGAAGAAGATGTATTAGCTGAACATAGAATAAAATAAATAACTAATGCCCACATATAAGATTCATATCAAATAATCAATTAAACTCAAATAATAATTAGTTCTATCACAACATATCAAGTACAACATTAATATTTAGGCTTCGTTTGGGACGACTTTGTTATTGCCTCTCAAAGCAGTTTTTTAGTACAAATTTTTTTTTTTTAACTAAAAAACTGTTTTAAGAAGCAACAAAAAACCTGTCCCAAATGAAGTCTTAGAAATATCAACTTATAAGTGTTACTCTGTGCAATAATCAAATATTCACAATAAAGTATGTCAAACAATAAGTCTATCTTTGGAGTTACTTATTATTCATATAAAACACCTTACAATTGTCTCATATTTACCATCATATGCAAGGATATAATTTGGCTAAATATTTAACTTTCTCTCTCTGTGCTCTCTGCGCCGATCAATATATATATTAATTAGATTAACATAATTATCTTAATATTCCAAATAAATTAATTTACTCAAGAGATATTACTTAAGTAACATATTACTTCAATTATTACATTTTAGATTATTAGATATTCGAAAAAAATACAATTGAAAACGAGTCAAACTAAGCTCAAGTAACCTCTGATTCTAGGTTGAGCTTGATTAGTTAATCAAGCTCAATCTCGAACTGAATTCTACGAGTTCCAATCAGCTCACAAGGTGACTAGCTTGTTTATTATGAAAGATAAATTAATTATGATTTAAATAATTATAATAATAAATAATAAAAAAAAGAGAATTTAGAAAAAATAATAATAAATTATTTTGTACTTAAAATTCAAAATACTAATATATTCTATATTAATATTTTTTGAAAAAACCGTCACATAAGCTAACAAGTCGAATAAGGTCTAATTTAAACTTAACTCATTAACTTTAAAAAAAAAAAAACACCTCATTAGCCATATGTCTATTTGACTTATTTAGAACCCTAAATTCAAGCGCGAGAGAATCCAAAATGAAAGTTTTGAATAGCTTTTTGATAAAGCTAATGAAATTGGCTGTCGTATGATTTGATGGTGAGGTTGTTCATGAGTTGCAGGCAGGGCCTGCTTCTTAGTTTTAGACAAATGGCTTTGTTGCAGAGGAGAGACTAAGCTTTATTATTATTTTCATTGCCAAATAATAATATTATAAGTCCTCTTTATAATACAACTGAGAACTTGTGCTTTGTTTGCACTGTGTGTGCATGAGCCTCTATGCCTAATTATTGGCTTTTGAAAACGTGTAAAATGGAGAGAAATATTATTAAAATTAGTACAGCAAATAGGATAGAAGGTATATAAACAAGAATTGTAGTTTTTTTTTTTTTTCCTTGGTCCTATCATAAGTACTAGAATATGCGTATTCCAAGTGCATGATAAAACTGTATAATGAAACCTATACTTTTGGACTTGAAATTCGAAGTCTCATTAACCTTTATGGAATAATTACAATATTAAATGATTTGAAAGACATATATGAGATGTATACTCATAAATATTCGTATTGGTAACTCACAAGTATCTATTAAATTTTTATCAAGGAACTTGATTAGGGAGATCACGTAATCAAAGAGATACTCATTTGAAGGAAGTGTGTCCATGCAAATTGGTAGTTGATGTGGCCCGTGGTCGAATAAACAAACTTCCCTGTAGAGATCACATCATATATAGACTCGTCTTGGGAGAACAAACTAAGGGTGTTTTCATTCTCGATGAGCTCCTCCACAGTGCTCACTCACACCAACCCATACCCTGAAGATCATTTGTCTTAATTGAATGCGCTCACACATAGCAATGATCACATGCATGCTTATTGAAGACATCCCTAAAAAATTAATAGAAAGTGTGCACCTTTAAAGCTTATAACTATAGTCTGCTGACTATACCCATTATTAGCTCATAAACATTACAACTAGAGGACTCACCCCTTGCTCTTTTAGATTCAATGCTCATTCCTAGAAACTCGTCTCATATTCTAGGGACTCTTCTTCACAGAATCACTTTACGAGTTAGATCCTACAAAAATTGGTCATAGACACTTGTTCTCGAAGACTCATCCAAGACGCTTGCATGAGAGGCAAGGGACATGTTAGAAGTAGGGATACACATTCATATATCATCCAACCTATTCGTCTATCCATGTTAGTATGTAATAGTCACATTATGTAGAATTTTTAAATTTGTATTCAAGGTGTAGTCTGTCTTGTATCCCTCTTAATTATATAATGTATGGGTGAATATGAATATTTTTAATATTTTGATTCAATCAGGATATTCTCAGAGATACTACACCTTTTCACATATTCATTAAACTCACTAACTTAGTTTTCAAGCTCTAACCTACCAATAGCCTGTAAGTATGCTTGTGTGTCATCAACTAACAAATTTGGATCCAAAGTCCTCTAAGGTGTGGTGAGATACTCGTCTAAAGGAAGTGTGTCCATGCAAATTAGTAGTTGATGTGACCCGTGGTCAAATAACCAAACTTCTCTATAGAGATCACATCATATAGACTCATCTTGGGAGAACAAACTAAGGGTGTTGTCATTCTCGATGAGATCCTCCACGGTGCTCACTCACACCAACCCATATCCTAAAGATAATTTGTCTTAATCAAATCCACTCACACATAACAATGATCTCCTGCTTATTGAAGACATCCCTAAAAAAAAAAAAAAGAAAGTGTGCACCTTTAAAGCTTATAGCTATACTCTGATAACTAAACTCATCATTAGCTCATAAACATTGCAACTAGAGGACTCACCCCTCACTCTTTGGGATTCAATGATCATTCCTAGGAACTTGTTTCATATTTCTCGGGACTCTCCTTCATAGTATCACTTTAATTACGAGTTAGATCCTACAAAACTTGGTCATAGACACTAGATTTCGAAGACTCATCCAAGGCGCTTACATGAGAGGAAAGGGCCATGTTAGAAGTAGGGATACACATTCATATCATGCCTAGTAAAAGCACCCACAAAAATTATTTGACTCAACAACTCTCCAAAGGTGACCCAAGGGTAGATCAACACCTAACACTTACCATAGCCTTAGTTACACGAGTAATGAAAAATATAATACAGTGTTGCAGTGTTTAGATGATTAGTGCTTTGGCGATCTTTTTCCCAAGACTTCAGTGCTGCTACGAAATAGTGGCATTAACCTTGGCTCCTTTGAAGAGCTACTTTTTCCTTAAATTCCTGAGAGGTTGGCACAGTAATGTTAAAAATATACATTGGGGCATTAAAGATGGCCATGCTGCAGCACTGTATCTGTGGGCACTATAGTGCTCATTCAAAACTTGTGAATTTTTGGGTTCTCCTGAATATTTTCTACACAAACATAATTAAAATAACATATTTTCATTGAATTTAAACACAATAAATAGTATAAAATTATACTTAATAATTATCCACGACCTTAGAAAGTTATTCAACACCCTAACATATCCCTAACAAACCTTCCATAAGGTCCACTTCAATCTACTATTTTACCCCATCGTATTGGCTCCCTTACTGCTCTAGTGTCTAATGATGAGATTAAAAATGTTATTTTCTCTAGTCCCCAACCCTTTGTCTCCTAGTCCTGATAGCTTCACATTCAAATTATATAAATGAGTTTGACATCTTATTAGGCCACAGGTTTGTGAGACACATTCACTTCTTTCAAAATTGATATTTAACTAGAAGGGTTAACACCACACTTATAGCCTTGATCCCTAAAACTAATCATGCTAGCTTTATATTAGATTTTAGGCCAACTTACCTTTATCTTTTATAAAGTTGTTTCAAAAATTTTAATTAATAGAATTATGCCACATATGCCTTACATCATTCATCCTAGTCAATCTAACTTCATCAAACAAAGAAATTCTTCTGACAACATTATCCTAGCATATGAGCTTTTGGGAGAGTTCAATCATTCTTCTTCATATAAATTATTTTGAGCCAACTTCGATATCTACAAAGCCTTTGACAAAATTTTTAGGGGATTTTTCCTGAAGAGGATGGAATAAAAGGGTTTTCCTCATATTTTTTTTTATTGGATAAAAGCATGCATGGAATATGTATGATGTTTTATTTACGTTAATAGGAGTCTTGAAGGATTTTTTTTAAAAATGATTCCCTCTTTCTCCATATTTATTTTACATCATTTATTTTACATTATGATGGACTCCTTATATAATCCTTTTGATAGCTCCATTAAAGATCACTTACTTGACAGTACACTATTGACTCACCTCTTTTATGCAAATGATATCCTTATGTTTGGTAAGGCTAATGTTCATAATGTAGATGCCATTAATAATAGAATGTGTCATTTTGACATCATGACTAGTCTTCATGTCAAACAAATCAAAAGCTCAATAATCTTGTCTCCCACACTCTTAACATCACACATATATGTAACACCCTTAACATCACAATGGTTTGCAAATCCCTAACTTACATAGGGAAACCTATATACACTAAAAGAACCCATATAGCTAATTTTCAATCCCTAATGCAAAAATATTCTCTTCTTCGTGACCAGTGGAATACTAAGTTGTTATCATTTGATGGAAATCTCCAATATGTTTGATTTATCATTCGAAATACTATTGCTTATTCGATTATAGGTTCAATTCTACATAAAAGCTATTGTAAATCTATTAGCAATTTTTTTGCTAGATTCCTCTACCATGAAAATATTAATGGAATGAAATCACACCCCATTTCTTAGAAAAATTCTTTCTTACAAAAAACATTTGGTGGTTTTTGTGTTCCTTCCACTCCCTCCTGTTATGATGCATATAACTACACTTTCATTTTCCTCTTGCATAATATTAATAGCCCCTTGCCAACTAGTATAGATTTAAATACTGCTCTCTATGAAAACCTCCTTCCTCTAAACGATTAGCATTTTGGAAATCTATGAGATCTACTACTCTGAAAATCAAAAAAATTTCTTCTTTTACATCATGCCAACCTCCTCTCTTTCCATGTTCTGGGATCACTAATGTAATGAGCAATCTCTTATGGAGATGAAATACTTAAAGATTTCTAACATGTTTATCATTTCCTCATCCCCTTTTACTATTATAATTCTCAGTAGTATTTGAAACATTCCCTCTACCTTTCCCACTGAAAATCAAGGAGCCATTTCTTCCACCCATATCCTCACTTCCTCTTTTTATTGCATCAATTGTGGTGTTGACAATCCTACCTTCTAGGCTTATTTATATGGCTATATAACAAAATCAGACATGATCCATCATACAAATTTGTCTGGCTCAAGTATTACTCTCTCAAATTTTTTGCTCTCACTGGGATGACTATAGTTGGGTGTTTTAAAACTGTTGACTTTCTAATTAAAAGAAACATTCATACTTATGTTATGCTCAGTCTTTGTAATGAGTTTTCCAATAACACTTCAAAATTGTTCTCACTTCTCTTATTCTAGCATATATTCATTGATGTCATGGTTAAATAGATTTCTTATAAGACTACATTTATTACAAAAATTTTAGCATAATTCTAGCATGAAATAGGCACTTAAAATCTTAAAAAAAAAAAAAAAAACTTCTAACTTTTTCATTACTTCTTGCTCTATGTATCGTGTATGGAAGGATACAAATAGTAGAATATTTGACTTTAATATTAATAGTATATCAACTATGTGTTACAAAATTAAAAAAGTCGTTCTTCTTAAAATTTCAAAGTTGAAAAAATCAGAGAAGGTCATCCACTACAGGAAAATCACTTATTACCGGCGGAATTTTCCGGCGGCTTTCCGGCGGTCAATTTTCCGGCGGCTTTCCGGCGGCTTTCCGGCGGTTGATGACGTCTTATTTCCAACAAAAAATTCCGGCAGCTTTCCGACGGCTTTCCGGCGGCTTTCCG